>NW_025765281.1:600000-1155000 GCF_003918875.1 Haliotis rubra | reverse complement strand
ACTACACCATGCTTGTCAGATCATGGGATTCGTGTACAGAATTGGTCTACAGTACACCATGCCTGTCTCCTCAAGGGATTGGTGGACAGAATTGGTCTACAGTACACCATGCTTGTCAGATCATTGGATTCGTGGACAGAATTGGTCTACAGTACACCATGCTTGTCTCCTCATGGGATTCCTCAACAGAATTGATCTACAGTACACCATGCTTGTCAGATCATGGGGACCGCCTCCGTGGTGTAGTGGTTAGAGCGTCCACCCGGAGAGCGGAAGGTCGCGGGTTCGATCCCCAGCCGCGTCATACCAAAAGACGTTAAAATATGGTACTTGTTGGTCCCTGCCTGGCGCTCGGCATTAATGGGTACAACAAGGACTGGTCGGCTCTGAGTCAGTATAACTGAGTGGGGTATTCATGCTTCACTAAGGCATGGGGCGGTGGGGTAGCCTAGTGGTTAAAGCGTTAAGCATGTCCATTGTTCGCCAAAGAGACCGGGTTGATTCTCCACATGGGCAAAATGTGTGAAGCCTATTTCTGGTATCCCCTGCCGTGATATTGCTGGAATATTGCTAAAAGCGGCGTAAAACTAAACTCAGTCAGTCAGTCAGTCACTAAGGCATGGTATCTAAGTGAGCTAGCACTATAAAACCAGCTTAAGTCTGAGCTAGTACAAGCAGCCGCACATACACATACACACGCATGCACGTCGTCATATGAGCGATATATTCTCAAGCACAACGTTAAACCCAATTTCACCTCACCCCAGATCATGGGATTCGTGTACAGAATTGGTCTACCAGTAGACTATGCTTGTCTCCTTGTGAGATTCATGGACTGTTTACAGCACAGCATGACAATTGTTCCCAGTCCAGAAACATCAGTTGAAACCTCCAACAGTCTGAATTTGTTTCTAACCAACATGTGAGACCAGTTCCAACACATGTTTAATTGTGTGAGAAGTACAATAAAATTATAGTAGTATCCTTAATCACTTGTTTTCTGTAGGGGTATAATCTGGGCTAGGGGGGTATTCTATAGCCTAGTTCAGAATATACCCCGGGGTATAAACTAGGCTAGCCCAGATTATACCTGGGGTATAGTCTGGGCTAGCCCAGTTTAACCCCGGGAATAGTCTGGGACAGGGGTATACTCTGGCCTGTTACACCGGCAACAACCAGTAGTATCCAATGTACAGGTGATACATAAACCTGAAGATGATGCTGTAAAACTTCCATTTTTTTCTCATCATCCATGGTGCATGTGTGGCTAAGTGGACAGAGCTGGACTTGATTGACTCTACAGTTATATATGGTCTGTTTGATTGGAACTTTAGAAGTTGAAGATAATAAGAAAGGTGCGATACATTATCAATGACAACTTGTATATTATATTATGATGCAACTTGTTATACTGTTGTCAAGCAGGATCTCTTATAAGAATCTATACTGAAACTACTCATCATATTATAATAAAGAAGTTGTCATCCACAAAGTACCACAGCTTTCTTATTAGTCATACGAGTATCATGGGTTCAGCGAGTGAGTGAGTTGAGTTTTACTCCGCACTCAGCAATATTCCAGCTATATGGTGGCGGTCTGTCAATAATCAAATCTGGACAAGACAATCCACTGATCAACAACATGAGCATCGATCTGCGTAACTGGGAACCAAGTCAGCGAGCCTGACCACCCGATCCCGTTAGTCGCCTCTTACGACCAGCATCGGTTACTGAAGATCAATATTCTTACCTGGACCTTCACAAGCTGAGGTAGAGATGGGTGATCTTAATGTTGATGTGGATCATTTGTTTGTCTTAATATCAACCACTACATTATCTGGACCAGACAGATCGTTGCAATGGCAAAGCTGTGACAGTACAGCAAAGTCCCATTCGCTCAGTTTGCTGTGGTAACTGTATCTCTATCATGCTGCTGGTCGGTGGGGTAGCCTAGCGGTTAAAGCGTTGGCTCGCCACGCCGAAGACCCGGGTTCGAATCCCCACATGGGCACAATGTGTGAAGCCCATTTCTGGTGTCCTCTGCCGTGATATTGCTGGAATATTGCTAAAGTGGCGTAAAACCAAACTCAGTCAGTCAGTCAGTCCATCATGCTGCCATTAATCCATTTCAGATGAACTTGTTGCTGCACAGATCTACAGGCTGTTCCCAAATTCAGCCCAACAGCACTACCATAATGTACTTCTATCATAATCCAGTGAAAAACGCAACATGATTTGCCTTCTGAAACATTTGCCTTAAAACATGTACACATATTTACAATCCTGCCACTTTCTTCATGTGTACTTATTGGAACCAGGGAGAGGGTATGCACTTTTAGCCACCATTGCTGAGGATGACAGATAAAAAATCCTTACCTGAATGTTTTCCCACTCAATAAGTAAACAAATCGTTGCACAATCTGAAATATATGTACTCATACTTGAAGACAAGTGTCTTGGAAAGTCTTGGAAACCATGTTGTCGTTAGATCATGCTTCATGCAGTTTGCTGAACAACATAAAATGTCTGGCAGATTTGGATCAGGGATCTACTGGGAAAACACCCTTAGCTCTGTGTAGCAGCAAGTCAACAGTTGAATCGTTTATAGGGAGCAGGACAAAGATACAGTTTGATACAGCAGCTAAAATAAAGTAATATTTATTCACACTCACTCACTCACTCAAATCCCAGTGTTGTTGATACCGGGGTTATACTTCTCAATAAGAAGCATAAGTATGACAAACAAATAAATCTTTTTTCTTTCATATTTATTTTTAATCTATATTCCATGATAAATATACCTGCATACAGAGCCCATTTGCTATAGCTGTTTTCAGACTAGTCTTGTCACAGTACAAGACAGGGTGCCATGGGTGCGCAAGGTCGGGGGGAAAAGGCCACCCCTTGTTGCCAGGAGAACCATCCCTCAACTATTTCAGGATGAACTGACCACCCAAGCGACTATGGCACCCCAAATACTGTGTCGAGTCAGGGAGACCATATCTGCCAGGAGGGTGTGGCACCTTCCTCCTTATTATTGTCTGGTAACCTTTGAACCCTGGCAGAGAATGATGGCCCCCTGCCTCTGTCAGGATAATGAAGAGGATTTCAATTTGAAGGATACTTATCAGTCAGTGACTAACAGCATTACGATGAAGTAAAAATTTAATAAAAATATACACTGAGTGAATAATGTGCTGAGTCGACGACTTTATGCTGGATTTGTGAATTCGTCACACATATATGTAACAAAGATTGAAACTGCGTGAAAAATGATAGTGTTTAAGTGGGATCAATGCCACATGAAAATTAAAGTAGTTCTTAAAATACTGACAAAAACATCACATGCTCATTTGAAGCTCCTGAACCATATTCATGTAAAAGCAATTGATTTTTCTAAGACAAGGTAATGATGACAAATCTCATGTTGACAGCAAAAGCAAATTCAAAGTCAGACAAAATCTTTTTACAACACATGGAATGTTAGATTTGAAATGATTTAAAAACATGATTCATTCACTTTCTATATTGTCAGTGTGTTCTGACACAAGCTATCACTACAAAGTTAGCGAAAGACATTTCTAGGCTTTTCAAGGGAGGCAACTCAAACCTCAAGGGAGGCAACTCAAACCAACATAAGCAATAATACTTTGTAGTTCTGCAACAATGCTTGCATTGTTTGACATTGCAGTGTCCACTGACTATCAGCACACAAAATATTGCACAGGTCATACAGCTGCTAAAACTATGCCTCTCCATAGTGGCCCTTTACATATTCAATAATGTGTAATTACAATGTACACAAATATACTAACCTGATCCAATTCAATATTCACCCCAAAAGACACCTTTTGTCTGTTCTACTTTTTAAACTGACTACATTATTTCTGTTAGAACAGTTATCAATGATATTGCAATACTTCACATCTCACTAAATCATCATTTAAAGGAAGTACATAAATATAGCTATTCAATACTCTTTCATCATCGATTCTTTTTCTTGAAATCAAAATTTGAAGCAATTACATGCATAAATCACAAAAACCATTAAAGCTATGCCCACTCTCTGTCCAATGATTCACCAACCATATGTAGGAGACATGGTTTTAACAGCTGATAGAGTTAAGTAGTTCTTCATAAACAATCTAATACACATACACAAAAATCTCATGAAATGACTGAGGAAGGAATATAATGATTGCAATGAAAAATATAGAAAATATCAACATAATCTGAAGGTATGAAAATATATTAGAACTCATATTCTTAATGACTGTCATCCACCCCCTCAAATCTGCAAGTGGTATACAATCAGCATGTCAGAGATCTCTGCGTTCCGTTTCCAGCTCTACATTTAATCCTTAGTATTTATTACTGCATCATATACTTTGTGCGTTCCTTTAATACTTTTCAATACTTTTTGTAGGGGTAACTGAATTTGGGACAAGCTGACTTTTCCAGTATGATCGTTTTTAACACACTAGCAATGATACTTATTGGGATATGATATGCATTAGTTTCATGAATGTAAGCTCTTGAGGTCGTTCCTTGACACACAAAAATATAATGCTGATGAGGAACCTCCTTGCTAACACAACCAAGCACACATGTGTCAAGGTGATACTGGCTATGGTACATGAAGCTTGAGGCGCTGTGGATACAGAACTTGATGCACATAGTGATCAAATCTGTGGGAGATACAAATCACAACGGAGAAGGTGATATCAGCTATTACACTGAAACTGTTCGTGGGATATAATACACGATTAGATCAGTAGAGTAGCATGACAAGACTGACTTCAGATGAGCATCACGGACCTGCTGATTGATGTAGTGCGCTGTAGAACTTTGTAACCATAAAACTGCTGGTTTGACAAAGGGTTGATGAATCTATGAAAAAGTATTAATGTAGGAAAGAATAAAAATACAGATGATGAAATAAAATTGGATAATATTGTGCTGTTTCACAATTTAGTGAATCATGAAAGATGGAGTATCAGCAAGAGTTGGTATCTTGAATCGACTCCAGAATTGCTAACTGGTCCAAGTCATGTTGGACAATGTGTGCATGAGAATCTCGAAACATCACAAAATGTTCCAAGTCATGTCAGTTAATGACTGTGTATGGAAGTACCTCAATTCACTCTCAGAATTGATAACTGTTTCAAAACATAGTAGCCAATAATTGTGTGAACAAGAGCAAGTGTCGCAATTCACTGCTTACTGTTCCAAACCACATCAGCCAATGACTGTGTGAACGAAAGCAAGTATCACGATTCATTGATATCTGTTCAAAGTCACATCAGGGAATGAATGTGTAAACGACAGCAGGTATCCCGATTCATTGATATCTGTTCAAAGTCACATCAGGGAATGAATGTGTGAACGAAAGCAAGTATCCCGATTCATTGATATCTGTTCCAAGCCACATCAGCCAATGAAAGTGTGAATGACTGCAAGTGTCTCGATTTACTGATATCTGTTCCAAGCCACATCAGCCAATGAATGTGTGAACGATTGCAAGTGTCTCGATTTACTGATATCTGTTCCAAGCCACATCAGCCAATGAATGTGTGAACGATTGCAAGTGTCTCGATTTACTGATATCTGTTCCAAGCCACATCAGCCAATGAATGTGTGTGAACGATTGCAAGTGTCTCGATTTACTGATATCTGTTCCAAGCCACATCAGCCAATGAATGTGTGAACGATTGCAAGTGTCTCGATTCACTGATATCTGTTCCAAGCCACATCAGCCAATGAATGTGTGAACGATTGCAAGTGTCTCGATTCACTGATATCTGTTCCAAGCCACATCAGCCAATGAATGTGTGAACGATTGCAAGTGTCTCGATTCACTGATATCTGTTCCAAGCCACATCAGCCAATGAATGTGTGAACGATTGCAAGTGTCTCGATTCACTGATATCTGTTCCAAGCCACATCAGCCAATGAATGTGTGAACGATTGCAAGTGTCTCGATTCACTGATATCTGTTCCAAGCCACATCAGCCAATGAATGTGTGAACGATTGCAAGTGTCTCGATTCACTGATATCTGTTCCAAGCCACATCAGCCAATGAATGTGTGAACGATTGCAAGTGTCTCGATTCTTTGATATCTGTTCCAAGCCACATCAGCCAATGAATGTGTGAACGATTGCAAGTGTCTCGATTCTTTGATATCTGTTCCAAGCCACATCAGCCAATGAATGTGTGAACGATTGCAAGTGTCTCGATTCTTTGATATCTGTTCCAAGCCACATCAGCCAATGAATGTGTGAACGATTGCAAGTGTCTCGATTCACTGATATCTGTTCCAAGCCACATCAGCCAATGAATGTGTGAACGATTGCAAGTGTCTTGATTCTTTGATATCTGTTCCAAGCCACATCAGCCAATGAATGTGTGAACGATTGCAAGTGTCTCGATTCTTTGATATCTGTTCCAAGCCACATCAGCCAATGAATGTGTGAGCGATTGCAAGTGTCTCGATTCTTTGATATCTGTTCCAAGCCACATCAGCCAATGAATGTGTGAGCGATTGCAAGTGTCTCGATTCACTGATATCTGTTCCAAGCCACATCAGCCAATGAATGTGTGAAGCGATTGCAAGTGTCTCGATTCACTGATATCTGTTCCAAGCCACATCAGCCAATGAATGTGTGAACGATTGCAAGTGTCTTGATTCTTTGATATCTGTTCCAAGCCACATCAGCCAATGAATGTGTGAACGATTGCAAGTGTCTCGATTCACTGATATCTGTTCCAAGCCACATCAGCCAATGAATGTGTGAATGATTGCAAGTGTCTCGATTCACTGATATCTGTTCCAAGCCACATCAGCCAATGAATGTGTGAACGATTGCAAGTGTCTCGATTCACTGATATCTGTTCCAAGCCAAGAACAAGAGAACAAAGCATAACAATAACATCAACAGGAACGAGGAGAACAATAAGGCACTGATAAGTACAGAGATCATGGATACACAGAAAGAAGGGGAAATGAGATAGGAATCACGTGACCCATAGTGACATGGCTCTGTAATGGTAATCTAATCACTGCTTTATATCCACTGACAACTTAACTTTAATTGAAATTATGTCTATTATATTATGTTGACATTTTTACATTTTGGTCTACCAGGGTCCTGTATGACAAAGTTCATAACTGCATTTAGATAGCTGAACGCTGCTACAACCATTGCTGTAACAGATGTACAACAGATTAAGAATGTTTGTAACTATATTCCATGTTTAATGCCTTACAATTTAGACTCAGCTCCAATATGTTAAGGGCATACAAGAACCCAACAGCCCCCAAACTGATTTGTTGAATGGGACAGGAATCAGTATCAAAATGACATTAAAATCATTGCTTCCCAATATCAGATAAACAACAACATACCAGTTCACTAGCATCAGCAGACAATCTAGCTGACAACAAAAGCGGCAGCGCCACAAGATCCACTGATTGCACATGTCCGTATCATAAAATGTTATGCAGTTGATAGACTAAAAGGTGTGACACAACTGACTACACGTGTGTCACATCACACATCACAGAACGCCACACTGGACACACTGTGACATCACAAGGGATCTTGTTTTACCATAACAGCTTGTTTAACACATTCTAAGCCAATGATGATAATAACTAGGACATAAGACAGGAGAACTAAAAGAATAACATAAATAGTTAAATTAAGTTCATTTAAACAAACACTTGTGTCCTTTTCCAACCACAATGAAACTTATCCTATCTAAAGATATAATCCGACCTTATCTGTCACCCTGACCTTAAGCATAAAAAGCATAAACTTGTCCAAAAGGATAATGAAAAAATATAAAAGTAATATTTCAATAAAAATATATTTCTGTAAAACTGAAAACTATAGAAATATAGCTCAAGCTATCAAAAGCTAAGAAATGCAAAACTATGTGACATTGCTTGCTTATAGTGAATAATGAATTATTCCATGCAATGCTTTACTGATAATGCTTATAGTGAATAATGAATTATTCCATACAATGCTTTACTGATAATGCTTATCAGAGAGACCAGAAATAAGTGAGCCATGGGGGTTGTGTTTGCTACCTAGTTTAAATTTCATTCTTTACAGGTTGCACAAGTGCATGTTAACTTGCTGGAGGTGTGCAACTCTAAACCAGGTTGCACCAGGTGTAACTACATTCACAAGCATTGGAATCATGCTCAAGTCCATGTGCTTTACTACAAACTATCCAACATGAAAGGTGCTATCTTATTGTCATTTAACAACAATGTTGCACATTGTTTAAGTGGGGAATACAATCAATATTACACCCTAAAATCACTTCTAACACAATCTGTGAATGTCTGTCTACATGTAAAGTTTCACATATCTCCTCAGTTGATTATCAACCAATATTCCTTGGAATAGTTTGTTTTGATATTCATCAAAACTACCGGTACATCAACTAAAGTGAGCCTCAGTAAGCTCCATAAACAAACAACCTGTTTAGGTCAGACCAACTTAATTACTTGTGCTACCTGGCAGACCTATCTCTTCATGGAATAATGTCTGTTTATGTATCCTGTATCTCAAAATCGATAGAAACATTGACATTGTGACTATATAACCCAGAAAAATTTGCTTTCATCCCCAAAATATGAAATTAAAACAATTGCATGTAAGGCACAAAAAGCAGCAGTAAATATTGTCATTATCTAGAGTTTTAGAAGATTTCATGTATTTGTTTGCTCCTGCCTTTATGTATGTAAAGGATAAAAGTATGTAGAAGTTATTAAATTTGTCTGGCCTGTTGACAATCACACAACAGTACATGGAGAGACATCAGCTGTTATTCAACTTAATGCAAAACCTTTCATGATTTCCTTTCATATTAATGTGGAATCAGATGATCGTAGTAGGTACTCAAAAAATGTTTTCATAAACACATCATATAAAAAATCTGTTCCAGAACCTCTAGTGTTGAGTGAGATTCAGGAAAATAACACAGTGAATTCACAAACTGACTATTAAATGAGGGTGAGTAAGCGAGTTGGTATGAACGCTGCTTTAAACAGTATTCCAATTACGTCATTGCGTGTGTGCCCCAAGTGATGCAGAACTCATATGTTTACCACTTTAGTGAAACTGAAAGCATGGGACTGGTGGTGACAAACTGCCAAAGTCCAACCCCCAGTTACATGGCTGGCATGGTGAAGGGACACAACTCTGCACAGAGGACCGCGATGCCTGTAAAGACTGGGCTCCCTGTCCCCAATATGTTGATGAGACAAAACGAAAAACATCACCCTTTTTAAGATCGCAACATCACATCATTCATATTTTAAGAATCAGCATTATTTTGAAATGACACAGTAATTATTTTCACACCCAAATCCTTCCAACACATGATACCATTACTCACACCAGACCTATTCCTTTAGTTAAACATTTTAAAATAACAACGAAATTTATAGAAAAACAAATTAAAATTCCACACTGTGTCACTCCAAAATAAAGTTGCTAGGCACTGGGATTCAAGTTGATTTACCCTTTTTCCTGACAAAAATAATGTGTCATGTTTGACATTAAGCCAGGTGAAACAAATAAATGCTGTGATGATATTTGCCACACAACTTACAGAACATTCTAATGAATGACTCACACAACCCAATGAATTTTTCTCAGAATACTACTTCAGTAATGTGATACTCTAACACCCAACCATTGCTTTGAAATCCATGTAATTAGACCTACGATACCATATTTTCTGCCATATTTGCAACTGTATCAAAATTAAATAGAACAGAGGTTTTTGGGAGCTGCATATCGTTGCAAGTAGGTATACTGCTGTCCTTGAGACTATGATCCTACGGGCACAATATACAATGGATAAGCGATTGAATTAGATTATGTTGTATGAGAGCCACCGTGAATGGGCTTTAAAATTGCAACCAAGTGGGAACCAAACCCAGGACTTTTAGCTTGACAGGCAGACAACTGTACTTTATGCAACTAGACTACCTTTCAAGCAAACACAACTGTAGGGCCCATGGAATGAGCCGAGTCATTTCATATCTTAGTAATATGCCTCACTCTCATTTACAGTCAAGTTTTTTTTCTCCAAATAAAACTCATAACTGAAAAAATGATACTGATAATGGTTGGATATTGGCTTCATTGAGCAAAAAACATTTGATCCTCTTAACAAGATTCCTTTATGAAAATAACTTATAACAATATGCACCTCTTAACAAGCATACAATATCATTTCATAACATGCATTTCTATTCTTATTTCCTCAAATCCAGCAGAGCCTACTGACCAAACATAACACAGTTTAATAAATATCAACATTATCTAATTATGTCATACATCATTACAACATATTGTCATATTTTTTTTCGTGGAAAGTCATATGATATTACTCAAAGAAGTCAAGGACAACCCAATTCTTCATGTTAGTGATGTGAAAGAATCGAGTGGCCCTGGACTGATTTTAGTAGCACATTTATCTCATCTGTAACAGTAGTACCATTGAATACACTCAGTACCAACTTTCACCCATGGAATGTCCTGTTACGTAAATTGACTCAGAAACTGAGATGGAAGTATGGCCACCACACATAAAAATGAGATTCATTACATGTTGAATTTCTTGCAACTGGTCCTTAACATGCCATTAACCAAATAAGTAGACGGCAGTTTCTGCTCTGCTGAAATTCCATGTACACACACATTGTGGTTGTTAAATCACCGGTAATTAAACAGCTTGTTAATTACAGCCATGTCCAGGTCACATGACCTTTTCTGCACACAACCTTTGGTTCCACAGTTTTTACAACAAATATTTTTCAAAAAATATTCTATACTTTCAGACTATTTATATCAGTTCTCTATTTTTGTCAATAATTTCATAAAAATTGACATTAAAAATAGAATAAATTAGTCTCCTGTGGAGGTCTATGTTACAATATGTACAGTCTTGGTTTCCATGGCGATCGCTGAGCGTCAATCACTGCTGCTCGTTTCTGAGGGGCTCGGATTGGAACCTCGATCCTGCTGTCGGCTCTGGAATACAAGAAGAAACTTTATTAAAAATCGACAAAATCAGACTTTTTAATATGTTTAAGCACAGAAATACATTATATTCATGAATCCAATTTGAAAACACATTGTTTCAAACATGGAAATAAGTGAGTGAGTGAGTGAAAATATTTCAGTTACAGCACTACTGTGGGAGGAAAGGTAGTTTGGTTTGTTTGTTGTTTAACGCCGCACTCAGCAATATTCCAACTATATGGCAGCGGTCTGTAAACAATCGAGTCAGGACCAGACAATCAAGTGATCAACATCATGAGCATCGATCTACGCAGTTGGGATACAATGACATGTGTCAACCAAGTAAGCCAGCCTGACAACCCGATCCTTACGACAAACATGGGTTACTGAAGACCAGTTGTAACCCAGATCTTCAGGGAGGAAAGGTGAAGTGATGTAGGGTTCAGTACTGTTGTGAAGCCAGTGGCAATGGTTATGGTGCTGAGAAGCAAGTAGTGAGTGAGTGAGTGAGTATGGTTTTACGCCGTTTTTAGCAATATTTCAGCAATATCACGGCAGGGGACACCAGAAATGGGCTTCACACATTGTACCCAAGAAGCATGGAAAGGACAACGGTGAAACTCCATGGTCATTGTACTGTGACTATGGGTTGCAGTTATGCACAGTGACATGCAGTCTTTAGATGACTGTGCCCCACCCCCAACCCCCTGTATATGGCTGAACGTAGGTTTGAGATGTGCCCCCACGTATATGTTTGAAGGTGGGCTTGTGTGCTTGAGGGGTGTCGACAGAACATAGTTCGAGGGTGGTCTTGAGGGATGCCCCTTGTTTGTAGTAAAACGTGGCCTTTAGGGATACCTCACGTACAGTTTATAGTAGGCTTGCTGAAGGCTGAATTTGTCAGATATAGAGTCAGGGTCAAGGTTTCACCTGAAGAATATTAATATTCACTCCAAGATTTAGTCTTCAGGTGACCTTCAGTCTATGTTCAAAAGTAACATGTAAAATGAGATCCTAAAGTCACATGAGGTGAGGTGGTGTTTAATGTCACATTCATGATTACTGCACTAACATAGTGGCAAGTATGCATGTGTGGGTGTGTGGCTGCTTGCACTAGTCCGCACTCACGGTTAACAGTGCTAGCTCACTGAGATACCATGCTGCAGTTTAAAACAGACACCCTTCCTCTACACATTATACTGACTAAATCAGTGAAAGGTTCTCTCCCACACAAATTCCAAACCTAACATTTACAAGGAGTGATCCAGCTGTATCAAGTCATCAATGCACAGACAAGGGTTTTGTTTACCTGCACTATTGATTGTAAGGGAGACAACTTGAGTGAATCGAAAATTCCATAGTAGTTTAAACTACGTGGGAGTAACCTTTGAGCTTGCAACCATGTCAAGGTCTTACAACTATTATGTCATTTGATGTCATGATTCAATGGTATCTCATTCTGAAGTAAAAATATGGGATTGGTTGTGAAGGAAAGAAACTTCATTCAACATATCTGATGAATGTGAACTACAAAGCTGAACGATGATAGTGTTCAACAGAAGGTGTGAGAAACTAGGACTTAAACCGCCAAGGTCACCAAGGTCACCCAACTATGTGCATCATACCCATTTACCCAGTTATCAACAATCAGCAAACCGTGCAGACAAGCATGATAAATCACAGGTGAAACAGTCAAAGCATCAAAAACCCATTAAAATAATCTTCCTTTCAATGAAGATTCTGTTGGAGCCGTCTCCCAACACCACAAATAGAGCTACACCACACCTTGTCCCTTAAGCCTATCATATCAATCAGTCAATGGCAATCTCCTCGCCACCGCCACACCATGGGACACAACTGCTGCTCCTGTGCCTGCAGACACTCCCGAATTCCTTGGTCAACCACAGGTACCCTCTTTGATGCCTCAGGTGCACGCACCAACAATGTAACTTGCCCCCAACCTGTTTTTGTCAACAAGTTCACCGATATTTTTACAGGCATTAAAGCTGCTCCCTGGCCTGTCAAGTGAGAAAACCACATTTGCCTTACTTCCTGCTTTTTATCATTGCACGGAATTGTGGGAATGTGGAGAATGTCACAGTCTGCGATCACTGTGCCACCCACAAGTCGCCACCATCGTCGTCACCACATTTCTGGGGATGAGCTTGGACTAGAAAATTAAATATTGGGTCTCCAAACATCCACATTGTTGCCAAGCTGGATAAGAAATTAGAAAAACATCAGTTGATGCTTGTAAGTTACACTTAAACTATTTTCCAAACCATCACATTGAAACATCTGAGCCAAAAGACTATGCAAAAGTACATTTGAGTTGATGCAAAGATAAAACGATTAATGATTGGATTCCTAGGCTGGAGGCTGCCCTGGTGGTAAACCTCATATAAACCACTGCCAAGAAACATGATGTCTTGGAAATATGCACAGGTTGCAAATTTTCAGATCTATAAATTCTAAGCTGTTTGAAAAGAACCAACATAGTTAATCTTTCTAAACAAACTTAAGTGGAAATATACTCAGGTTATTTATCAAATTTCAAACAGGTTTTTCTAAGTAAGTGAGAGAATATGGTTTTATGCTAGTTTGGCAATAATCTAGCAATATCCAATCAGGGGATACAAGAAATGGGCTTGATGTATTGTACTCGTGGCGATGCAACTCTGCTCAGTCAATTATGGCACCCTGCCCAAGAGGGACCCTGATTTTATAGAGACAGTTTCAGACCAAACCCTTATATTACAAAATGATGACCTTCACAGAACTTATTGCCGGACTGAACAGGTCTGCATCAAATCTCAAACAGTCTGCATGAATACCAACATAATCAAAGGAACAAACAGATTCATGAGAGGGTTTTACAAGATGTCACGACAAAAGCTTAAGTAAAGCCTAATTTCATGAAGCTAATTTCCAATGGATAATTGAACCAGAGAACTATAACCAATTATTTTCCATATTTAACACACATTAAAACATGTCTCATTATCAATGTATTCTCACTAAACGAAGCCAATCACATTGTCCTGAAGCAAATGTCACTAGAGTTACAACCAATCAAATCACAGGTTTCAAAATTATCCATAAATGCCCCTTAGGATATAAACTGTGGTAATAGTTTTCAAGACATTGGAGCCACTAAAGAGTCAATTTACTCAAAAGAGAGCTTCTCTTACAATAGGATACCATTCTCCAAAAGAGAGCACTGACATTATGACAGCTATGTTGTTATCTTATCAACAGGTTTAAAAATACAAATCATTAGAAACAAAAAAAATTCTCCTTGAAATATTGATACAAGGATCAAATAAATAAAAACAATTCGAGGACAGAAAGTGGTGGGTTGTCTGAGTTACTGAAACATACAGATACCTCCTTAGATGGTAATTCAGACACCCCCAAAATAGTTACTTTAATTATACAACAATGAAAGTGTGGCCTGTGAAACGTAATTATTTAAACATAAACATGCTAATTAATGTGGCAGGTTTGTGATAATGGCAGCAGCAGAACACAGCAGCTCCACATTTAAGTCTAATTTAGTACAATTAACCAATCTTTCAAGTCTACCAAGATCCTGATTAATGCCAGTGTTTGCAGTGTATTCACCTGCTGTTACTAGTTCAGGTATGGTATCATGTGTATGCAGTAAATGCAGTCTCCGGCACGCTGTAACCATGACTTACAGGAAGCAACAGGTCATCAGTATCAACCTCAGCTGTTCCTGTTGGCATGGTGATGGGGAGACATGTTTGTATCTACCTGTATAGAAAGACATCAAAGAGACCCTGTCAGTCAAACACAGGTAGACAAAAATAGTCACAGGTGACAGGTGCTCTCACAGCTACTGTGGTAGATCACCCAGGGAGCGGGGTGTCCTTAAAAGGGGTGTGAGCCAAACTGTCAGGAAGGCTGGATTTTGACACTGTAATTAGTTCCATGGGAGAAACTGGGAGATGGATTTGTGTAATGAGGGTAATTGCTAGTTGACTGATAAACTTTAAATCATGGACTGATGAACATAATCTGAGTCCTCAGTCAGTGGTGTTTTGGGGTGAAGATCAGGATGAAGACTATTCTACAGATAGAGTTTTTGTTTGGATGAAGATCATGTTAAAGATGGGTCTTGGTGTTTTGAGATATAGATCATGTTAAAGATGGGTCTTGGTGTTTTGAGATATAGATCATGTTAAAGATGGGTCTTGGTGTTTTGAGATATAGATCATGTTAAAGATGGGTCTTGGTGTTTTGAGATATAGATCATGTTAAAGATGGGTCTTAGTGTTTTGAGATATAGATCACGTTACAATTGGACCATGTTTTATTGGAGGGGTGAAGATCATGTTAGAGACAGACTGTGTTTTTTGGGGGGAGAAGATCATGCTAAAGATGGGTCTGGGTGTTTTGGGCTGAAGATCATGTTACAATTGGACCATGTTTTTTGGTGGGGATGAAGAACATGTTACAGATGGGTCTTGGTGTTTTAGGATGAAGATCATCATGGACAACAAAGAGCAACAAAAGCCGATGTCACTACAGGTGTATGAACTGTTTAAATTACCTGTCCTGAATGTCTGTTTACCATTTCCTTGACACAACAGCCGGAAATGTTTTACCAATCCTGATAACCTACCCACAAAATGGCATAAGGTCAGCTAATGAATTAAATTTTCATGTACTTGGTGACAGTTTTTCCCCTTGAGCATGTAGAGACGTCCAGTGAACCATGAAGAAAGGTGTTAAGGCGTTAATGTGTGATGTAAGTGCGTAGAAGATGTCCAACTGGCTGTATTGTGATATATGACATGGCTGTGGAGGCAGTAAAGTGTCATATTGTTTACACTGTACCGGCACACTTGACACCTGGGTATAAAGTCACTTGCGGTCACATACAACCAACAGCAAGAAAGGAGCAGCATGTAGGTGTTAGGTATAATATCAATGACTGAGTTCACAGAGCACATCTTCAGCGGACAAAGGAATCATATTCGTTTTGTGCATTCGAGGAGATCATGAGAAAGGAGAAGATATTAAGCCACCATAATCCAACACTATCTATAATCCAACACTTTCTATAATCCAGCACTCCTCATAAATCCTCCTCTAAAATCCAAACTCTCTATTAACTCCCACCTCCATAATCTAGCACTTTCCATTGATTACCAAATACTCTCTATAAACCTTTTTCTTTATACTCCAGGATCTTTACTCCAGCACCCTCCATAATCCCACCCCTTCTACTTGATCCAGTAATCTCTTATAGTATCGAATGCTCAATATAAATTGAAATTTTTCAAAACATTAACCCATAGCTATGTTAAGCTTTAAAAACATTACACCATGTATTATATCTTCAAATGTTTCTTTTCTATAAAAAAAATGTCATTTACGAAATCTCTTACACTTAAATTCAGTACTGAACAATGAAAAATGAATATCATGGTGAAAAATGTAAACACCAAGTCACAAAATCCTTTTTTTACAAATATATCTATTTCTAAGAATTTGATAATAAAAACCTTTTAAAAAAATGTTCCAATTTTTCAGAAAGAAAACAGACACCTATGACAGTAGCAACATCTGGTCTATGTGTGTTAAATCAAGCTTTTTTAAGAGACCAAGAAAAATTTACACTGTATCAAATTTAATTTGATACAAGCCAATCAAATGGAAATTAGGAAGGGGAGAGATGATGTTAGGTAACTTCATACAACCCGGTTGGGGCAGATAAAGTCCTCCCCATTGTTCCTGGGGAGTATGGGGGATTAGATCCACGATATGTGTTACGCTTAAACCCCCCTGTGGAGCCAAACTGCGGTCAGGTGTCTCTCTGAACGACATCATGGACTTGTTGAAGTTTTTTACAAAATTTCATGTCCCCCAAGGGAAAACAATATGTGTCGTGACTATTAGTACTTTTACCAGATTTTATTACACCCCTAAATAATTACAAAGTTAATTACAATGGCGTATGATAATCTTTGTATCCGATCAATTTTATACCCCTTTGTCATCTGCGGGTTGAGAGGGTTAATTCTACTGGGTTGATATTAATGGAATTAATGGGTTAATAAATCAAATGATTTCAACAAACTTGTTTGGCTCATGTATCTGCTAATCATTTGAGTTTATCCTTATTTTCTCAATTTCTAATCATTTTATACCTGTATGGGGATCAACCCCCTATTCAATAAATTCCATGATTCCAATGAATCAGCATGAACTGAAAAGCTCACAGGTTATATTTTCATATTGTTGCACTGTTTTCAAAATCTCATTTTCATTTTATCATTTTTGTGTAACCTTACTGCTCTCAATCCATATCAAATTGTTATGCACCATCAAAATTTAACAAAAACTATTTGACTCCTTTCAGGAAATGTGTGATCATTATAAAAGTGGTTCACTGACTCCATGTATGTAGACTTCCAGCTGTTTAGCTGACTACTTCATCGGGTGTTCTCTGTCAATCAGTGTGTTACTCTATTCTGTTTAGGGATTCCACGACACATCGATGCATCGATACTTTTTCTAAGACGATACAATTATCAATACATTCAAAACTGTATCGGTTTAATATGTTTATGTATCATTTACATTTTGCAATTGTATCATGTTTTTTTATGTTATGAGAGTTATAAATGATTATTTTTCATGCACAAAGATAGGAAATTAGAACTTTTTAATCTCTGAGAATCAAAAATGTTGATCTTTTCATGGACAATTATAAAATATGAAATATTAATGTTCAAAATGTAACTAAATTTACTCAATAATGCTGCGAAAATAGGTACATATACATATCGAATCTTGACATGGGTATCGTGATACATATCGAATCAAGAAACTTATGCATCGTGACATCCCTAATTCTGTTGTTAGATTTTCATTTTTGCATTGGTCTCTCTCAGGCTTGCTGATTGTTACTGTTAATCTCCCACCTACCATATACATTCTGTATTCTGTTCATTATCGGCTTGCTTGACAACAGTATAAGGATCCATACTGAGACATCACTGCTACCATAAAAGTTGTTTTCTATAAGTTGGGTCTACTTTGTCATCAATCATCTTGAAGGAAATACCTACCATTTGACAATTTGCCTTTAATACATACTTAATGAACATGAACTAAATGTAAGACAATTAGTTAAATCATTTGTTTATTACAAGATCATTAAATATTTTTCAGACTGTTGCAAAAAACTTTTGAAAGTAAAGCATCCTTTCTAAACAAAATAACATCTAAGTTTCACTCTACATTTCCTTTTTGAATGCCAGAAAGTTATCAATATTAATGACATTATGTTATAACATGTAATGAAACCACTTACAACCAGTAAATATTTTGATTTAATTATGTTAGGTTTGAGAAGGTTAATCATATTCCAGTAAATGTGATGAAGTCAGTGTAACTGTGACAGGTACCACTAAAGGGGAAGAGAAGATGTCTATCCACAAGCTCCAAGAGTTCCAGTGTTGGTCAGAGCTGTCAATATGGTTAGGAAGGGAAAGATATTAATCAAAACAGAGAGTTAAGTGACTTAAGTTTGTGAGGTGTTTAAACGAAATAATGACAGGTACGATGATGTTGTCCCAGCTATTACCGTTTGAGTTCGCCAGATTAATACTCAATTAGCTTGCCACAGGACTAGTACTACATGAGAAAGGATTTCACTCAAGTGTACGCCACAGTTGAGCAGCCATTGTTAGCGGGAACAATACTTGTCATTTCTATTTGGAAGCTATGTCCATACCCACTTACCTGGCAACAAAAATGTTTAGAAAGTCTTGCTAATTTGTAAGAAACATATGGTGTTAGTGTGAGAACGAAAATGTGATACTGAGTTGAAATTCTCTGCTTGAGTTGTTTAGGGCCCAGCGACCATGATTCCACCCCAAAAGCTCCACCTCACACTTTACATACAAGGCATCATGTTATCATTATAATAATTAGCCGGAGCATCCAACTAACGATAGTCGCTAATGGGCGACACTGACTTGTTCTCCCATGAGATTTCCCAGAATCCCTTTGTCCACTGCGCTAACAACAACAGGCCCTTAAAGCACCAAAAGTCTTTTTTATCTGTCAAGAACAGTATTGTAATGAGACCAGTTGTATACATTGTCGGTCAGTCTTTGCCGAGGGTCATCCATTCTGCGGCCAACGCTGAACGCATCATTGATTTAAGACAAGTGTTTGCATTGCCCCTTACAAAAAAATACGGATTCCACCATGAGGCAAGGCGAGTGTTATGACAAGGTCAGTGATAATAAGACAATGCAGTACATCTTGATTAATGATGGGGGATGATGGATTTATTCTTAATGGTGAAGCCCACTTGGACGATACAGTTATGATTGATAGAAACTGACAATCCTGTTTATGGCTGAGAGTCTGTGAATTCAGATGGAAATGTGTTTTCACTGCAAGTCTGTTCAAACTGTTAATAAGATACATAGTGTTAGAATCATGACAAATAGCAAATCTGTCTCCAGAAAGAAAGGGATAAAAACACTTGCACGCTATTTGTAATTTCTTAAAACTTTGGATTGAAATTTGATCAACTTGTTATAATAATAATATATTATATCATTATGAATAAGATCTATTTTCAGATCTTTTTTAAGTGCAAAAGGAAAAAAGACTTTCACTTTATTGTGGAAAAGACAAAGTAATTATTCACATAAAAAAAATCAATGTATAAAAGAGAAAAACGGGAAAATATCTGCATACAAGTAAAAGTGTCTATATTAATGAGCAAGTGTGAACCTACAGATTAAGTCCATACTTAAGTAGACAGTATTTCTCACAATGCATATTCATCACAACTTAAAAATTGATGGACAATTACTGACAGAGGAGCAACAGGGGTGTACGATTCCCTGCAACCAAGAAGAAACGTCGTGTGACCTCCACGTGTCTAGTGTCACTCCAGATACTTAACACGCGTTATATGTTGAGGCAGTGACTAAGCTCACTGAACCGTGTCTGAACAAATGGATTAACATGGCCGTCAGCATTGCTGGAAATATTTGACTAGCTATTATGGACTTAAACAAACACATACTTAATCATAGTAAAAGTTTCCTCGTAGTTTTTCCTATTGAGAGGAGTCGCAATTGGCAGCCGGTACATCGTGTACGACATGGAGTGACAACAGAAGTTTGTTTACAACTACTGAAGCCGTCTATACCATGCACACGACGAAAACTGTCGCAAGAATTGACAGAATTATCCCCAATTTCAATATGCCGGTATAAGATTTACCAAGGGTCATAATGAAATCACTGAATATGTCTCAGCCCGAGTATGCAGGTTTCTTACGTTTGTGGGCATTATTTTGTTAATTTTTTCTGGATTGTACAATAAACATTGTCAGATGGGGTGTAACAGCACATCTAAGTTCAAATAAATACTCGAAAAAATTAAAAGTATGGCATCAAATTCCTGTTATATTTTTTTTTATCAATTTACTAAAAATGTTAACAATATGCAAAATAGAGTTAATTGCCTTAAAAAGTAGCAGCTAATTTTCAAGCCTTAAAAGTCTTTCAATGAATTTCTACCATAAAAGAAATGAAAATCTGTCCATATGCAGCTTTGCACTTGGTTCAAAAGAATAAAAACTGCTCTCTTATGACTTCTCAGTTTAATATCTGTACAAGCAAACAGTGAATAGTATGATTGTAGACAATACTTGGCAAAAGGAAGAAACTGCGTATTTACTTTGAAAAGCAGGTGGGACAAAACAAACACTGGTCCACTCCAACACAACGCCAGGATTGAACATCACCATGACAACAAAACAACTCTCTTGTCCTGTATTCCATTTCACTCAAACTGTTGTAGATTTGCTTTGATTATTTTACATATCAAACAAACAAAACCAACACAAATGCTGTACCCTCTCCTTGTAGTGATATTCACCAGTTATGACACAGCAACACTTAAGTATAATACGTTTGACAAATGTGTACATATACAATTATTTTTCCAGCTTCTAATATAACATAATGAGACTAATAAGCAGATAGAACAATATGTTCATATGACTCTACTTAATCTCATATGGCTGGTGGGTACTGCTACACACTGACTTCCAATTGTGGATGCACTTTCACTTCTTTGATTAGTGTAAATCTGATGATGAAATTATTTAGTGGTTTAATTTATTGATCTTATACATGATGTCAATCAACACTAAACCACAAAAATTCACTTTTTGGTTACTCATAATTTTTTTGTTATTTCTTTATTCCTTTCTGGTTCGGCAACATGAGACCTATTTTTATTTCATTTTCTTTTTGAAAAACATCCTGTACCTCTCTAGCAAATATATCATCCTTAGTATTCTAGTAAATATATCACTCCACAAAATGCAATAACTTTTAGCAACATGTTTCAAACAAATGACATTTGTAATTGGGGGTGAAGTTACTTCAGAATATTGAGATATGAATATAAGTATAAAGACAATACAAAAATCATTTAAAGAATATTACAAGGCTAATGGAATTTTCTTGCAATTTCAAATATAAAGCAAGATGAATGATTTATATCAAAATTTACTTAAATCACTGTAATTAATCATGTGACTTTCATGTGCTCTGACAGATAAAATAGTGTTAATCATTCCCCTTCAACATAACCTATAACGTTCTTGACTCGAAGGTATGGACATTATTTCATGTGAACCTTCGATCACAGAACACAGGACCTGATAAACAACCTTATCAATCTCTCAAACTCAGGTGCATACAGGCATAAAAACAAGAAAGAAAGAGCGTAAATCTAAATCTAGTACAGTTTTTGCTTTGAAAAAGACAGCCCTAATGAAAAAACGTTATAAAACAATGATGGATCCAGATTACAGGATAGAGAGTGTCACCTGTTTACCAACCAAGGTTATAAATCACTGAATTGTGGCACAGGTCTCGCTGATGCTTTAACTGTTAATCCCAGACCCTCGCTCAGACAAAAGCTGCTAAGTGGGAGAGCTGTGTGACAGGGATGGGGAACAGAGGAGGTTGGGTACCCTGCTACGCCACAAAAGGTCACCTGAGTGGGTCAAAGGTCATCCATCATCCCAGCGCAACGCTCCTGTCAGACAATGACACAGAATTCATACCAACCCTACCTCCTACCACGTGGAAAGAGGTTTTAAAAAAAAAAAATTAAAATGGGGACGAGTTGGGACGTGTCCTCTACGAGAATAAGTACAGTGTATGACTGGCGCACACGTGCTGAACAAAAGATGACGATCGCAAAGCCGACCAAGTGAAGTGACGAAGAAGAAGTGTGTTTGGTGTTGCTTGTACTCTCGTCAACACGTGGACCCGGCTGTGTCTCCACTCAACCATATCAAGTCAACGACTCTGAGGCCGAAGTCATCATTCAACACGGGACTTGTTCACACTACTGCTACCCTGTCCCTTACGCCCCCCCACTGTCCGGTAATGCCTGAGATTAAACAAATATGGTTGAGTGGTCCAGCCCCACCACATCCTCGTCCCCACAACGTCAATGCTTCATTTGGGTGTTGGGGTGGCAGCTTTCTTTACACTCCACTCCATTGAAAAGCTCCACTCACGTGTGTTTCCAGTGGAGCTTGCCCAGTCAATATATCCCAACAATGAGAGTTGTGTAATTATTTTTAGGAATATTCTTGTTATCTCAAAATAGAGGTGAAAATTCTTCATTATTATTTGCAAAAAAATCTGGAAAATCAAGTTTAATTATGATGTCCATCTGAGAATTTGATTGAAATTGTCACGAAGTATTGTTTATTCAAAGAAAGACGTGATTATAACCTACAATGGAGGAGTTATCACAAATATCAGCCATTCAGTTAATGCAGTCAAACTGGTTTTATATCAAAAAGGTATTGTCTCCTTAAGATCTCAGATAAGCTTTCACTCCATTAACAGAATCTGGTTGTTGGAAATCACAATTTCAATATTAGATTTCCTGATAAACATGTATGAGATTTGTAAACACTCCATTGGAAATTCACAATTTATAACTTGTTTAGAGAAAAACCTTTGATTTGATTGAACTCTTTAGAAATCTGCCCTGACTCATTGGCTTCCACAATGTTCATCCTAGATAACATTTACTCGCAACAATAAAACCTCAAATCTCCCAGGGCTGTAGGGATCAAAAGGGAGAGTAATTTTAACCCTAATTAAAAGGAAGTGGTGAACTGTCGTAAGGTTGGACAAGGCAAACACACACCTCTCTAGGGAGAGCCGTCCCCTCTCTATTCAGCACCCCACTAGCAGGTGCAGGGAACAAGCCAAGGTGACAAACCTCTCCGACCTCCACGCCCAGACTAAGACCGAAAGCTCAAAAACTCATTTGTTACGAACTTCGAACCTAATCCAAGTACAAAACTTACAAGATAATAATCCTGGCCACTAAGTGTTTTTAATCTCATTTGCTAAACACTCACAGCTCTTTAAGAAATTGTGGCATCATGTAAAAGCCACAGTCTGATTAAATCTATCATAATTAGGGGTCATTCTAGCCGCTGTAATAGACCAAACTGATGAACAGGCTCCCCAGGGGTGAATCTCTACCCACAAAGATCGTGGGCAGTACAGGGATCACCTGACATGACTCCCAACCGGTCCTTTCTATAGCCACCCTCACCCGGGCCACGGACTTTATTGTAGCATGAAGAAATGTGAACACAACCTAAGAGGAGACTTGAAAATACGAATCTGATTTCTTTGTGGAAAGTACAATAATGATTATTACTGTGTTGGCAAACATCATAAAAGTAATATTTGAACAAAGGAAATAAGAGAGATTGGTGTAATTTTCACTAAGTTAATGGCATTCCCCCAACATGAGACTGAATCTCACATTAATAGCTTGTTACAGGAAACAAGATACCTCTGTGTGTTTGTTATCAACAACAATGGAAGAGCCCAACAGCTTTCATATCATGCAAGCTTCAGTCACAAAATGAAAATAAAAACTTCCCGACCAAGGATATTGATGAAGGCTATACACAGGAAACAAAGTATGACCTATTAACCGAGTGATGAAAGGTCCCATATACAGACTCGCAAACCACTGCCATTATGCTTCATGGTATCCCATAATATCAGGACAAGCACCCTAATCCAGGTTTGTTCTTCAAAGCAAATGAGATTTTTATATCATTCTGGAAAAGCACAGACTGTTCACTTTCAATAATTGAATCCTGGAACAACTGCCTTTGAGCCAGTTCAGAGTTTCTATCATCCGTATACAGTTCAGTACTCTCTATTTTTTATCATTTACATACACTTGACTGTTCTTATATTCCCAGCATTCACACACACATCACTGTTTGTCCTCCTACCATTTGTATACAGATCAAAGCTCTTGTTTTTTTATCACACTTCATGCTCCTGTTTTTATGACTTGTATATGATCACTGCTGTTTATCATCTACATATAATCCAGTGCTTATATATTTTATCATTAGTACACACTTGACTGCTCCAGAGTTGACCTTACTTCTATGGATGGAAGGCACTGCATTTTTTGTTTGTTTTTTAAGAATTTGTTGGCAAATAATCAATCACATCTTAATGAAACTCATAATGATACCTTCATAACGTTTGCCTAAAACTACTTATGTAATTGAATAATAATGATCATTTCTATCACATTTGTATATTTGTATTTCTTGAATTACTAAATAAGGGGACAGTTTGTCAACCTCAAAACGCTTCTCTGTCTTCAACTGTGCAATAAAAATATCAAGTTATTTTGTTAAATGCTGGCAATTTTGTCAGTGTAATTTATTACAAGAAAAGTACTAATCTATGTGTCAAAAAGCCTTCCCCTATTTGCTTCTGTGGGCATACATCACTTAACATTAGACTACGATCCCATAAAACATTCAGCATGCCTAAATACCCATTTAGATTAAAACTGGTCATTTTGATGTGAATTACAATGGGGTACAACCAAGCCCCAGTTTCAGTCCACGGAGATCACTTCCGTCCCAGAGTTGTAACATAGCCAGAGTGAAAGGCACATATAAATGTTGTCCCAACCTGACCCTGGAGAGGGAGTAAAAATGACAAACACCCTTGACAGACTGAAAGATTCACTCTAAATAGTAAAAGAAAGCTCCCCATAGCTACAGGTTTTCTGTAATTTGTGAAACTAATAATTACAACAATGATGATGCCCTCATCCTTGGTTGTGACTATTGTCAAAGGTATTATCTGGTGCGAGGAGAGCCCCACGGCCCAAGCCCTTCACAATCCATCCTCTCCACGTTCACCTACCCTATCCTTCCCGATCATATGGCCGTCTGCCTGCCCGCCCGCCCGCCCGCTCACTCAACAGAGATACAGAGGGGCTGATTGATTGATTCTATAACTATTATCAGAATTAAATCAAGACTCTATCCTTAAGTGGCAAGTAAATATACGTAGTTGTAGTTAACCAACACATTGTGTCCTATCGTCTGCCCACTGAGGCCCTCAAGACTTGTGGTTTGGCTCTCCAAATCTAAACTTGTCGCGGCCAATTGACGCGGTTCCTGTAGGTTAACATGCTTTAAACTCTCTTTGTAGAATGTCAAAGCTCTGCTATATGGGTATTCTCCCCTTTCTCCTGGTCCACAAAACGTAACATCTCGCCCTGCTCACAATCACTCAGCTCGCTGTGTCAAGTCATTAAATCAATTTACACTCCCGGCTCTAATTGAATCTGAATAAAAGCCATCAGAGGACGAGGCAAAAGAAAAGATGGGCCCACGTCTCAAAAAGCATTCATATGTGAACCATGCACAAAATATTCTAATGAGAATAGGGTAGTTGCAGTGGCTTCTTGCTAGCATAATCTAGCTAGTGACTCATCATCATACCATAGTCTGCCGCAAATAAATTATGCACACTTGTTCAAGAATAAAATCCCCTTTTTCATGTGTTCATCTGTATACGTCTTAGGCAGTCGCGGGAACAAAAGTTTGCGGTTTGCGGCCACAAACCCCCCTTGTGAATGTAAAAGCCACAAGCAAAGTTGAGCTGCGTGTTGAGGTGGTCGATGACGACATGATGGACTAGAGAATCACTCGCAAGCAGGTAGTTGGGCAGATCGCCCCAGGCAACTCACTGGACAAACCTGCTCTTTAAATACCGTGTACTGCTCCAGTAAGTCGAGTCCTTGGGGTGAGGCACTCTGGGTATAAGCACTATTCAAACTAGTGACCCCTGACTATCATACTACAGAGATGTTCTGTGTCAACAAACATCCAGGTCACAGAATTTGCAACATTTTTATTTTAATCCCTGATCTTTCAGTGATGAAGTAATGTCATATTTTTTATCACACTAATGAGTGTGATTTATGCATTTAACTTTTTATTTAACAGACTGATTGCCTTTTAGTATTTATACTTAAATTGTAATTTGGTCATAAATGAAATATTATAGTCTGGGTATATCCATATTATATTTAAAAATGAAGTCATAATGTCCTATCTTATGTTTGAAACTGTATGTTTAATCCAATCTTTTTCAAATTTTCAAATTATTTCCTAGCCTAACATTCCCAAAGACTCCATTTTAAAAATCCCAGATCAGTATGCTTTTGAAACTCACATCTACTCAAGCTAATTCCACAAATACATACATAATGTCAAACAAATGATGATCCTTCATCCTCAATTATCCTTAATCCAAACTCACCTCCAATATCAAACACTTCACATGTTGTAATTAACCCCCATAGACTCCTCTTCCAGATCATTAGTTAATTAGGATCTCTCACCATCCAATAATACATTGGCCTCACCCATGATATAGGTGGATCCAGAGGGGGGTGCCCCCCCTTTGTGCTGAAAGTTTGTTAAATGACCATTGAAACTCGGGTGAAAATGAAGTGTGCACTCCTCCTTTTTTCTCAATAGTGTGCACCCCCCTTTCTCAAAAAGCTGTATCCGCCCCTGCATGACATCTAACTTAATAAGCCACGACCAGAATGGTCAATATAAAGATAGCTGGCTCAGCCTCTTGTCCGCCCCTTCTAAATGATCACAGAGAGATAATGACTGGTCCCTCTCCACACACTGACCCACTGTCGGCAGTCAAAAGACAGACATGTGGGAGGGTTGTTTTCACAAACTGGACACAATACAGGCACCAAACCGTAAAGGAAAGGTCATCTGACCCTTATCTCGTAGACAATCAAACCCGTGACATTTTTTGCTGATTTATTTGACCCCAAACGCCCCTTGATTGATAACGAAAATTGGAAGCCATGAAATTATGAAGATGGGAAAAAGACAACCTTGGTCATCGAGAGGCCATCGTACCATCTGGCCTTGATTAGGTATGGACAGTTGTTGGCTGGAATTACCATTATGTGGTCTTGGGGGGAGCAGTGAAAACATCCATTTCACGCAACTTGGGATAACGTTTTGGGTCTTCTATTCACTGAGGGAAGACAAGGCTATTATGTCCAGCCAGAGTGTATCTCTTAAACAAGACAAGGACAGAAAATCACAAGTGCTGATGACGTGGAGTCCAGAGTTGCTTGCAATTCAAAACCCGGCAATCTTGTACTCGCTAAACAAGCTATGTTATTGGACCAAACACAATATTCAGCCACCATGGCTTCAGCCCCTATCATCATAAAAAAGGCATACAAAAAAAAAAATAACCGAAATCTCTTAATCCGAAACCACTCGTATCACCCATAATGCACTTCAAACAGCCACAAACCTGTCGCAAGCCACATCAAGAATGGATATAGTGTCATTGACCCACGACTTTCAACAACAACTGATAACACTACACAGACTGAAGAGATGAGGGGACAGACTTAAGGTGGAACATTAGATTTGCATTTGTCTTTTAAGGCTTGTGTTTTCACGTATCCTAACAGAGACTCCTTATTTCTCTATCATACATGATTTTACAATAACAAACATGTTATTTCACTGCTCCAATTGTTAGTTGCCCAGTATAACAGAGTTCCTCTATCACAGACTGGTTCACAGCAGTCTATGCATGGCGTCACATTTGTGACCTAATTTTAGCCAATAACCAAGTTAGGATTTCCTATTACTCCCATCTGATATGTTCAAACTAGGAAGACAAAAATAGCTATATTTTGGGATTTTATTTCCAATATCAATTACAAAATGTTATTATTTATTTAAAGAAATTTATCCATTAGTCTTACTCACATAACAAGTTCCCCACACATATTCTGCATTTTGCACACAGTATGCAAGAATATAATTAGTAAAATGCCATCCCCATCCAGAGAGCTAGTGTATCCCTAGTACAATGTCAGTTCCGAATCACAGTAATTAACTAGTCTTCTGACATGTCAATCTTTTATACTGGCTATCTTGACAGAAGATCTGGGGCGAGTCGCCAGTGATAAATTCAAGGCACCATTAGGTAACACGTTGTGACAGAGCAAGGCACAGGCTTGTAATCATCCAAGTTTTTCTTCACAGCGTGAGTTCATTGTCCCGTGACATCACTGGTCACTATTAATTAGAGCAGACACTGTAACTGCCACAAGAACGGATAGAAAACAAACAGATTTTTCCTCCACGGGTGTGACAAAGCGAAACCCCAGGCCTTCATGGGCCAGAGTCTACACTTTCATGATGATTTTTGCTGGAAAATCATTAATTAATCATGGTCAGGAAAAATCAAGCATTCTCTAAATTCATTTAAGTAGTATATATATTTGTGAGGTCCGCTAATAAACTTCCATCTTACAGTTTGTTTGTTTTTTGCTCTGTAAATATCTTCTACATGTTTTTGCATGTTTATATTTATAAAGCAAATCTATCTATCTATCCATCTTCCTCTAGTTATATTATATAATAGCCCCAGATCCATCCATCCATCATACTTCCACTATCCTCTAGTGGACCATCTTTAAACAGACACTCATTTGGAGATGTCAACAAGCTTTACACTTTGAAACTAATCCCTTCCTCACCTAAGAACCATAACATCTGAAGTATGATCCTTGTTCGTGTTCCATAATCAATGATGATAGCTTCTGAATGCTCACAATGCAAGGCTGTTCATGCTAGGAAAACATCGATGATTACAGAAAATGGACATTGTTTGAGTAAAGCCTGAGAGTTGTAGCCTTTTCTACTGAATGACTGTAAGGTTTTATTCCTGGAACAATCCCCCCTTCACAGGCAAGCATGGTTTTGTTGTAGACCTGTTTTCGATCAGGAAAAGTATTCTTCCTCTACAGCTACTTCACGATTGTTTCTCATTCCCGATGGAGAACTGTTATTTACCACCGAACGTTGTATTGTGTGGATGAATGGCTGCGAGTTGAGCTGTGACACCACAGAACTGACTCAACCCTGATTGTGGGATAGTACACAGCCCTTACAGGTGGACTCAAGGCTTCCTCTACTAATTTCTCCCCTCTTAAAATCAGGGCAATTATAGCGGCTATTGATAGGACGGAATACACCTGGGCAACCAACACTGCTCATACATCACAACAAGCCTTTAAGAACTTGTTTCCAATTTTTCTATTTTTTGTTGTCCGTAAATTGTCCAGCCCCCTACTGAGCCTAGCTTGCAACCATGTGCCCTGGTCGGGAATAGTTTGAAATGAAAACCTCGGTAGTCAACTGCCACTTAGACTGAAGGGGACTCTCTCCCATGTGTTTGTCGACCACTGGAACAGGATTGTTGAAGAATTGAAACACTTAATGCAAAGACCCCCTCCTATTCTTTCAAATTTTCCGAGTGATCATGGCAATTTAGATAAATGAATCGCTAAACAAAACATCCAAAATTCACACTAAGGAAGCCACCATATGAAAATTTCATTACAAATTGTTAGTAATCAGGACTGTCTGGCTGAAGCCTTTGTCAGAAATTAGCACTTATTAAATGACAAAACACACAGCATGATTACAATCAGGGACAAACTGTCAGAAATGTCCATTCTTTGAAACCTTTCCTTGCCAGATTTGACCAGCCCTCTTGGTCGGCAATCGGCCCCCTCCCGACCTCCTTGACATAACGTCACAGGGGGTGAGTCAGCTTCACTATGATGACAAGGCACCATTAAGCACCACGATTGTAATGACCATGTACAGCTACAGGAAAATCACAGTGTTTTAAGTCATTAATCAAACCACGGCTATGCTTTCCAGATATCAGCCAGCTATAGGCAGGTGCTGCCATTTTACTCACATTTCTCTAACAATCTCATCCCCATTAATTTCAAACACTCATTTTCTTTACAATTCATTGGTAATTGTTTCCACAAAAGGATAATAATATCTCGTATCCCTCACAAAAAAAGAAAAGAAAAAACTTTTGTTTTATGATAACTATTTTCTCATTTCATTATCTAGCTGTCAAAAATAGTTCCCACATCCATTTCTGACATGTAAAATTATTTTCTCATACAAACTTTACCAAATTACAAATCTCAACAATGCACTACTGCACGCCAAGACCTCTCCCACAATGCTAAGTCCGTAGCAGAGCCAGCCCACCCCTGTATGTTATTTCAAAAACGATGTTTTCCCGTCCCTATTAATCCCTGGCAGTCTCCAGTGTATTAATCTTTTGCTCTAACACGTGCCTCAATTCCACGAAGCCAGTATGAAGACCAACGGCTAGATACGGTCCAGGGGTAGCGATAATTGGGGAAAGCGTGGCCAACCGTGGGCCAAGGGTAAAGCTGCCACAAAGAGTGTGCGCAGCCAAGCACAGGGTCAAGGGGTCATGTTCAACACACACGAGGAACGGGAGGGAGGTATGGGTGGATGGATGGATGGACTACTGGACAAACGGATGGACTGATGGACAGATGATGACTATTTGGAAATATACTACATGACGTAGGTATATAATTATGACTGGCTGGCCTGACAAAGTCACCTCATTACACTTCACGTCTTATGTTTTTTATGCACAGAAGGAATTAGAAATAAATATATATAGATGTCATTCTTGCATAAAAAATATTGATGAATTCCAGGTAAGTGCATACAGGATAAATTTCAAAGTATGTTCCAAGTAGTTTTAAACCAATGCATACTGTAGGAATGATGTTTGATAGTGATAACAGTCATGTCTGACATATTACATGTACACTAAACATATTATGGGAATTAGTTTCCCATTGCATGCAGGTAAAAAATAGCATGATGATTTTGAAAACAGAATTGAATGAAAAATATCTATCAAGACAAGCCAATGAATGTTTTAGAAGCAGTGAAATGTGTCTCACTGGGATGCCTGTTGACGATGGTTGTTTAACAAGGTAATCAGCCAGGTTAACAGCCAAGAGAAATATTTGTAACTATCAAGCTGAGGTCAATACTGATTACATAACAGTGGATTCTGGACAAATATGATATTGATTCAGGTAGCTGGGATATAACTAGCCACATTGGAACGCCTGGCTCTCTGTAAGACTTTTGTAAGATTGTTGGTGATCGTGAGAAAACATATGGTAAGACGTCCAGTCTGGATCTCAATGCTTCCCTGTAGGGGAGGCTGATGTGCACAAGATGGACAACAAGCAGGACACATCTATTGTGTACGTCTGCGTCACTAAAGATTAACAGTATTTTGAAACAGTTGCAACTTTAACCACTGGCCTTAAGTCGAAGTCTAGGAAGATTTCAGTACAGTAAGTTCAGCTAATAGTAACACCTAGGTTTGCCTCCAAATCTAGTGTAAATGATGAGTAGACAATTGTTGGCTCGTAATAAGAATGATACTGATCATAATGTGTAGATATATAATTTAGCCAAACAGAGCTACATAAATATTACCCAAGATTTTCTGCCTCAGCTCCCAGAGCAGTATACAAGCTAACCTACCTGTGGTGAACCTGGAGGTTAACATTACTCTCTCTTGGAAACCACTGAAGGTTTTCGGCACAGATTGCACAAATATTAAACATAACATTAAAATCAAACCCATGACAAGCTGACTCTACTTTACTTGACAAAAGGGTAAAGATATATTTCATCATTCTGACTCAAGTATGTTAATCAAAGTTTAAATGTTTCAGAGTTGCAAAGTTGGTAATAAACGCTGGCTAATACACTCATACAATGTGTACATATATAATTTAGCCAGATTAAACCTTCAGTGGTTTCCAAGAGAGAGTAACGTTAACCTCCAGGTTCACCACAGGTAGGTTAGCTTGTATACTGCTCTGGGAGCTGAGGCAGAAAATCTTGGATAATATTTATGTAGCTCTGTTTCGCTAAATTATATATGAACACATTGAACAGTTTGATGATATTGATTACTGACTGGGCAAATGATTACCTACAATTTAAAATACCTTGTTGACTCTACTTGAACATATTTCACAAAAGTGTACTTAAACTATCAACAGTCCCTCAATGTTCAACTGAAGTGGAAAATAGTCTAAATAAATCTGTTCCTGAAAGGTACTGTCATCAAAGGCCACACATATGCCCTGTCTTATACTGCATTCCTGTGTGACATACACACGTGAGGGGTGGGGGGGTAGCCTAGTGGTTAAAGCATTTGCTCATCACTCCGAACATCAGGGTCCCCTGCTGTGATATTGCTGGAATATTGCTAAAAGCGGCGTAAAAACACACTAACTCACTCACTCACGCCGTACAATGTCCATACTACTCCACACAAGTCAGAGAAAGCCCAGTTCTTTAACATAGCCACCGTTAATATGTCATGCCATGCTTCAAACATATCCAAAAATAACGGATTAATTATAGTTTCCTTTTAGAAATGGCTGTTCTCTTACTTGTAATGGGTAGTATATACACCATGTATTTATTGTTATGACATTATCAAAGTCATGCATTCTGTGTCCCACTAGAAAGCGTCATAATAACTTCCTCTGTGATCGGGTCTCATGAAAGTTCAAAGACACTGGAAATATAAATAAATATACTTTCACTTTTGATTCCCCCCATCCCACCCCACCCCCCATACCAATGTGTTCCAGAGGTGGCTGGCTACACACAAAGTAAAAACAGAAAAAATGGTTGAAATAAAACAACCTTTCAAATGTAAACATCAGACATCAACATAATGCAGAATAACCTTGATAGTTGCATGGAGTATAAATCATGCTTCTGCAAATGGAGGCTTTCAAATTTGAACCCTAGCCTATCTCCCCACAAAACATTTAATATATCCACACCATGATGATGAAGAATTTACCTTGCATCACACATTCGAGTATGTCAAGATTGTATTTCACATCAGAAGCAGTCACTACCAATGAAACAAGTGGGTAAGAAACCCAAAGATAAACTTGTAATGTAAGTTTTACATACCGCATGAAGACATGATCCCTGAGAGAAAAGTCAATACGTTATAAACAGGATGAATATAAGAGAGACAAGGAAAGAAACAGTGAGATGAACAAGGAGCAATGAGGATGCATCAGTGGTCTACCATGGATGATGACTGTGTACACAAAACAGGACACAAGTAATCCAAACAAAAAGTGCGATTCGAAGAACCTCTTACTTTGTATGTATCCGAAAATCTTTCTCGGACCTCTGTGTTCTGTGGCGAGGGAATCCATTCTGCGACGAGGGTGTTTGATAATAGTCCCCAGTCTGAGGTCTAACGAGCATTTGTCTCTCCTGCCGAGCAAAACAGGGAACAATCAGAAATGCTCCAATTCTTTGGATTTTTGGTTCATATTTTAACAAATTCTTTTGGTACTGTAATCAATTCTGGATGAAAAAAATTGTTCAAAATGCTAGGTAGACCATTGATGCATAGATTTTTACAAGTTTTTAAATATTGAAAGTTGAAGATAGAAAGGCAACTACATTTTCTAAAGAGTTTGAAATGCAAACTTACCCGTGAAATGTTAACTTCTCTACCATATGTTGGTTACAATGAAAAGGCAGATTTTCACAAACCTACTTAAATAAAGATAGGAGATCCTTATTCTGTTAAATTTTAAAGATATTCCCCAAAACAAGTCCACTTGAGGACTTTTTTAAACATTCTATAGCCACTCCCACTAACACAAACATTAGAAAATCTCCAACAGAAGACATTGGAAGCAATTCCTGTTGAAGACCTCTATGTCCCAAATGAAAGTGCATTATGTCAACACGTTTCGATCTCTATTTACTTAATGCACAAAACTGTGCAAATAAGATTATACAAGTTTGTCAAGACATCCTATAAAGGTCACTCTAAACAAATAATCTTTTAAAGAAAAACAACAAACTGGCAAGAGTGTTTCTTTGTTGTAAAATTAAATTGTGTGATATTTATAAACATTCCACAGACTTCTTTATACTTGAGTGTTGGTGGGGAGCAGGTCCTGAGTATACCATACAACTAACATACCTAAACAACAAGTGTTCTACCCCAACTGAAGCAAATAGTCCATTCCTTGTCATCTTCCTCAACACTAATACAGCCCACCCCTGCCCATCCCTTCAAGCTGAACAAATCCCCCCAGCTCTACAACATAATCCCATACCATCCCACTTTCCCCAACCCCTCACCAGCCCTCCTCAAATCTACCCACTTTTCTGGACTGGTTAGAAACAAAGACAGACCCCCAAAGACACAACCCCAAACCAAGAATGTATGAACACTCTACAGCTTGCCCCTTAACAAAACACACAGCCACACATCTAACAAAAGTCTCTTTTTGAACACCTGTCTGTCCATGGCTAATAAATTCTTTAACATGAAAGAATCCAAATGTCCCATTTCAAGGAAAACAAAGAGGTTTTAACATAAGCATTCATCAATCCAGCTGTATGTGGGATCAGGAATTCAACTTTCAGCCTTGCTGTTGAAAAATTCCCTCCAGAAAAGCTGTGAAAGTTGAGCTATGGAGGGAGTCCCTATGTAGTTATGTGGGGCTAATTGAATCAATGGATGATAGTCTAGGGGGAGGTAACTCTAAGTTACTGTTAGAACTTATTGATTTTTTTAACAAGCTGAGAGGCAGTTGAAGCTTGTTGCTTCTGAGCCCTGGGTGACAGTGTAAGAGGTTACAGAAGGTGAAGGCACTTCACAGGATCTCAAAGTATTCACAGACATGCAAAAAGAAGAAGGCTAACTACAAATAAACAAAACAAAGCCAACATACAACATATTTGTTTTAATTATAAACAGAAATGTGTAACAAGTGCAGCATTTGTCCTATTACAGTCTCTAAATCAGGTTTAAAACCTGTTGAAAGTTTCTACATATGTACAAATTAAGGCTAAGGATAAACTGTTTAATCTTTAACAGTGAACAACCAATATATATCTCTTAAAGATAACTAGATCACATGTTTGTTTATTAACATTTCAGTCCAAACTTCCAGATTCTGAAGCCGCTTTGACTAGACACAATTCCCTGAACAACATATGTTCATAAATAAATTTCTGAAGCAAGGGTTGGTTTGATCTAACAGACTATTCAGTGACTGTTAAACTTTCATAAAATGCTAACGTGGGTAAAAAAAACAGGAAATACCTTTACTTGCTGTTTTTATGAGCAAAATCAATAAAAGAATGCACAAACAACAGCTGTTTGATGAAAGAAAACAAAAATATACAAATAAACAAGCATGGCCATGCAATACAATCAGATACAACATGGTTGCACAAGCTCAAGTCACATGCACTGGCATATAGACTGGCATACAAACACAATATCACATACAGAAAATAAACAAAAACACAAAATACAACATAATCTAAAACAATAAGAGACTGGAAGGGCCTGGGGGACATCAGACTGGTGGCAAGTTTCATCACCATCAGATGTACTCACACAATGAGCATATAGGCTTTTGCTTCCTTCTATGGAGTCTAAGCCAATCTTTCATGAGGGACAGTCTGGCATTGTTGAGGAGAAATCAGGTTTTTTTCCCTCTTAATTAATACAAGTAGGCAATACATGTATGGTGGACAATAATGACGACAAGCCATGCCTGCATGTCCCCTATGACTTGTTACCTGGTTGGGTTAAGTCTGCAGCCTCAAGTACACCCATACCTCCTTAGCCATTATGTCATAGGACGGAAGCTATGGCCGATACACCCTAAATTCCTTCACACCCCACAGTTAAGTCAGTGCCACTGGCTAGCGAATCAATACGTCAATACCTCTCAGAACCTACTACAGGTGACCACTGATGTCATGAGGACCTGTTGGGCTGATTGTGGACCTGCACTTCACATGGCTGGGTCTGTGTTGGGTTTTAAAGGGACAGGGAGTTTTTCAGCTCTCCCAGAACTTAGGCTATCACAACAGTGTATGTATGTTTGCGGTTCGGTCACAGTCAGGAGTTTTGACGTGAGGGTGACTTTTGGTTACCCACTTCAGATATACAGAGTAAAGCCTCAACTACCTCTGCCTCCGACTCTGCCTGCCTCTCTTGGTCTTGGCGGTACTGCCGCTGACGTTCCTCAAACTCCCGCAACCGGCGATTGTATTGGTCGATTTGCTCTCTCAGTATTGCGTCTTCAACCTGCAAATGAAGCAGAGATGTCGTCACCTGCATGCAGTCAGTAGGACAATACAATCAAGTGTGTGCATTCTCAAATCTCATCAAGGGTTTATTAGTCATTTTGGGCAATTTGTGTCAGATTTTGGTAAGGGTTTGTCAGGTGATCAGTGGAGAGGCAGCTGTCATCAGAGCCACACTCACAGAGCAAGGGGTCAACTGTATGGGACTCTTGTCAACACATCCTAACAGTGGCTCCACAGCCAATCTACAAGCCCATGTCTACACAGATTTCCTTTTTCCCTGGAAACTGCGCCATCACCTGCACGACTGTATGTAATTAAACAAATCTGGAATTGGCAAATTATGAGCAAAGTTGGTTGTGTGATTAAGTGAGGTTAAGACAGCTGAAAGTGGGGTAGTGTCTCCACAATGCCAAGCTGAGGGGTGGCAACGAAGAATAGACCAAAAATGAGAAAAAATATTATCAGCTGCCTTGCTTAGAGAACTAACAAAGCCAGTTTTAATTGGTCGAGGTAGCATAATGAGTGTGCAGGCCCCAAAGCTTGGCTGCATATGGTTGCTAGAGGAACATTTGCCCAAACAGATTATAAGGACTCTATCCATAAAGGTGGGAAACTTGTGGACAGCTGAGCTACACCAAGCTTCCACACTCAGCTATTGATTTTTTTCTTTGTCTTTTTGTTCCCATTGTCTGGGAAAAGTTTAATTTTCTTGTTTTGGCAGCCCCAAGTTATGAATTTTATGAGCAGTGTTTGGTAAGACAGCCATCTGACTGCCATGGGTAGCAGGCATGTGCAAGCCCTGCCGACAAGTAAGAGGCATCTGCAAGACTTGCACTTTTTCCTCTCCTAGTCTTTGTCTCCATTGTCTTTGACAGTTAGCTGCCTAGGGGTGGCAGATGGGCAGAGAGTGAGGGTCAAAATGCACAAGTAATTGAGTAAGAAGAAGGGGAGAAGGGCCCCTGCACTTCCCAGTAATACATGGAACACTAGCATAGGGCTTGCCAGCCACCCCAACCAATCTTTTCCCTCTTAGAGCTACTGTGACACCCTCTTAACGCAACATATGGCTTAATTAAAAGCTTCTATGTGAAGTGAAGGAAGGGAGGGGCAGTGGGATGGGAGGGGGGCCTGATTTGGCCAACCTGTCTTTCCCCAACACCCTAACCCCCTTCCCTCTCTCAACCCATCTGTTTTTGGCCCAGACAACAGCAAACCCTATGCAATCATTGGGAACATTGGTATGATGACCCCCTATTTGAGAAGGCTGTTTCCCATGTCTCCCCCCCCACCCTACATTGTCACCCCTAATTGTGGCTTTGGGCTGGCACTATTGGATCACATATTGGTCTAATAAACCCATCACTCTCCCTCATCTCCAATATTGCACTTTTTGCTAGAAAATTGAAAAGTTTTGACTCAAATTTCACAGATTTCCTGGCCAATTTGTGGCAAAACAAATTATACATGTTTTGACAGAATTCCAAGCCATAAATGTGCCTGAGTCTTAATTTGACTGGCAGAAGTCCTACTATGAAATTACAATCACCACATATGGATAGAAGACTTACCCTTTTATTAAACCCTGAATTTCAAATTATTCTAATGGGACCAAAATTCTTGTGAAATTCACTAAAGGTCACATGTGAAAGCACCCTGGTTTAGCTTATGGTGGAACATAATGTCTCATAAAGCCTGACATTAAAATTCTTTGTGCAATTTAAATTTTACAAGCCATATGTCAGTGGTTTTTGAATGGTGATAGCTGTCAAGTCTGCAGTAAGGCTACTCAGACCTGCAGACAGACTCTCTAATACTTTATGGCTTTCCTGGCAGACAGTCTTTAATAAAAAAAAACAGACTTTTCTCACTTTGGGAACAAATGTACCATAATTATCCAAGAGCGCCAACCTGCAGTTTTATTGCTTTTGTAGCAAATTACACCCAAAGATTACTTGAAATGGCTCTTTGACAGTTTCTATAAGTTGCTCATAGAACTTGGTACAAAGTTAATTGGACCATATTTAGAACCAAAATGTCTTAAGAGATCTCAGGGATGATTAAGTAGGATCCTGGAAGGGACTAACACTTGATTCTTTGTTTAAAATGAAAAATACTTCAAATGTGCTTCAAATAATTAATCATCTGTCATTTTTTGGAAACTGGCATTGTTTTCTCATTATGTGCTTAATGTACCTAATCTAGGTGCACAATGACCTGATTGAATGTTTCTGGTGATATCTGAAACTTGGTACACAAGGCACCAACTCAATCAGCCCCTCACTTCCACTGAATTTGAATCTGGTGAATGGTTCAAATTATATGTGATTTTTCTATCTCCCAAAACTGAAGAGTTCCAAATTCTGGCCACCATCTTGGCTTCTTGACACCCTGGCACAGATATTGTTGAGGCATATGTCAGTCACTTATGAAGCCTTTGGCTTGATATTGTGATACAAGTAAGGTCTACTGGCCAAACAGCATGTGGATGGTTACCTTTCTTCACTCATCACATATTGCAATATGTCACTTCATCAGTTAAAGGGGAAAACATCAACATAGCAATCTTATCAGCCAGGATCCAATTTATACTGAAATATTCGTCCAGTTTACCCCTAATTAGGCAACTAATTGCTGGGATATTGAGTTTTATAAACATCTACACAATGCAACATTTTATTTAATTAAAACTCCAAAAATGAGCATGAAAACAGTGAAAAAAATATACAAAATTAAGAATATCCTGATTATAACTATTTGTACTAAGCAACAACATAATCACTTTGGACAGAATGCTGTCAGATTTAATTCATGATTAAACATGCTTCACAGAATTACTTGCATCTGAAGCATCAACCTGTCTGTTGATTTAGCGTTTAATTGGGATTTGCATACGACAATACCTTAACCAGTTACTGAACACTCTCAATGTACTTTACTGATCAACTGTAATGACAGCAAAATACGAATGCGTAGGTATATCTTTCCACATATAAAGGTGTCTCTTTTATCAATGGAAACCTGAATAAAATCAAAGGTGTTATAAGACTGGGAGTACCTCTGCCCTATCGTCGTCGAACTCTAAACACCCGATACCATCAAGTCTTTGAAGGTCGATCCATCCTCGCCACACCACACATACACCGTTCATGATAAACTGGGACTTCAAATGCACCTGAAACATCATATATGACACATTAAGAAAATATTCTTTAAAATATCAAAATGAACATGTTCCTACAAACCCATAAGACATGAGCATCTGGTGCAACGTTCACATATTAAATCCAGACATAAAAAGTGGGCAATTTTTGGGTGTAAACATGCCATGATAATTTCAGATTATGTATAAAGTCCATATTAGTAATTAGTTCTGAGAATTTCATTAGGATTTTTTCATCAAAAGTTATACAACCCGGGACCACAGATTATAATATTACATCCTTCATGTTCCTTTCTTCCCTTTTACAAACAACATTTTTTATGGCACAACATCATATAATCATCTTCCTTTGTCATCAAGTCCATGTTGAACTTTATCATAATCATGCACTATTAGGCAGAAAACAAAATTAAACCTTTCAGCATTTCAATGAAAATTAGAAACAAGCGATCCACAATTAAAGAACAGTTATCCCCATAATGTTATCAGGAGCAGACTTGTCTTTCAAACATTTCATTCTGCGCCACCTCATGCTCTGAGACACTAATTAAATCAGTTGAAAACAAAATGTTGAAGAATTAGATAGGACTTGGTGGCATGTGGGACGGACGCTCTCAGTAGTCGCGACCAAGATCAACATCGCAAATGTTTCCACCTCCACGCTAACCAACCACGCGTCTAGGGAATTCTGGGAGAAGACCACGACTTTACAAAGCCACCAAGTCCCCACAAAGCAATTTTTGGGTCCATCTGGGATTTTCTCAATTTTTAGTTAAACCACAATTTCTGATCATTGTCCCCTATCTAATCTGCATAGGACAATAACAGTGTGTTGAAGTCATCGCGTCACCAAGATTGGAGTATGTGGTTAGGGGGGGTGTGCGATCTTGCCGCTTGCACAATGTCATGGTTTCATCAGCATGATGACTTCTTTCTTGTGTGTAACCACAAGAATCGGAGGCCGATACACCACAAATCTTCCCCCTTCTGAGATTGGATATGGAAATGGAGTTTGATCTTGGAGAATCAAAGTCTATGATATCATGACATCGTTTGTAGATTCTATTTCTTCAACATGTACTCAAAATATAAAAGCCATTTGTCACAACATGTTTTGGTAACTTTCATACTTTACAGTTTGATGAACCTGATTTTTATCTGGACTTAGCCTATCCCCTCAGTCATTAAAAAGATGTCATTATTCTGCAAAAGAGCAAGGGTTCTATCTACTTCAAAACCCAAAAGCTGAAATAATTGCTATAATACAGTACGTATCTTTGCATTTTAAGTGCTAACAAGGGTACTGCTGTATAGATATATGTTATCCAAAGGTCAACGATCCTTTTACCACCAATACCATTTACAAAGTACTGTTTACATACTACTCTACAACAAATGACACAGCAAGGTAAATCAAATTAGATATTGTATAAAGTTTTATATTTTGTTTCTTTTTATAATACTTGAAGTGATTTATTAGAACCGTAAAATTCCCTTCAACTCAAAAAACACCCATATTTGTGACACTGAAATGACTAATCGCAACCACTGATTAAAATCAGTGTGTATGTTTTTGTGTTTGTTGTTAAACATTGACAATGTATACAAACAATTAGTCAGCGTGCTATCACATAGGTGACATTGCTCAATAGTTTATCTCAGTCACTTATAGATTGTACTATGTGGTGATGTGGTATCAACAACGTGGTATCACACTGACACACATCGTAACAGCACATACAAGGGGCAATGGGTGATTGTCTTATCAAACCTGTAGTGGTCACTTAGTTTGGCGGTCTCATTCAATAGGTTACACTGTCTGAGTCTGTTGATGTTTCAAGGCTGTGAGAACGATGCACCTTACACTCATGTCAATGAATACATACTGGAAAGTTGTTTATCTTAAGATAAACATTTCAAGATAAACACAACCAGACTCATCACATAGCAGTGTCATTGTTTACTGTTCCAACTGCCATTATGATAACAATTATGATTCTGTTTATAATCAATGTTCATGACTACTAGGGAAGTACTATGTATTAAATCACTACCAAAAATGATGAAGACAATTCATTCACACCCCTATCCTGTTCTAGATCTGTTAAAGAAGGTCCATGGGCTATTGGAAACACTCCTCAGTATTCTATGCTTGCAACATGTAAGTGGTCAGGGTTGGGGTGAATGCTTGCCATCATACCCTCCACAACACAGGGGGCGGTGGGGTAGCCTAGTGGTTGAAGCGTTGGCTCGTCACGCCGAAGACCCGGGTTCGAATCCCCACATGGGTACAATGTGTGAAGCCCATTTCTGGTGTTCCCCGCCGTGATGTTGCTGGAATATTGCTAAAAGCGGCGTAAAACCAAACTCAGTCAGTCCACAGCACAAGTCTCTGCTTATAATATCAGTACTAGTTTCCCTGATCCAGGTTTCATTATTTACAAGATGCTATCATGAAATTTTAAGAACGAAAAAACAAACACATTGTTCCTGCATCAACAGCAGTTTCAAAAACCTGACATGAATGTCTTTCCTTAGTGTGAACATTTTCCACATGGATTAAAGTGTCCCATATGTGGATAAAGGCTAGGCCCAGTAACTAGTACAGGATACAACTTAGGGCCTCCACTCCCACCACCATGTCCACCAACCCCCACCCCTAACCCTATGCAGTGTCACCACCCTACTTCACTCCTATTCAAACCATCAAGGAAATGGCCTCAGATCTATTTCTTCAAAACCACATTTGTAAGTGCAAACACATTTTCACTTGTTCACACATACGCACTCTAGACTTTGCCCTTGAGCAAATGCACTTTGTACCTATAATGATTGGGAAAGTCCTTGTCAGTACTACCATGTGACAGACATTGTTATAGTAGCGTATAGCACAGTTCGTCATGTCGTATCAGTTGTCAAGTAGCCAAGGTCAGCCGAGCTGGTGAATGTGTCCATGCAAGCGCTGTTTGCTAACACTTTGACATACTTCTCGTAACAGAATGACATTACAGCAAGATACCCCATTAGTCACAGAGTACCACCAGCATATATCTTCCTGGTTACCATGTTTCTGGTGTAAGCGGATCACATGCTTAGCAGATATCCGCTGGCAACAGACATCATTTTACCGGTTACAATACTCAATGATCTAAATACATTCGAGGGGACTGAATATAATGTGACATATCCCCTTAACTACAGTGAATAGGCAAAACATCTTCATGTATCTATTAACTGTTCATATCAACTACACCTATACATGTACTTGTGCTGAGAGTTGGTACATAGGTTCATATGTATATTACATACATATATATTATAACTGATAGAAGTAAATGGTAAAAGATCCAGTTGATCATGTCTTGCTCAGAACCTGCTCTAACCCCTAAATCTCCACATGGAGGAAAGGATGGGTTGCTGGGGAAGTTTTAATTCAGACTTCGGATGGGAAAACAAAAATGGATTACTGGATTACTATATCAACTCAGAATTCCCACAGGGGTTTGAGGTCGAGTTTAATCAGCAAATAAGCATCAATCCATATTCGTTCCTTCAATGAATATTGTGTAATACATGATTTTTAATTTTAGTAATATATTTTAGAAGAACAATGTACACAAATAGCAGATGAATTCAGTAGTTATTAGGCAGCCTAAATTCTCCATAAGATAATAAATATACCATTATAAAATTCATGAGTGGAAGAGATGAGAGCACATCCATCCATGTGTGTAAGAACACTGGTTATCTTAAAGGCCGAGTATGATGAAAGGCTTGCATCATCATGTTTATCACTTATCTAAATGAAATGCCCATCCCCCAGGAGATTACATTGTTCCAGTATCAAGGTAACACAAGGTATAACAATGGCATGTCTGTGTGTATCATCTCCATTTAGAAGCAAAAACATTGTTCTAGAAACAATACATGTCTACTTGAGGCTGCTGCTTCATACATGTATGTCCAGGCAGGTAGGAGGACTGATCTACATGATATATATACATATGATAATGACATACAACCACACAAACCTATTATCAAATACTGGGTCAGTGTTGGATACACTGACAACAAAACACGGTATACATTCTGCCATTATCTGTGTAGCACAGTGTGTCAAATTGTACAGCATTATCTACACTCTTATCAGTCAGTATAAGTATATCTGAAGAGGCATGTTTATACACATCCTAAGCTCCTAGCTGTACCTGGGTACATATCTTGATTGTGAAATACAAGTTCTTCGGTCTATATTTTGAAACAGATCTGAACATTAAATCCATAGGTAGAAAATATGAAATTTGTGTAACCTACAGTCAATTATATAATCATAACAGTCATTCAATTCCTATACACTACTTCGAAACAAGTAACATTCATGAACCAGGGCACCCCCTTCTGCGCCCTCATATCACCCCCTTCTGCGCCCTCATAACACCCCCCTTCTGTACCCTCAAGACACCAGTTCCCCATTGTAAGGCAGTATCTACCATCAACCACTAAATACACCACCATTGTTCTGTTAAACAAGTGCAGGTACAAATCATCACACAAGTCCAAACACCTGCAAGAGATGACCACTCCCAAAACAAGAGTACAACAGGCATGGATTTAAGCTACCTGTCAGAGATCTACTGACTAGGCTGGACTAGACAAAACACAGCCGAGTAACATGTGCTTGTATCAGCCTGGATCAGATTACTGTCCCACTTGCTGCTATCCTCTTACACCAAAATCCTACAACATCCTACTCAGTAAGATACTTTTATAGCTTGAGCCCTTCCTTAAGTTAACCTTGCCATGTGCCGTCCATTGAGTGTCCAAAGCCCATCTCACTCCCTGCTTCACATTCCATGGCCCACCGTCATGGCTTGTAGGGTTTGACCTAGTTTACTTTGTGGGGGCGGGGGCAGGGCTTTCCCATGTAGGTCACATGATCATCTGGGTCACATGACATGGTAGGCATGTGACCAGTCAGCTGATTGAATGACAAATGACCAGTAAGGTCAAACGGTACACACAAGGAAATGGTGTGTAAATTTAGCATGATGATATACGCTGGTTAATACCAGTCAGGAAACGGTTGAGTCTCATATATCATTAGAAACTTACATTGTGGTTAGCTCTAAAATGTTGGAGGTTCATTTAGTGCAAATATGTACAAATAATACAGATTTGATGATGTAATAGTTGGCTTTTATCTACACAAACAAACAGACATACCAGTACATAAAATACACACATATCGATATATATTATATACATTATAACATACTACATTTTTTGTATTGAAATGTCTTATTTCAATCTTCTACAAAACAACACACCTTGATGAATGAACATCCTGAATCTTAATTGGTAGTTCAGTTTGAATTATATAAAATTACTTATCAATTGAATACTTAGCTGTTTAAAACCTGGATTTTCTATGAGCAGTTTAAAGAACCTTCTAACTTGAACATTAAACAAGGAAATTTGTAAATTTACCAAAGAAATATCTGCGGTTAATATAACATTTGCAGTGTCAGCCTTTAAAATCTAAACATGGGAGTCAATATTTAGAAAGGTTTTAAAAAGTTAAATCCTGGAAAAGGACTCTTCGCAGTCATAGGTCAAAGGTCAACGCTAATGACACATGTTATGCCACTCCCTGTTAAATTTGCTTAATTCCCCCATGTGAGGTGGCAGCATATTCCAAATGTTAAAATCAATGATCCCCATGTTTAGAAACTGAGGTCACAGTGTTGTAGGGATGAAGGGCTGCCCGTGGCATTCAGCACTGTGATTAAGCTAATGACAGTATGGCCTATAGCTTAGGCAGTCAATGGTCACAGTGAGCAGACACACACAGTTTAAGCCTCAATTGCAGGCACATGCTTCAATTATGTGGAGGGGATGTGTCAGCAGAGGCAGTCAGATGTTCACTGTTTGCCCATGCCAGGATGGAAGCATCCCCACATCTATCACCCCATTTCACCTCATCACAATCAATCTCACCCCATCCCTATCTCACCCTACCTTTCTCACCCCCCACCCATCTCATCACACCCTATCTCACCACACCCTATCTCACCCACCTATATCTCACCCCACACCTATCTCAACCAACATCCATCTTACCCATTCCCATTCCCTATCTTATTCAATCAGCATTCCTTCCACCTCCATTTCATCACAGCCATATCTCACCCTACTCCTATCTCACCCCACCCATATCTCACCCCACCTTATCTCACCCCACATCCATCTCAACCAACATCCATCTTATAAAGTCCCATTCTCCAAATTACTCAATCAGCATCCCCTCCCCCCCATCTCATCACACCCAGTGTCACCCTACTCATATCTCACCCTACCTCTATCTCACCCCACACCTATCCAACACCCATCCAATCTCACAGTCCAACCGCACTCATCCCATCCCATCCCACTATCATCTGAACCAACACCGCTTCCATCACACCTAAGTCTAACCTCTACTCACATCCCACCACACCATGTCACCACACACCTATCTTACCCCACACTCAACCCAACCCATCACACACCAATCTCACCCTTGTTACATTCCACCCCATTGCATCCCACCACACCATGTCACCACAAGCCTATCTTACCCCACACTCAACCCAACCCATCACACACCAATCTCACCCTTGTTACATTCCACCCCATCGCATCCCACCACACCATGTCACCACACACCTATCTTACCCCACACTCAACCCAACCCATCACACACCAATCTCACCCTTGTTACATTCCACCCCATCGCATCCCACCACACCATGTCACCACAAGCCTATCTTACCCCACACTCAACCCAACCCATCACACACCAATCTCACCCTTGTTACATTCCACCCCATCGCATCCCACCACACCATGTCACCACACACCTATCTTACCCCACACTCAACCCAACCCATCACACACCAATCTCACCCTTGTTACATTCCACCCCATCGCATCCCACCACACCATGTCACCACAAGCCTATCTTACCCCACACTCAACCCAACCCATCACACACCAATCTCACCCTTGTTACATTCCACCCCATCGCATCCCACCACACCATGTCACCACACACCTATCTTACCCCACACTCAACCCAACCCATCACACACCAATCTCACCCTTGTTACATTCCACCCCATTGCATCCCACCCAATATCATTCCAACATTCTCAATATTATGGTAACAAAAGTATATATCATGTAACAAAAATATCTTATGACCCATAGAAACCATGTGATGACATACAATATTACCTATACATCATGTGATGAAATCAAATATTACCTACATATTTCATGACTGAATACTATCTATACATCAGGTAGTGGCACAATATTACCTTTATATTGTGTAATGCCATGTTAAAATATATAAAATAATAATGATAATAATTTGAATGTGTAACAGTTAACAATATCACATTCACACAATTAAAATCGTCATGTAAAGACATAATTGGATATCTTCAAACTCATGACTAAAGTATTTTAGCAACAATTATGAATTAAATACTATATAGACAATTACTACTAGTTGTACTTGTAACAAAACAAAATGACAAACCAGTTTCAGTATTAATACCATGCCTGCGTAAAATACATTTTTCATCTTTCATCAACTTCATCTAAATTTAATTTAGCATACTTTTACAATGTCTGTGGTTTGGATGAAAAGATTATGTCCGACTGTGGTTAGCCTAAATTATTCGTAGCAATTAAATTTTCATGAAAGTCACATGCTACAACAGGAACCTAACAAAGTCCTTAATCTCAGTTTTTTCGTAATGTGTTTGCTTTTCAAAACAAATATCATTTTTCATTTTAGTCAGATTCAATTATTACGGTGTAGTGGAAGACTGGCCTTGATTAACATACCAGTCAGTGACTCTCCTTTTCTGGCAAGATGAAAGTTTAATGAAATGAGAGCAGTGTGTTCAAGATGCAAGTCAAGCAGAAAAAGTAAGATTCAAATAAATTAGGACATTGTCTCTTCTACCCCACTTTACAATTTGTAATGGCTTGGAAATGCCGGCAGTTCACCAGCTAATCAGACCAGCGACTGCTGTGTTACAACCAATTACAATATTAAAGAATAATGTTCACAAATCAAAACGATATGACTAAAATAAAATGACATGTTTTCTGACAGGCAGAAACAATCCTATATTCCTGACGACATATAACACAATTACTTTCACATGTTAATTTTTGTTTAATTATTTTGTGGTTTTCTTGTAATTTAATTTATTGAATTCTCAGAGATTGATGAAATTCTAATGTTGCTTCATACAGTGTGACATACTTTCACTACATTTCAGGCTATTTCCAAACCTCTACCCCCACCTGAAATGTCACATGCTGAATGAATCATATAATGAACAATCAACCTTTGCAAGTGTCAAAAAAATATTGGAAGTCACAGTTACTCATTTACACCCAATCCTATGAAATCCTGAACCTCCCAATCCTGTTGCCCCACCCATGCCTCCCCCTCAACTCCAAATGTGTCAACCCTCTTAACTTCATGCTGTAATAGTCATCCTGATATTAAGTGTCCCCTAATTTCAAGAAATATAGTAATATTCATCATCTGTTTGATGAATAAACTGATCATCACTATCAACAGCAGCTCCATTCAAGTTTTACTTCTGTTCCTCAAATTTGTCTTTATCCTATATACCATTTTACCACCAACTTGAAATATATTATTATCATACTGAATACCTTTTTACCAACAATTTCAAATTCATTATTACCTAAAATAACTTTTTACCAACAGCCTCAAATGTGAGCTAGTGAGTGAGTGAGTGAGTGAGTGAGCGGGCTGATCATTCTTCAGTTGACAGCAGTTTCATCATCATTATATCATCTTTCAACTTTGCTAACATTCAGTGTTATCTGTGATGAAAATATTTAAACTTTCTTCCAAAGGTCTCTCTATACTATTCATATACAAAATAAAGCTGCATTAAAAAGACATTTAATATAATTTTGAAACATTTTTCAAAATTAATCTGTTTAATAAAATTCATTGAAAAACAATTTTGTCATATTTTCACTGAATTCTTCCATTTTCTTCATAAATGATAAATGAGATTAGAGTCAAAGTTTAACCACAAATCTGAATTGATTAACCACAAACTAGAAAAAGAAAGTTGTAAAATTTCAAAATTTATTTAAATATTTTCAAAGTGTCAACCACTAACCAAGTCCCCATCTGGCGACATTGGGGGGAAACAGACCTGAAAGTTTAACATTTGGCTGCGGCCCAGATGAATTTTAGAGATTATCCAACATACACTGCTCAGACTGACAACAAACATCGCCAAACCACAGACTGCAGCTGCAGCATGCACCAGGAGATGTCCCCTGGATCCGCGCCAACGTTGGTACACCACGTTCTGTGTCGACAACAGCTCTCCACTATGGAGTAGAAGACACATCATCTGACTCACAGACAAGCCAGGATTATACTGACTAACAAACCACACTAACTTACTCAGACACACACATGGTGCTGCCCCTACAGATGTAGGAGGATAGTGATGGTGAAAATGTTGCTCTTCCCCTGGGGTAATCACCTGAAACGTTTCCACTGACAAATCACCAATTTTCAACTTTCTCATACAACTTTGTTTATGCATTAAGCATTATTTGCTTACATTATATATACCACTCAACATTTTCCAGGACCATACCTATGACCAATGATGACATTTGATCCTTAGCAAATAATGAATAGTATATCAGGTATATTAAAAAAGTTTTTAAAAATTAAAAATATATCAGGTATATTTGGTAGTGTTGATGATCTGATAGTAGTGTTACACAATGATCTGTAGGTAAAATACAGCCTCCTACAAATGTAAGTCACCTCTGTAACATGAGTATGAATTTTTTTTAACTACTTTTAACAATATTCCAGCAATGTGACTGTGGCAGATCCCAGAATGGTCTTTGCACACACTAGATGATTTCCTAGAAGGGGTGAGATCTCAGCCTCAGTGACTAAACACTTGAACCACTTGGCTACCATACTTCTCCCCACTTAACTCTAAGGTGTGGCATAGTTTAAACAATCTTATTGTCATGAAGAGGATAGGGCACAAGTTACACAAACTTAAAACACCCTCTCCTAAATATTTACAAGTACATGTATGCCTATATACAATCAATGTAATTAATAACAGAAAGGTAAGTAGAGAAAATGAGAAACTGACTTCCATTGATTGTTAAACTGAAACCATTGTTTTCTTTGCAGATCTTATATATTCCAAAACATATTTTGGTGACATGATTGGGTAAATCTGACAAGTAATAACTTGACAAGTAACTTTCACATTAACAAACATGAAGTGACATTCATTCAAAAAAATATCAGAGTTTCATGACATAAACAAAGTATGACCACGCATATACTTAGTCTTAAACATTACAGTCTTCTAAAAACATATATCTTCTCCCTTAACGAGTAGACAAACATAAGCAAGTGTCTCAGAAAACATCTTCAAGACATCAGCCACTATAGGTCCGAGTTTGAAGCCCATACAAGTGACCCATGTGTTTCCCAACTTCTCACATCACTGTGCAATAACCGACAAAGTGCTGCATAAAGAATTGGCAAAACATCCAGATTTGTAACAGGACTGAGTCAAGGCTCCATGTGATGGAAATCTGAGTCAAACCTCGGCACAATCTCTTGCAAAGTGATCTAAGAATTACTAGTTGAATGAAGTCACTTTATGCAAAGAATGGGTATATATTTTCATAAAGAAGTCATACTAAAGTTATGTGGTGGAAGACACATTAACTGACATCTGAGCTGTGTGTTGCAACTTTTTCTGTGTCAGTATTTTGTTAATGCCCTGTAAAGCGTAATATCCCAAATGTTCAAATATAAGACAATGTGAGTGAGTGAGTTAGTGAATATTCTTTACACTGCATCATCTGCCTTTTAACTGTAAGTCATGTACAACACTCAATATATACGTAGAGAAACAAATAAAGGAACACAGGAAAATTCAAGAATTCCTTTAATAATAGTTTTCATCACCAGCTTTGAATAGCACGGTGGTGATGAAAACTGGAAAATAATAAAGGAGTTCTTCAATTTTCCTGTGTTCCTTTATTTGTATCTCTACGTATATATGAACAATAAAATTACATATGTTCATATCCTCAGAATAGGCAATGAAATATTTTGCAAGAAATATTTGTTCAAGCACACTATAACAAGTTTGAATGTTTCTTGAAACTACTGCCATGGACAGTAGAAATGTTTGACTATTCTGAGCACACAGTTATAAGTAACAAAACACTCACTTTCAAAGCAACACAGTTTCAAACTCTCCAACATCACAAATCAAACCCTTGAGGCCCAGACATTCACACAGCCTTGACAAAATTTTACTCAAATATTTTCCAGAAATTACCAGACACATAAAAACCTTGGGAGAAAATATGTTTTTCTATATTTATTCAAAAAAGGTAAAATTGACTTTAGATGTAATATTTTTCAAACACACTGAGTGCCAGTCGCCAATGGTTTTAAAAAGTGTGTTTCTGTGCTGTGAGCAGATCTTCGACAGCTGTACCTACAAGTAGCTTTGTGGGGGTTGTGCTACTGGAGGCAGTGTTTGCATGAGGGAACTACCTGCATTCCGTGATTGCTCTCACCTGAGTGTCAAACCACAACCGCTAAAGGTAGACCAACACAAACTGTTCAAATTTGGAAAGTGCAGAAAAGTAATTTTGAAAATATTTAGCATTTTCAAGTGAAAAAATACTTTTTTGCAAATTTTTCCAAATTTTAAAAATGTTCTTCCATGCTTTTAAACGTATGTGATGTTTACTTTTTCATTGGAATAGAATTGGAACATAAAATTCTTTCATTTAGAAAATCTGTTTTTGAAATACAATTAAGATAATTGGACAGTATTTGAATGAATTCATTATGTGCAGGTACAATTCCTTGCTTAATACAATTGCAGAATTCAAACTTATTTAACCCAACTTTAAATCTGAAGAGAATGCATGCCAACAGTCCCTATGTTTTTGTACTATATAACAACACAGGTTGCTGGAAATGGGGTTTCAGGTCATGTTCAAGATTATTGCACTTACACCAACATTTCCATTTAACAGTGCTAAGATACCATTCTGCAGATTAAATGGATTCCCCATTCAGAGACATTATACCGATTCACGGCCGACCAGTCCATGATTTTATCTCCATCATACCAAATGGTAGGCTCTGTAACAACAAGTACCACCTTTTGGTATGACAACCAACCATCAGCTCTTCAGTAAAATGCTCTATCCGCTAGATAACAGAGATGGCCAAATTTGTAGAGAGTTAGTGTAGCACTGAAGACACTTTCACTAAGAAATATGTTTGTCATATTTGACAATCAAGCAGTTAAATAAACATCAAGTCAAGCATGCAACGTGCTTGTTCTGGGCTTATAAAAAACAATTCATTATCAGAATTAATCAGCAAATTCCATAGAGTGTATCAAATAGCTTATTGAAGCATGACACTATGTCAAGGAGAGTCCACACAGGGAATTAACACTGGGCGCGCCACCAGTGAGCTGTTTTAGTAATTTGTATGTCAGGAGATCATGGATGTGTTTCACAGGCACTTAATTAAGTCAGTATTCCCCAAGGACCCCCTTCCAAACACTGCAAAAAACTTGACTAAAAAAATACTCTATACACAAGCAAACTGTCATGACAAGAATCGAACCATTGCAATCTACAGATGGAAGTGACAATAAGGGGTTGTTTGCATACAACAGCACGCACAATATTTAATTATTTATGGCACACATGGGTAGGAAACATTTTTCATGTGCAGCTAACTTTTAAATTACAGTCTACCTTTGATGGCAAGACAATTAAAAGCAAACATGTGTCTTGAGACATGCGTGCACACAGTGTTCCATTCTGACTGACATATACAATAACAGTGAAGAAACAAACAAAAGAAAAAACAACCTGCTTCATGCTTCACTTCAAGTGACTACATGTTTCTACTGTTACTTTCTGGGATGGTGGAGTTTCCTTTAAAATTGAATTTTGAATAATTAATTTGGCACCCGTGTAATGCCACCTCGTGGTGTTCTCCAACTCCTGATGCCAGCACAAGGAGTATGGCATCTCTAATTACAGTGTTTTAAGACCAAAACAGTCAATGGGCTTCTGCAATATGCCTTCATATCAAATTCCTTTTGAATTTCCCTCCCCAAACTTTGAAAAGAATAATTGCATTCCATCTCCAAGGAACAAGATGCAGTAATATCCTGGGTTACATAATGAATATTAATTTTTAAACTTTAAAAACAATAATTTGCTTAAGCTGCAGATGTTATAGGGACGGATAAGCTCCTATTTACATGGTTCTTGAGTTAACAATTAAGTGGATTGTAACCTGGAATTAAAACTCCAGGAACTGATAATGACAATGACAAAAATGAATGGCTAAATAGATTGTATGTTTATGATTACATCTGAATACATCCAAATATGTACATTACTTTATGCAACAACTTTATGTTAACCTGCCATACAATTATGTCTGTTTGGGGTTTGCCTTGTAAGACAAGTGCTGGAGAGACCAGCCGTCAATGAGGTTTAGGGGTAATCCAAGGCAGCTTCATAAAATCACTGTGTGGGCCTCCAAGACTGGCAGCGAACCTTCCCAGGGAGGAACGATCTCGAGGTCGCTTAGATCATGAATCAAGACGTTTCATCTCAACGCCACATTCTTCATACCGTATGTGTGTACGAATGTTAATCCAAATGTTATAGACATATACGACGATTACAGCCGTACTCAACGCACTGACCAGTTTACATCTACTTCTACGTTGCGTGTCATCACTAAAAACAGACTTGGAACAGACCAAAAATAACTTGTGCTACATATACCGTAAAACCTGACGTATCTCTATCAAAGGCTTCAAAGGCTTCAGGTAATTCAGATTAATTTCATTTAAAAACTGCTTATGTCGATACAGCCAGTGATGGTATTGTGTCGTTTCAATATTCTATTCCTATCAAAAGATAAACAGTTGTACTGAGGTACTACCGAAAGGCGGGAACTGGTGGGTGTTGGTGGACGAGGGCTATACGGGATAGGTTTTACGCGTTAAACTTCAATTCAGCTTTGACATGAGAGCTGATTGATAGCGAGGGAAGTATACACAACACGTGCCCGCCAATCTCATGAGATTAACACATGTGTGTTATGCATCGTCGGCTTAATTCTTTTTCAAAACGCTGAATGACAATTTAAAATCTAAAATTTCAATTACATTTTTCCCACACACACTTAGCTTGAAATGTCGAGATTTTTTAGGACCTTTCTGCGGAAACCAATCCCTTTGTAAAAGCCACATACATTCATAATTCCTCCACGGCCCACAAACAGATTGAGACATGGTGTATCGTGAAAAACATTTCTAACCAGTGGAGCTCTGCTGTAGTGAAACTGCGTGTAAATTCAGGATGTCGTATGTAGGTGTAACCGATTTTCACAGCCTACGAGAACGCGCAATGCCGATGGGTCACACACCTCGCCAAGCCTTTAACACCAAGCGTCCATGTGACTCACTAGAACTGCTCCTAAAGGAGGGAAGTCGCCGTTTCCTTACCACCGAAACTAAAATGTAACCTACAACTCCTATCTAAATACCAATAAACCATGTGTTACACTGTATGATGCAGACTGTCCCTACGGACGGAACATTGAACGCACGCTATAACAAGTTGTACAACAAATCTGTTTTTTAAGCTATATTAAACCTATTACATTTCCGTTCAGTTTGTTATATTTATACGCGTCTCGTGTTGTAACAGAATGCATTGTTTCTAGTAGTGAAACAGAAACATGTTATCACAGTCCAACTGAGATCTTTTAGTTATACAATAATATGAAACGTAATACAATTGTTATGTATGATTTTAAACTTCTTGAAACCTATTTTACTAACTTTTGCTGTATCTAAACCGAATTTGAAACCGAAACCTAAAATCTGGAGTTGTACATAAGATTACCAATGTCTCGTCTATATACAAAGGATCTGTCCAGAGATTGTTTTTCCCAAATATGATTGTAAACAACCCATTTAGCTTACGAGGCAAGCTTATAAATCATCCTTGGAATGAAGACAAGGATGAAACTGAGGCCCCCACTTATTTAAACATTCTCCTGAATATGTGTCTGTCAACAGTCAGTGTATTTCAAGAAGCACTGGTATAGAAATGCGACCACGCTATTTCAAGTCTCGATTTGTTTAACACGAATTCACATCAACGTGAACAACACCGACCGAAACAGATCGAGAAACGATTAAGTTAAAAATCGCAGCTATGTAAATATCCAAACTTTGAAGTTAACAAACCCGTGTTATTTCAATGTAAGGGTAATATGCTGGGAACTGTTTACTCCCAGCAATTGAATCGCTATTATCGACCCCCTATAAATATTGAACAATACCTCGCAGGTAGCTGTGTGCATTTCACGATTTGTTCGACCCTCATAATTTCTCACCCATCAAATTTAAATTAAAGAGAAATGAATTTAAAGATACTGAAAACAGCCTAGTGAGGGACCCCATTCAGGCGTGGTTAAATCACGTCGACAGCATACTTGCTTCGTAAATGATTAAAAACGTGTTTAAAAAAAACATATTTTTAGCATCGCTATGTTACATTTGTAAACAACAGGAAACATCTGCCCTGTTGTCTCCATGGCAACGTGTTACAAACAGTACACTACTTACCACCTTCGAGGGTAACGTATTTGGTTAATTGTGAATCGTGACAAACGAAACTGTGAAATATAAACCCTACCTTGCCTATTTGTTCACCAGAAAAGACAGTATTCTCATCTGTCATAAGAAATAACAATTTCTCACCGCAGATGTATCCGATGAAACATATCAAACTTGCTATAACAAGCATATAAACCAATAACCAACTCATTAGTGTACAGATAATACCGACTGGAATATGTTTCCCTCTGGTGTCGCCTACACAACAATCTGGGGGATGTGATAATGCTGATATCCGGCTACACGTGCTGGCTTACACCATCAAACAAGAAGAAATCGACAATATTCAACGTCAATCACATTAAACATTAGTCAATGTTCGTGTTACGAATAACAAGCAAAGCCCACGGTCTACAATACAATCGCTAATATACCCAGTTCTCCCAGGCCCCATGAAACGTTTCATTTGTAACATATCACACCCGTTCTTTGTTAGAAATTCTCTTTAATGCAAATAATAATTATTGCTAATCAAAGACTGTAATGACTACCTGACATATTTCGAACGTCCTTGACTGATCGGTGCTACAGAACGTCATGCAACATAACACGGCCTAGCAGTTTGCATGACGGCCGCGGCGGATTCAAGTGAACGGCGGGCGCTTCAGTAACTTGTCGATGAACGCCGACTTCAGCTCTGAATGTGTGGAACTATGGGTGTGTTGGATAGTACGGAAAGGTGATTGTCTAAAGGGGTTCCTCGCAGCTCATACGTATAATTACATGTTATATTCTCCCAGTGAAACGAGTCTTCACAAAATATCAAGAAAATCACAGCATGTAATAACTAGGCAATGGTCTCAAAACAACACCTTTCTGCAGTCGTTTTATGGCAGGTATACACTTGCTATAATTGCTTCCGTATTATGAATAATGTCAACACGCGTTGATCTTATACTTACAACATACATGATGCAACACCCCATGCATGGAACTCTGTGAAATGTTATTTTGTCAATAAAAATATATAATATGTATCCTTTAAACATTACATGACTAACCTTCCCTGGCTCCCGGTCGAAATTGACAAATTCTTGAGTGGGCGTTCTATCCTCGGGTTTATCCGACCATGCATTGGCCGCAAAGCTCAGCTGGAGATTTGTCCCCGTAGCTGTGAAAGCCTATTAGCAGTAAAAAACATAAATATATCACACATATGACAATATCTTTAAAATTCATAATTTATTAGCCTTGACCACGCCCCTGTTGGTCACAACAACGTCAAATATTATGAAATAACAAACTGTCATGCATGTATGTTATTCTAATGTGTTGAAATGAATGTTAAAGTCTATGTTTACGGTGTTGGAATCGCTGTGTCTGTGTTCATTCTACAAAGGATATGCGTTTCTTGTCGTTAATGTCAAGGATAAAAACGCCACTTCTCAATACTTTCACTGAGGAAAACAATACATACATTGCGGCGATAAGAATCGATGATTCACAGATCACTGAATCACGAAGGGTGTACTGTACATGCAACCAGTGCAAGATATATGTAGTTAACTGATATGAATTTGGGAGTGGCGACGTATCGAGGAAAGTCGAGCGACCGAGACTTAGCTAAACAGCTGAACGCTGTGATGAGCGCCGTGACACGGACCACTGGCCCGTCGGCCGAGACACATGCCGGCGATAGTTCACGCTTTATGTCAGCATTATAAATAACATAGAAAACCCCACAGACGGAAATACACGTAGCTAGTTGAGGAAAGGACCTGTGGTACCAGGTGACTTGGCTGGGGTTGTGTCACGACCAACGTGCTAATAATACATCATATCTCACACTTGTACATACATGCTAAACAACTTGTATCAGTGTTGGTGGAAAGAAAACACATTTATCTAAACTTGCTTTTTAGATTGGCTTTAACATGTTATTGTAAACCTTGAACCTGTGTACCTGTGGTAAAAACAGACCCCTGTCCTGTTATTTATGCTTAAGTCGCTCGGCTTTAGCGGTTTAATGAAGACTTAGTGTTTATAGTGTAAACACTAGCGTGACCCTACAACAGAAACTAACGTGGGATGGTTTTATCTGTAGGGGAGGAACGCGTCATGTGTGAGTAAGCATGCACTCGAACTTGGCATGAAAGATATAGTTTTTTAACAGTGAGGTTATGTCAGTACGCTGAGAAACACTTACCACGTCGGCGTGCCCTTCTCGACATTCGGTGTGAAAACGTAACTGCCTTTCGTCGTGGGGCCTGTCCCGAAACCCCGTATACCTCACCTGCAACAGATAAATACTCCATGAGAAAACTTTCTGTCACCACAACCGGTACCTGGCATCTAGTGACGGTATTCCGAGGAGCAACACAACTTGGCAAACTTAAACACGTGAAATCATAGCACTTCCGGGTGGAAAAAATCGCCGAAAACATCATACCTCACTTTCACGACTGAGTTTTCTAAACAGTTCGTCGTTTTCAAACTTTGCCCTTTGGTCAGAAACAACTCGAGGCATTCTCACTGTCAGTTTCTCAGTAACTCGACAACGCAGCGCGCTAGACACAAGTGATAGCATGGTGCCATTCGGCTCTTCATTCATCGCAATACATAACAATAAGCGTGACAAGTCGCTAAACACTCCACTTTTCTGATTGGTCGGACGATTATGACTCGGAGATTTTCCGAACATAGCCGAGAGACGACGTCATCCATATATGGTGATTCTCGACATAGGAATCCGAAACGTCACAATCCGTAGCCACTTCGTGAATTATTATGCAAATCCCTCTATCAATATTCAACAACATGCCCATATATGGAGGTGCCCGTCATCGCGATTAATTATTCATGATCTGTATAAGGAAGCGAGTGGCCTAGATTTGTATTTGCGTGATTCTGTTTTTACAATCTACATTACGGCCGTGTAGGAAATCCTGTCGTATCACAAGCACCTTGGAATGAAACCAGTAGGTCATGATAGCTATATATAATTGTTGTTGGGGGTGATTTTGCACGATAACGAAATCGATCACTTATCGCGTAGGCTATTTGTAGATCCCAGTTGTCTAAACAAGGTATCGCTGCTCGTAGTAGCGGTGTGCGGTGTAAATACTACGGGTGAGTTTATGAATGAAATTTCTATCGCTGTCAATTTTCTCATGAGCGGATTGACGCTCTGGTTGTGTATGCGCTCACTGCACGAGTCGGAGTATCTGGAAAAGCTTGTTTTTCAGAGGAGTGGACTCAGGGACATGAGGAAATAATGGACGCTCATTAGCCAAATCATCTCGCCAACGCGAAAGGTATATCGGTTATTATTTAAACACGATGTCCGTATGAACTGCGCACGAGCTGGATAGCCAAATGGTCATGAGTCCCATTTGAAGATAATGTTTTCAGACTCGCATATTCTATATTCTTGTTTGCGAGGCTACATGGAGCAAAATACGTGTGATTTTACAAAAAGCATTTGCATAGACTCAAACCATACACTCTGAATTAAGAACACATACAACTTTATATATTACATCTTCCTTGTTGTATGTTTCGATGACATTTCCATGCAGATTTTTACACCGAGTTGTCAAGTTGGCGTGAATGCCAATCAAACATCCACACACGCTTGTTTGTTTGATTTCTTTACACCTGTAGGTAACATTACTAGATGATACATTAATAAACACGAAACATTTTCCAAAGTTCGTGTATATCGACACAACAAATAACACATGCATGCAATAGTGTATGTCTGATACACATGTGCAGCAAGGAACCCAATTCTTCATCAAGAGATATGACTTCCTGAAAATATAGATCATCGAGCGAATTTCCAAGTGACTTATATCGAAATGTTACTAATGATATATATAACAAACAGGTCTCGACTTTTACAACATGATAGGAATATTCTAGAGATTGATCACGATTTTCTGAGTAAACCTGGCTGACATTTGGTTACGCGAGGTGATCGTGACTGCTATACCTATACGGCAGATTAGACTGAGGATGGGAAGCGGAGATAAGGATATTTAGACGCACTATCAAGCTGTAAAAATGAGTTAAGAATCAAGTCGTGTTTCTTCGCTATGTTTGAACCGTTTTCAGCCTGTCTGTCTTTTCATTACATGAATAGCGTTACAGAATACCTTGGAGAAACGATGAAAAAGATCAGGAATGAAACACATCTATTTTCAACTTCCATCTTTTATATCTGTTTCAGTCTTATAGCTATAACTATACCTGAATCATTTTCCTGAGCGCGCATTTGAAGCTGTGTTTGTCACAATATTCACAGCACCACGTAAACGTGGTCATCTTGTAACGGTACTCGACCCCTCGCTGTTATGACATGACATGGCCTGGGCCAGTGATACGTAAAGTTACCCATACTCTACACACCCGGTTCTGATTTCCAATACTGGCGAAACAATACCTAAACAATTCTTGGTATTCCGCGCCGTGGTTGGGTGGGATAACGTGTAAAATGTAGTAAAACCAGATTCACTTACTCAAGAATGACCTTCTCGGCCCTTACTCAGATTCTGTTCTTCTCTTGTTGTTGCTACTTAGTTAAAATGAATAATGTTTTCTGATATGGCAGTCATTGGGTCACAAAATGGTTAACATACTATGTCGTCGGAGTTATTGACCAGTATGTTCGTCGGGTATTAACAAAAATTGTCACCCGGTGGCATCTGTCGGAATCATTCGCATGTGCTACGTTACTCTGGGACATATATGTGGTGCACATGCACACGGGTATATTTGGGGGTATTGGGTAGGGTGGAGGGCAGGATGAGTGTGAGGAGAGCTTACAAAATACGTATGCATCTAAATACCCGTTATATAAACGAGGGGAGAAATGAAAGTGAGTGAGTTTAGTTTTACGCAGCACTCAGCAACATTGCAGCTATATGGCGGCGGTCTGTAAATAATCGAGTCTGGACCAGACAATCCAGTGATCAACAACATGAGGATCGATTTGCGCAATTGGGAACCGATGACATGTGTCAACCAAGTCAGCGAGCATGACCACCCGATCCCGTTAGTCGCCTCTTACGACAAGCATGGGTTACTGAAGGACAATATTCTAGCCCGGAACTTCACGGGTATACGAGGGGAGAAAAGCAATGGTGGTATAAACATATATATCTCCCATAGCATAGTCTGAGGAAGCAAACATTAGTGATATGAGCCTATAACAATTTAGGACGTGAACCCAAGAATGATACAGGCGTATTACACAGTTCATATTACACACATTTCATAACGGAAACACTGAACAAATAAAGCTAGGGATCATGAACATTTTGAGGGAATGTGTCAGTGGTGAAGCCTCCATATATATCATAAAATTACTTAATTACAAATGATAAAAATATGAACTTCAAACCCGACTTTACAATGAAGTAAGTCAACCATTAAGCCCATGACAGATAGACATCGAACACCGAAGGTTTGTGTCCTTCCAAAAACAGTAAAATAAGTATACACGTCCTACAGACCAAATATGGATATTATATTAGACATATATCGTATATCGTATGGAGAGGTGGTAGGTAGAGTATGGATTAAAGGACAATATTGTACGTTAGGAAACAAAAAAACACACTCGTTGTCTCATTAAATAATGACTGTCAATGGCCTGAGAACAGAGAGCACGTCCAATGCACGTTCAAATCACAATTACCGTTTATTGATAGACACGTGTGTGTATACATTTAATCGTAACGAGTCACTAACGAAGTTAATCCTCCACATTGGCATGAACAGGGTACCCAAGGCAAATGGGTTTATATTAATCTCAAAATCACTACAAAGCCGTCGATCCTTATCGCAATCACCCTTACATGTCGTTAGTAGGACTATCAAGCAGTTCGGCATCGCCACTGAAAGGCTGGTGGGGCAGTTTGGCACCTAACATTGTCGTCGCTTACTGCCGCGGTATCAAACAGGAGATGGGCCAGGGTGACAGCAGTCTTTCCTTCATTGCTTATTTCTCACCTGAACGTTGATTACGCCTTCAGGACGCGTAGGCTTACCTGGATACATTAACCCTGGACGGCAGACAATCAGCTGCGTTTTTGTGACAGGAAAAACAGACAGATCTGAAAACTGATAGTATTAGGGATTTATCACTTTATATAGTCTGAAAGAGAATAAATCAGTCTTTTAAAGGTTCAAATTATTAATTTGATCTTTGTTGGTGTTTTATACACTTCCCTGCGACAAAAGCTGCAAGCAATGAATACTGATACCTATAGTACTGGAGTAAGAGATGCAGGTACACTGACGGCGTCCCAGATCGCCAAGATAGAGCGAGAGTGTTCAAATGGCTTCTCCTTAAGATCACCAACTGCAATATGCCAATGGAGGGAGTGAGTTGGGTTTTACGCCGGTTTTAGCAATAAATGGGCTTCATACATTGCAGCCATGAGGGAATTCGAACCCGCGTCTTCAGCGTGACGAGCGAACACCTTAACCACTCGGCTACCCCACCGCCCCATATGCCAATCGAAATTGAGAACTACAACTGCACATTCCCTCATTTATTTCCATTTAAAAACTTCATGTTAGTAGACTGGTCTGTTATAGGAATTAATGGGTTTTCCTTAGTGAGTGAGTGAATGAGTTTAGTTTTACGCCGCACCCAGCAACATTCCAGCTACATGGCGGCGGTCTGTAAATAATCGAGTCTGGACCAGACAATCCAGTGATCAACAGCAAGGGCATCGATCTACACAATTGGGATACGATGACTTGTGTCAACCAAGCCAGCGAGCCTGACCACCCGATCCCGTTAGTCGCCTCTTACGACAAGCATGGGTTACTGAAGATCAATTCTAACACGGACCTTCACGGGTAGGATCTCCTTAATATAAATATATATATTTCAAAGACGTAATAATCTTTACGCAAAACTTTATGCAAAATTGGGCGCGTGGGGCTCCCGATCTTTAGTTCCAATTCTTTTCCCCCACCATTATCAATATACACAGTGAAATAATAATAATAATCACACTTCACCTTGAAACAGATCCTACATGTTAGTCCAATCCATTGTATATGATAAACTAACACCCTCACCATGTGACACAGATTAAACTTTCCCTAATGCGTAATAAAGTTGAGAGTTTTAAAAAGAAGTATTGCGTTTTTTCTTATATGTATCTGATCGTTAATGTGTGAGCTTGACCAATCACAAGTCTACTGGAGTGAAGTTGAAGTAAATAAAGGCACCCATTAAGCACATTGTGCCGTATATCAAAATAAAAATAATGACGAGGGAGTTGTTTCAAAGACGTAGTTGTTAATCTTACTACGATCCTGAAACTGACATACAACAAGCTTGACATTACCCGTCTTTCATTGCAAAGTATAGGGTACGAAAAGGTCATGTCTGAATTCGTGACATTTGAAGTTACAGTCATACACTAGACATACATGAAATCCTCGATTGTCGGTGCTTTGGAGAAACACGCAGTAAACTGGATTTGCGCCTCAACACGCATAGCTGCAGCATCTACGAAACGGTCTGATTCAAATCCCCACGCATACTTACCACTTGAGGTCACGCATGTTCTGAGTGAGTGAGTTGAATATTTTAGCCGCATTACACAAGAAACGACACACAAAGATGTTCAGTTCAGTAGTCATGTTCAGTACATACAGGAAGACCTGCAAAAACAGGTCCCAGTTGTAACCATGAATAGATGTTCACACTATCAACCTCTGGTTTGTCTGTTTGAGTGACTATAACTCAGTAAGTGGTAAACAGAAACAACCAATGTATACTGTCTTGTATAGGGTCGATGTTCTTTGACGCAAACAAATACATTGCTTAAAAGTTAGAGAGGAAACATTTTGATTAAAGTATTTTGCAAACACCTCCTCAACTGTTAACAACGAGTTATATTGAACTGGGTATATTGTACAAATTAATACGCAATGGAACCGATCTATGGTTGCTGAGGCACGACATATATATTTCATTTATAGTTTAGTATGAATTAGTTTTGATAATTTAATCTTTAATTTCCCTCCATATATTCATGACTTCAAACCTAAGGCTGTGTTAAAAACATTTAGATGTGGGGCAAAGCTCTCGCTCTCCCATTCTTTCTTCTATTCATTATTTCGTCGTCAATGTTTTAAAAATCCGTCTTTCTTCATAACAATTTAACACATTCGCCATATTAAAAAATATGAACCTATTCAAATATAGCCTCCATTAATGCGTTTCCATCTGACTGATTCCAAAGCGGGTATTATTGTTTTTGTGCCGTATAACGATAATTATACATTATTGATTGTCATTAATCTCTCTCACCCATTTCACTCTTCTTCCTGTTAAGCTTACGCGACCTGTTCAGGTTTAGACTAGTGAAGCGCGAGACCTTTCTTGCCCTCCCATCCTCGCTATGGTCGACCACCCGTTATAAAGACACAGATTTGATGGTTCGTTCTCACCCGGCTATACCCAGCAGCCCGGGACGCGGAACAATGAGGCAGAAAGGGTTGATGTTCATTTACCCACCTACCTCTCCGACACACCCGCTGCTATAGCGGTTATCTTCACGCTTTTTTCAGCGAAGTGTAAACTCATTGTTTTAGTCCTTTGTTGCTCGGGTTGAGGCCACTATGACGTGGCCTAATAATGGACCGTGAACGTTTGTGGATTTCGACTGATGGAGTCCATAATCAGATGTTATCAGTTGTTAAAAAAAGAACACTTGCACGTGCGTAGGAAAACAGATCTGGGTGGCATTATTGTTTGTTTTTGGTTTCATTGTATGATACTTTTACGATCTGACGAATGTCTCACATATCATTCAGTCTGGACGAGAGTTGTAAGCGATGTCATTTAATTGTATAATGATATGATCTTGTATTTTTTTATGTTTCAAGTGTTGTAACATGTTTTAAGCAATATTTTGGATCTTTATGTAAGCTGGTGATCAAAAGACATTTTTTATATAAAAATCACGGTTATTCAAACCAGAAATGGTTATTCGATGAAATGCACCCCTAACAGGTGTTCTAGTTATGTTTCTTGTTACATGGCAGTGTTACACTTGTATTACATTGTTTCTGTTAGCATTTAGTAGAGGGCAGGGGTGTGTAAATCACGACATTTAGATGTGTTTTTATTCAAGAGTAATCTGAAAGCCTCTAGTACCTATTCTGCCTTGAATGAACATTTCTGGGACTATAAGGGACCAGGCGCGTGTCTCAGCCAGCTCACGTTACATCGTCACTAGCGGTTGTTGGGAGATCAAACTCTCCCCAAGCATATCCAGTCCAGTCAAGCTTGTCCCCTGTTGTTGCCAGATGAATATCATTATCAGTGACTTTATCGCTATTACCGCTGCCATTGAGATTTGTAGTTCGGCTGAGATTTGTACTTCCACTGTATTGTGTTGTATCATTGTAAATACTGTGCAGTAATGTAAACTTGGTATGTAAACTTAGTTAATTTCATAACATAAAATTGTCACTGTAAAACATTTCTGGGTTAACTTGGAAATCGACACGTAAGAACCATTGGATTGTGGTGTTTCGACCAGTAACGTTCTGGTCAAATTGAATTTTAATGTGCATGTTATATTTTCCCCGGCTGTGTATCTTCGAAATCTCTTGATTCGGTACAGTGGCGTGGGCCATCAGCCCTATGTACAACATGGTCCATACATCACGAGGGAACTTATGCAAGTACAGCAAGGCTATATGATGATACAATCGAGTTTGCAAAATACTTATACCCGTGTATCCAGGCATGGAAGATATAACATTGAAACTCTTGCTTGTTGGTTCTGCTTGCAGAATGAGCTGTGAATGTGTAAGTGAATCCCGTCTTTTGCCCTGTAGCGTATTTTGTAAACCTTAAGAGTTGTCGAATAATTTTGTTTCAGACGATAACGCCAGTTACGAAAGTATGGTTTACAGGGGCGGATACACGTTTTTGAGAAGGGGTGGGGGTGGGGATGTGAACACTTCATTTTCACGAGCGTTTAAATGGTCATATAATAAAATTTCAGGACAAAAGGGGGGTTGTGCCCCCCTGCACCCCCTATCTGGACCGTCTATGGTTTATTACTTATCCTGCACTCTGACCGGCCAGTCGCCGACGTATAACAAACATATAAGAAAGGTATGAGTCAACCTGTACGGACATGTTTGACGTCATGATGTGTGCAACGTCAGAAACGTTCGTTTTGACATGCGAGCGGTGAGTGGAGAATTTTAAGAAATTGTTTAAGATACGTGCAATTTGCAATGAAACACAGTGACCTTAAATATTGCTATACTGTCTTCAAAGGTCTCAAAGGTTACAGAGAAACCTTTCTCAAATATGTTCTTATGTGAAAGTTGCGGATTGCAAGATTGGTTGGTTGAATTGTTGTTTAACGCCTCACTCAGCAATATTCCAGCTATATGGCGGCAGTCTGTAAATAATCGAGTCTGGACCAGACAATCCAGTGACCAACAGCATGAGCATCGATCTACACAATTGGGATACGATGACTTGTGTCAACAAGTCAGCGAGCCTGACCACCCAATCCCGTTAGCCGCCTCTTACGACAAGCATCGGCTGCTGAAGACCAAGCGGATGGCTAGGAGTATAGACATTCCCAGGAATAGCAATTGTGCTCCCTTCCTTTCGGTCTATGGATGATATGATATTGTTCAATAATGACCAAATAGCCATTTTCCTTCCACTAAATGGCCTGCCTGGACAAGAAAGAAAGGAAACCAATGACACAGTCCCACCTGTTTCGTGTTAAGATATGCACCTATATGTTCGCTTTGTGTCAACCAGTATTCCAGCAGTTCTACTCTATATTTCTCAATGTTTGAGGTACAATCGAGCAATTTCTACCTTGTTGAAGAGCGTCATACGAAGGTATGTTTGATGCAGTTCTCTATTTGTCTTGTGAACAACTGACTTTCCTCAGCATGTCCTTTGACAGATGCCGCCGATGGGGCAGGGATATACGCATTTGGTTGGCAGCAAGTGTCATCATTATTTCGTAATGACACCGAAACACAAGCCTAGGATATTATCGGAAATTGAACAATTGGCTCTGCTATTAGTACAGCTGGACATGCTTACATCGATACAAATATAGATGACATACATGTATATGCATGATCGCAGATACACATTAGACACCTGATATTGTATACCGACACTCCTAACACACGTGTCTTATTCTTGATTTGAACCATGTAAAACCTTTCGTCCATTCCTACACCCATACGTGTTACATAAACATGTGGGCAATACACGGTTTACACGGTCAATATAAGAAAGAAGTTCCCTCTTGTGCGCATAGCCAGTAGATGCTACAATGTCGCACGTGTAACACAATATTACACATGGAGTTATTAATAATCATAAATGATTTTAGTACTGCTGTATTATATCAAGTTATGAAAACAAAGTTCTTTACTCTCTAGTTTAGTGATTTTTAAAACTGTATCAAGGATACATTTCGGCCCCAGCTGATAGATGTGACGCATCTGGTACACTTTCTACTTACAGCTGCCACACAATGTATTGTTATATATAGGGCGAGAAGGATACACATTGTTGCGACTAGATATACGATACGCATGTTAATGCAAAAGTTGCCATTGGGTCCGCGATATCAGATATAAACACCCAATGAGTGGTCACGTGACGGAGTAAAGTCAATACATCAAAGGGGCGATAATAGGTTAAATTATCAAGTACAGTAAACATGCATCAACTAAAAATATTAACACCAGGGCGCTTCGACGAATGATACACGGGTGGCCCTGTCGTTTGTGGAGAGTTGCTTCTCTTGGGCACTCCAGGGTCGATTGGGGTAGCCTAATGGTTAAATCCCTCGCTCGTCACGCTGAAGATCAGGGTGCCGTTGCGCAAAACAACCTTAGCTCTATGCCAGTCGTAAGTCTATGTTAATTGGGAGCTACGATCACCTTAGCCTAGTCTCTCGTACAGACCCTGAAGTAAATATATCCAAGAAAGCCCACGCAAGTCTAGAAAATGTGGCAAGTCTAGATTTCCTCAGCTTCAGCTGAAAATGAAGAAAGTCTCAGGGCTCCTTTTCATTATATTATATATCTTTTTACTATGAACATTTTTCAGTAAAATATGTTCATTTCAGAGACTAGTTGTTAGTCTAACCTTAGCCCTAAGATCTGTTTTGTGCAACGGCACCCAGGGCCTCCTTTCACAAAGCACTAAGGTGATCGTAAGTCCAGGGGCGGATACAGGTTTTTGAGAAGGGAGGGGGGTGGATGTGCCCCTGGGTTCGATTCCCCACAATGGGTACAATGTGTGAAGCCCATTTCTGGTATCTCCTGACGTGATACTGCTGGAATATTGCTAAAAGCGGCGTTAAACCATACTCCCTCACTCACACTCACTTGGGTACTCCAGAAACCTACCATTGTGGGTTCGAATCCCGGGTCGATCTGATTATGCTTCCTGGTTTGCCAGTACCATACCCGTACGTGTGGAATCAGAGAATGAGACCGGCATCGATTCGGGCTTTCGTACTACATGTCCCGATGGCATAACGGGGACACTGTAAGAAGAGGCATTAAAACTAACCTCTCTCACGAATGTTCACGTTTTCCCACTGAAGGGTGATGAATTTCACGCTACAGCTGTGTGGACAGCCGTGACTACCGCCACAGCATGACATACTGCTGGACGTTACGTACAGTAATACACCGTTAGACTGGACAGTGGTAATACGGAAACTACATCTTCTGAAATATTGTTGCTGGTACTGTGGCCCTGTTTATCCCAAACCATGTTGATATGGACATTGTGTGGATACCGACACTTAGAACGCTAAACTCGATTTAAAGTGAGTGTCACAATGTGTACAAATGACACCAAACACGGTTATGATGTTATACGGTAGGAAAAAAACCCGCCATCCTTAACTACAGACGGGTGTAAGAACATCCGAAATAAAAACAAAATCCAGGTATATTTTTCCAAGGAAAGTAAGTAGAATTTTAAATAACACTAGTTTGTCTCTCAAGTGAGGTCAAACGAGATCGTCCATTTTCAGACACTTTTAAACTTCCTTTATTAAGTAAAAATATAAACGTCCACAGAAGACAATCTATTCCCATGAAGCAGCTAGTGCAGACGCCTGTGTGTTCGCTTCATCCACTACACCTGATTCCGGAAGAGTAAAATACATTATCTTATAAGTAACTTTGCGACAAGACAACACCCGATATATATTCATTTCCACAAAGCCTATAATCAGCACATTAATTGTTTGTTGGCGTTATTTTGCTTTTCCTTTCCATCGTATCTTTCCATCTGCCACCAAACATTAAAACCCAATCAAGTCTTAATTTATTCTAAAGGTAATCGCAAATCAAGGGGCTAGCTCAATAGCAATAAACACTGAGAACAATAAAGGTACAGTTTATTGTTGGAATCGTGTCAGATAAGAGTAGCTTTGTAGCAAATTGCACTTAAGCATTATGAGTTATATCGGTATAGTGCGGATGACCAACTTTGGTCAGGGCACCACTTCTTATATCCAATAGCGTTTTTTGATATGGTAACCATGGTAACTAATAGTATGTTGCTCAACTCAAAGATAAAAAATAGGTAATAAGAAGAGAACACAGCTACACTGCGTCCCCAGAGAGGTTGACGTCCTCTGTAGCTTGTGTAACTTAATAGTTCCTCCGATATCATCAGTTCCTATAATGTAATTTCGTGGTACCCTTTAATTAAAAAGAGCCTACACAATGAAACGTTTGGTATTTTGTCGGGAAAACTAGATTGGCTTTACTTTACGTAGTTTAAATTGTGGTTCACTATTCCGAAATCTTTTTAAATTGTAATCTAAAACCTTTAAAAAAGACATGTAATAAGACATGAAATATCTGTCTGGAGAAAACGTGAAGCTAACTTGTTCAGTAATCTCCACTCAAGCAGGTCGAATTCCCTGGTAACAGCATAGCTGTGCCGATGCATGTTTCCAGATTTAAAAGAAACAAAATTTCGGTTACATTAAAGACAATCCGCGATCATGTAGCTTATAGAATAGACATCTACAAGAACATGCAGATATTGCAAGAGACAGATTCGTAGATACTGTTCTACATTGTGGAACGCCAGTACCATTTTTACTTATCTGTAAATGTTTTACATGTAAAGTTACAGTGAGCCGTGTATATATATCGATATACAGTAAGCTACGTTTAGAACGAACATCCTTATGACGAACTGACTGGTATTACGAACTGTGTTGCTTTTCCACCGGGCACTTGTATATTTCACTCAAAATGCATACAACGAACAGTGCCACAATGTATGAAAAAAATGACCTTCTTCTTTAAAGAGAGGTGAAATGGGGTCTGACATTAACGTTGATTATAGCGTTGACTTTTGCATGTGTGTGTGCCTGTGTGTGTGTGTGTGCGCGCGTGCGTGTGCGCGTGTCTGTCTGCTTGAACGAGCCCGGACTTATGTCAGATTTTCAGTTATATCCCACTGTAAAATGCCGAAGGTTAAATTGGAATAACCACATATAACTCGACCACACAGTGTTTTATACCATGAATGCAGATTGACTTGCAATACAAGCATCGTGTCTCCAACCCTTCTGTAAGGTACCCGTGAAGGTCCGTGTTAGAATGAACCTTCAGTAACCTATGCTTGTCGTAAGAGGCGACTAACGGGATCGGGTGGTCAGGCTCGCTGGCTTGGTTGACACATGTCATCGGTTCCCAATTGCGCAGATCGATGCTCATTCTGTTGATCACTGGATTGTCTTGTCCAGACTCGATTATTTACTGACCGCCGCCATATAGCTGGAATATTGCTGAGAGCGGCGTAAAACTAAACTCACTCACTCACTTTCTGTAAGGCGCTCTATACAGTAGACCACGGTGGCTACCCCTTCAATCTACGGCCATCCATGACGTGAACAGACAAAACAGAGATCGGCTGTGTAACAAACAACATGTTTGGACAGAAACAGCTGATGGCATGATGCCGCATTATTCGAGCATGGTTGCTGGGATACTAAGAATGAACCGTGTTGGGAATAAAACAAAGGACGGATGAAATCTAGAACTGTCTATTATCCACAATCAGTCAGGTCAGATCCGAGAGTGGTCTCCCATTCATGGAGGTCATCCCGAAACATACGCACCATGAAATATGGTAGGAGGGCCAACATAACGACTGAGGGCATTATTTTATAACAATGATTCATTTTATATAAGTTATTATTTAATAGAAGTATCCATTAGCAGTTGACGTTACAGTATTTGCTTTATAACGGTGTTTTCTGTATCCGCACTGAAAGACTAAACGAAGCTAAACCCAACAATCTTCAATGAAATTACGCCCACTACCAACCTCCATACAAATTTGCCATAGAAAACGTGTCGTAAAAATCATTATTAATTAATTAATTAAGTAGTTTCAGTATACCATGGATACTCCATTTACTATGCAACATTGGTTTAGGCAGTGACAGGAGTAACTATACCTGGTCTCGAGCCACTATGGCCTGAGCCGCGTCACTGTAATGATTTCTTTCGCAGTTAAACGCATCGGCGGAAAAACGCCACAATTAAGTAAGCCCTTCCAGGAGACTGTCATAAAGACACCCAAATTGTTTCAATACGAGGTTAAACATGCAATGACATTCACATGTCACGTACTGCAACCTTTAGGGCAATAATCCCCTAAACTAATCCTTATTCAAATATTTAACCCAATATAAATGTATAACTATTCAAGACGGTGAATCCCTTCAAGGCCGACACAGACAATTGCTACTAGTCCTCTACTAGGTTAGCTTTAACATCTTGGACCTCGGCGATTCAGCTGTCACGTCCCAGTCGCGAGTCCAGTCGCTCGGCACGCGACAAGACCAACATAAGGCTGTATGGTCACGGGTCTCAACTCACATGATTGTAACCATCCGTTATGACTCCGGTTTCTGATACTCGGGGGATTTAAACACGTGTATATATCCCGGGGAAACACGTTCTGTTGGTTTGAAAGGTATTAAGAACATAAAACATATTATACATAAAAACAAATGTATTTTATATTGTAGACTTCATACGAGGACTGCTGAATTGTGAATATTTTTACCAGATTGTTTTTGGCTATTATCTTAATGACAAATAGGCAACGTATTGATAGCGCTTAACATTTTTTGTAAAAATTCAAAAGTCTATTTTGACTAAGGCTAAATTTCTTTCTGTATGAGGTTGTATAGATGCCGCATTCAGTATCTTAACTGAATGATTCGGTTTGTGTGTTTTACGTGTTAAGCGTTTTAAGTCGGTCGTGTACAGTTTTTGCCAGTTAGACATGAATCTCTTTATCTACTGATACAAAATATTTTATTTTGTTTTGTATGGGTATTCTGTAAAAGACATTTGCTAAAAGATGCAGGCCAACATCACAGGAATGTTATTGAGAGTGATAAATGTGTATCAATATCGCAGGAATATAACTGAGTGTGATAAACGTGTATCATTAACTAAGGAAGGACACTTGTCACAGAAGGTGGAGTCGATCTCATATACTTTGCAAAACATACGTTTCTGTTAAAAATACGACACAACTACAAAAAATTCACGTGTGTCGAAACTTACAGCATAAGCAAAAGTGTGCGTTTGTCAACGGCAAGTACTGTATGTGCGATGGAGCTATTACACAGAAGAAAGAGTCATAGGCGGATCCAGAGGGTGGGAGGGGGGGCAGGGGTGCGCACCCCCCTTTTGCCCTGAAAGTTTATTAAATGACCATTGAAACTCTCATGAAAATGAAGTGTGCACCCCTCCTTTGCTCAATAGTGTGCACCACCCCTTTCTGAAAAAGTTGTATCCGCCCCTGAGAGTGTACACTGATTGCTGAGGCTGGTAGTACTCTGTAGATGCATTGTGTCACATACACCGTAACTCGGACAGCTTACTATGATACTCAGAAAAAAGATATGTTGGTGCTTTTAACATTGATTCGAAAATGTATTTCAACTGTAGTTCATTGCATGGTGTTTGCGAGGTCTGATTGTACATGCGCGTTATTTATGCACCAGCAAACAGGCTTATGCAATAACTGTCAAATAGGAGGTCAAAGGAATCAACATATTTTGTTCCCTGATATTAATCTGCCCTGATTTTCAAACATTTCTATTCTAACGAGGTATGGTTTTGTCAACCTGGGCAGCGTAATCGTTTCACTAATTATCATTGAGCGTCAGGGGAATAATGTTTCATTCCATCTTTTCAGGTGTCTTGTTAAAAATCATTTTAAGTTGCACTATACTTTTTTTCAATCAATCAATCAATCAACTGAGCCGCACTAGGCACTTTCACCATATAATGCCAATAAGGGCACTGTTTCATTCATATTTTATTAATTCAAAAGTTAGAAAAATGTTGAATTATTTTCAGATCTGTCATTTCCTAATGGAAAATACATTTCAGCGAATCACAAAACATGATTCGTGACATTATTCAGGTGCAATAATACTTCATCGTTTGGACTCGGGAAACCAGCTTTTCCCTCCAAGTTCTTTTATGGCGCTTCGATCAACTATAAATATTGACTTTTGTAAACACAATGTTTTTATTCATGATACAATTTGTATTGCATAATAGTGCCGACACAGATGGACTTAAATCCAGCCTTCTTTCAGTTTTCTAAAACCTTTGTAGCTTTTTTCCCCCTAATAATTGTCAGTTTTAATGAAACTAGTAAAATGAAATACAGATTCCGTTCAGATTTCATCTGTTTAAATTCAAGCTTTAGAAAGGTTATTGCAAGCTGACTGTTCGCTCCAATTTGATATTGTAATGTTAACAAGAAAGAGGTGGTGTGTATATTCACTAATGAAATAAGGGTGAAAAGAATACGCTTCTCGTGTTAGTGTATGCGATAAGACCGACCAATGAAATTCAAGCTTAATCAAAGCACCAATCACGATGAAGATATTTAAACCAATTGTTGAGAGATGGCCCCCGATTGGCTGTACATGGTTGACCGCTAGATGCTGTTTTAGTGCAGTGAAGAAACAGAAGCGACACACCTGCCTCTATTAAAATAATGAATTCAACTCGAGTTGTTAATATGTCAGATAATGCATGGAAAATTATGATAGACATAAAATTTCATGTGGCATAATTGAAAGCGACCAAAGGTGCCGACATTTTATGGAGTGTGATGTACGATGATTGTTTAAGGTATTGGTGAATAATAAAAAACAATAATACATTGTACATTTGTGAAATAAATTCAGAATGTAGACATTAATAATATATCATTGGCACCGCTCATGCTGAAGGTGTTATACCGTTTGTCAAGCCATCAGCCATAGAATATTTCCTCAAATTTAGCTTGCAGAGATGTATAATAGATTGTTGATAATGTAGAAATAATGTATCCAAATGACAGCTGGGCAAATCATTTAATGAATTATGAAATGCATAAAGTGTAGTAAATGGTTCTTACTCGTGTCTGACGTGGTGTGGGAGAGGGAGGCAGTGGTGTCGATGGAAAATGGGTGACGATGATGGAGGTGGCGCTGGGGACGCAGTCACGCAGATGGTGATGTGAAGGGAACGTGGATGGGGACGGGGACGTGGATGGAGGTACCGAAAGGGATGTTGTTGGTGAAGGGAACGTGCATGGGGACGGGGACAGGGACGTGAATGGCGACGGAGATGGTGAAGAAAAGAAGGGAACGTGGACGTAGACGGGGACGGTGAAGGTGATGGTGATGGTGAAGGGATCGTGGATGGAGGTGGCGACGGAGATGGTGAAGAAGGGAACATGGATGGAAACGGGGGCGGAGATGGTGATGGGAACGTGGATGGTGACGAGTATGAAGGTGGAGACGGAGACGGAGATGGTGAAGGTGGATGGGGACGGGAACGGAGATGGTGAAGGTGAAGGTGAAGGGAACGTGGATGGAGGTGGCGACGGAGATGGTGATGATAAAGGGAACGTGGATGGGGATGTCGATGGTGATGGTGAATGGGAACGTGGATTGGGACGGGAACGTGGGCGGGGACGTGGACGGTGATGGTGATGGTGGTGAAGGGGGCGTGGATGGAAGAGGCGACGGGGACGGGGATGGAGATGGTGGAGGGAACGGGGACGGGGACCTGGATGGAGGTGGCGACGGAGATGGAGACGGCGATGTGAAGGCAACGTGGAGGGGTGCGTGAATGGTGATGGGGACGGGGTTTGGAACGGTACTGGAGATGGAAACGGTGGTTGCTGAAGGGGCGATGTTAACGAGTGTGTGATGATGAAAAAATCATTCTTGGGACCGATATGGTGATAGGCAAGTTCCTATTAATGGTTTTGTTGATTGGGTGGGCAGTGTGATAACGTAATGGACGTCTGATGATGAGATGGATGTAGGATTGAAAAGGGTGGTTATCCTGAGTCTCAGGGTTATGTTTTGAGATGGTTCAGTTGCAGATAGGCATAACGGCGACACCGAAGCCAAGGACACCTTGCCTACAGTCTTCTGTTGGTTCGTTTGAACCATCCTCGATATCCAGGGTATTTATTACAGTACAATACTATACTATGATATATGCATTGGGTCCATTCGTCATAAACATTTTATTCCGGAAGTGACGTCATTCAAGACTCTGTCTCACTATAATCACTATATCTCAGGATTTCTCTCGCTCTAGAAATGAGAATAATATGATTGCATGACTACTCTGAGTGTCATTTGAATCGGTATCAAAAACGAATCTTTGGCAGCGAAATGGTCCAGATCATTTATCTGAACAGAAGGGAAATGTATTCAGCTAGATAATCGAGGGTGACTTTCTAATTGCCCGGCCATGACAGAAACGCTGGATGAACTTCCCTTGTTAAACAGTTCACCTCTAAATGAAGCATAGGACAGGGGTTCGGTGCGACGCAGCACGTGGCAGTCAGAACACAGTGATAACAAACCTATATCCCCACAGTATTTAATTAACGTAGAACAATATCAGTTATCGTAAAGTTCTCCCGTGAATCACGCCGGTCGACTGGAACCCACTGGATGTCGGAGTCTGTCATTATTATCATTTGCTCGGGGACTGTTTCTACAGAGAAATGTCATAATCACGGCAATTTATATAATCCAAATTCCCTCCTAATATCAAATATAGAAATAATACAAAAATGTTACTTTAACCTTTTTCACAACAAATGCAAGCATAACGTTATTCGAGTTAAACTATAACACTGCAACTAAACTGTAATGCACGGAAGACGATATCGGTCATTCTTAAGATTAGTAACGTTACACTACCTGAACCCCGAAGATTGAAATTATTTTTGATAAAAGAGATGAAAATTCGTCAATAACCGTAATTTATTGGTAATGTCCTTAAGAATTATATAAAACTGCTGTGCAAGATAAAGTGACCCCTGATGTTTGATGGTACTAAAGTAAGACAAAACCAATAAATGGTAATTAGTGGTGTATTTGATACAGGCATCAGAGTTAAATGTCTTTAACTTAATGTTTGCAGTGTTTTTTTTGGTAAGATCCAATGTTCAAGTGAATACTCTATTTTGTGCGGCATTGATCAATGTTAATAACCGTGGAAATAACTATTCGACAGGTTTTCGTTGCATTCTTTTGTTCGGAATACATGAAACAAGTTGCATTGTAGACATACATTCAATGAAATTGAGGTTATTAACATGTTGGGTCAGTTCTCTGTGTTATGGCCGCACAGAAGATGTTGATCTAATACCAGCACCCGTGTGGCCAGACCACTCTCTGGGCAGTCGGGGCACTACAAGGACAAATGTTGATCATGCTAATTAACTCTATGTGGTTATACGAAGCCTATAAGAGAACGAAAGTGGCTGTGTGATTTTTAAAAGCCTATTTCAAACTAATGACGTACCAACAGGGTTGTCAGCTATGCTGGTTTGACATATGGCCCGTAAATAAGGGGGCAGAACAACCCTGACTGGGTTCGCTGCAAACAAAGAGGGCCTTTAAAAAGACCACCTGATGTGCCCAGTTAGTAGCCGAGAGGGGGTACTAACATTTGCGTTACTTTGGGGCAGAACTAGTCCACCATGGAAGCGTGAGTCGGTCTATTGACGAGATCTTTATGACCCCTCCTGGTGTAGATAGGGTTACCTCAAGTCGTCTTCGCGAAATTAATCCACTGGCACTGGGTTCAATACTGAATGAAAAATCTGGACTGCACCCGACGGGATGATGTCAAGATGAAACACGAACCAGAATAACACAAGTGACCCCCAATTTTTCCCAATTGAGCCTTCGGGCGATTTCGGCAATGTCCGTAGCGAAACCTGCATCTTTTCGAGTTGTAAAGGTTCGTGGTGGCGTCACAGATTGTTGGCATCAAAAGAGGTGTCAAAGCTTCAAGTCTGCTGACAAACTGTCGAGAAAAGCGGGAAAATAGGATCATGTTCCCGGCATTTACTTAAAGAACAATATTAAATATAGCAAACACGTGTATTGTATTCGACAGTTATGAATACGATCCCAGTGCTGAATCTTGAGGCACTATTAGGACAACGATATCCTCATTACAATGACGTGTAGAAAGTGATATGAAATTAAAATGGCAAAATGCTGTTTCCTGTCAGATTAAAAGGACAATATAACAAGACCTTATGAGTGTTGCAAGTGGCCAGTGTAAGGTTATGATGCGAACATGATACTGGTGTTAGACTGATTTACAATGGTATTTGCCAGTATCACAACTGTACCATGCTTATTGGGTGCTGGGGTTGTGTGGTACTTAGAACATATAATACTTATACTAAAGTAGCAGAAGGGACCAATACTGTAATTGCACCATGTATTATATACGTGTACGATGTAGCTTTACCGTTACTATGTAAAATGGCTATACTCCATCTAAACTATAACTTTAAGGTAGAATACTGTAGCTATACTGTCCGCGTATAACGAAGCTATACTATTGTCATACACAGCAGTTATAGTATGTAGCTACACTGTACGTGTGCTGCAGCGATGCTGTATCTCTACTGTAGCCATAACACTATACAATAGCCACATGTAGTTTTGTTACAGCTAGTCTATGCAGCTGTACTGTAACCAATGTCCGAAATAGCCAATCGGGCCAGAAAACCTCCACAGTCACTGACCCGACTGGCTAGTGAACTTTCATGTGGTAATTTTGTAAATATGTCTCTCTCCGACATGTTAAGCTATCATACACTTTGAAATCATGCAATATTATGGCTGGATAAAAATGTTCATTATATTAGCAGTTTAATGATGAAACCCGTGTCATGCCGACAATATCTTATTCTCATCTATTTTTGTATTCTTTTGCTTAGTTTCTACATTCAAATTTTGGGCTAGTGAATTATTTTGTGGGCTAGTAACTTTCAGGCATAGCTAGCCCGACTGGCTAGCAAAATTTAGAAACCATTTCTATTCGCACACTGACTGTAACTATGAAATTTCGTTATACTGTATTTATAGTAGTGAAGTGGCTACGTAATGTAGTCATACTGTAGTTCTATGATGTACCGCTACTGTAGCTGTGGATATATTGTCTTTATACTGTAGCTAAAGTATAACTATGAAGAAATACTGTAGCGATACCGTACGTTTAATACATCAATACCATAGCTGTATATTTTCGTTATATGCTTTTGCCATGTTGTAGCTCAGCTTACTTGTACTCTGACTAACTTTGACGGGAACGATAAGTCATTGAATTGCTTCTGTAAAGTCATTTCAAGGTTTCGTGTTCACAAGTTTGCGATTTTTGTTGTTCTGGTAACACTCAGCATGTACCTGTTATTCTGGGAACGCTCATCATGTATTTGTTGTTCCGGGAACACTCCGCATTTACCTGTTGGTCCGGGAACACTCAACATTTACCTGTTATTCCGGGAACACTCAGCATGTACCTATTGTTCTGGGAACACTCAGCATGTATCTGTTGTTCATTGAACATTCAGCATGTACCTGATGTACAGGGAACACTCAGCATGTACCTGATGTACAGTGAACATTCAGCATGTACCTGTTGTACAGGGAACACTCGGCATGTACCTGATGTACAGGGAACAGCATGTACCTGTTGTAAAGGGAACACTCGGCATGTACCTGATGTACAGGGAACACTCAGCATGTACCTGATGTACAGGGAACACTCGGCATGTACCTGATGTACAGGGAACACTCAGCAGGTACCTGATGTACAGGGAACACTCGGCATGTACCTGATGTACAGGGAACACTCAGCAGGTACCTGATGTACAGGGAACACTCAGCATGTACAGGGAACACTCAGCATGTACCTGATGTACAGGGAACACTCAGGCACCTGATGTACAGGGAACACTCAGCATGTACCTGATGTACAGGGAACACTCAGCAGGTACCTGATGTACAGGGAACACTCAGCATGTACCTGATGTACAGGGAACACTCAGCATGTACCTGATGTACAGGGAACACTCAGCATGTACCTGATGTACAGGGAACACTCAGCATGTACCTGATGTACAGGGAACACTCAGCATGTACCTGATGTACAGGGAACACTCAGCATGTACCTGATGTACCTGATGTACTGAGGAACACTCAGCAGGGAATGTACCTGATGTACAGGGAACACTCAGCATGTACCTGATGTACAGGGAACACTCAGCATGTACCTGATGTACAGGGAACACTCAGCATGTACAGGAACACTCGGCTGTACCTGATGTACAGGGAACACTCAGCATGTACCTGATGTACAGGGAACACTCAGCATGTACCTGATGTACGAGGGGAACACTCAGCAGGTACCTGATGTACAGGGAACACTCAGCATGTACCTGATGTACAGGGAACACTCAGCAGGTACCCTGGTACCTGATGTACCTGATGGGAACACTCAGCATGTACCTGATGTACAGGGAACACTCAGCATGTACCTGATGTACAGGGAACACTCGGCATGTACCTGATGTACAGGAACCTCAGCATGTACCTGACAGGGAACACTCAGCATGTACCTGATGTACAGGGAACACTCGGCATGTACTCCTGATGTACAGGGAACACTCAGCATGTACCTGATGTACAGGGAACACTCTGATGCAGGTACCTGATGTACAGGGAACACTCAGCAGGTACCTGATGTACAGGGAACACTCAGCATGTACCTGATGTACAGGGAACAGGTACCTGATGTACAGAACATGTACCTGATGATCAGCATGTACCTGGGAACAGGGAACCTCGGCATGTACCTGATGTACAGGGTACACTCGGGAACACTCGGCATGTACCTGATGTACAGGGAACACTAAGCATGTACCTGTTGTACAGGGAACACTCAGCAGGTACCTGATGTACAGGGAACACTCAGCATGTACCTGATGTACAGGGAACACTCGGCATGTACCTGATGTACAGGGAACACCTGTTGTCAGCATGTACCTGATGTACAGGAAACACTCATGTGGCAGGGGAACAGGTACCTGATGTACAGGAACACTCGGCAGTACCTGTTGTACAGGGAATGTACCTGATGTACAGGGAACACTCAGCATGTACCTGTTGTACAGGGAACACTCAGCATGTACCTGATGTACAGGGAACACTCAGCATGTACCTGATGTACAGGGAACACTCGGCATGTACCTGATGTACAGGGAACACTCAGCATGTACCTGATGTACAGGGAACACTAAGCATGTACCTGATGTACAGGGAACACTCAGCATGTACCTGATGTACAGGGAACACTCGGCATGTACTCCTGATGTACAGGGAACACTGATGTCAGGAACACTCAGCATGTACCTGATGTACAGGGAACACTCGGCATGTACCTGATGTACAGGGAACACTCAGCATGTACCTGATGTACAGGGAACACTCAGCATGTACCTGATGTACAGGGAACATTCGGCATGTACCTGATGTACAGGGAACACTCAGCATGTACCTGATGTACAGGGAACACTCAGCATGTACCTGATGTACGGGTACCTGATGTACTGATGTACAGGGAACACTCAGCATGTACCTGATGTACAGGGAACACTCGGCATGTACCTGATGTACAGGGAACACTCTGATGCAGGGAATGTACCTGATGTACAGGGAACACTCAGCATGTACCTGTTGTACAGGAACACTCAGCAGGTACCTGATGTACAGGAACATTCAGCAGGTACCTGATGTACAGGGAACACTCAGCATGTACCTGATGTACAGGAACACTGTACCATGTACAGGAACACTCAGCATGTACCTGATGTACAGGGAACACTCAGCATGTACCTGATGTACAGGGAACACTCAGCAGGTACCTGATGTACAGGGAACACTCAGCATGTACCTGATGTACAGGGAACACTCAGCATGTACCTGATGTACAGGGAACACTCGGCATGTACCTGATGTACAGGGAACACTCAGCATGTACCTGATGTACAGGGAACACTCAGCAGGTACCTGATGTACAGGGAACACTCAGCATGTACCTGATGTACAGGGAACACTCAGCATGTACCTGTTGTACAGGGAACACTCAGCAGGTACCTGAACACTCGGCATGTACATGGGAACACTCAGCAGGTACCTGATGTACAGGGAACACTCAGCATGTACCTGATGTACAGGGAACACTCAGCATGTACCTGATGTACAGGGAACACTCAGCATGTACCTGATGTACAGGAACACTCTGTACCTGATGTACAGGGAACACTCAGCATGTACCTGATGTACAGGGAACACTCAGCATGTACCTGATGTACAGGGAACACTCAGCATGTACCTGATGTACAGGGAACACTCAGCAGGTACCTGATGTACAGGGAACACTCAGCATGTACCTGATGTACAGGGAACACTCGGCAGGTACCTGATGTACAGGGAACACTCGGCATGTACCTGATGTACAGGAACTGCATGTACCTGTTGTACAGGGAACACTCAGCATGTACCTGTTGTACAGGGAACACTCGGCATGTACCTGATGTACAGGGAACACTCAGCATGTACCTGATGTACAGGAACACTCAGCAGGTACCTGATGTACAGGGAACACTCAGCATGTACCTGATGTACAGGGAACACTGCATGTACCTGATGTACAGGGAACACTCGGCATGTACCTGATGTACAGGGAACACTCAGCATGTACCTGATGTACAGGGAACACTCAGCAGGTACCTGATGTACAGGGAACACTCAGCAGGTACCTGATGTACAGGGAACACTCGGAATGTACCTGAACACCTGCATGTACCTGATGGGAACAGCATGCATGTACCTGTTGTACAGGGAACACTCAGCATGTACCTGTTGTACAGGGAACACTCAGCAGGTACCTGATGTACAGGGAACACTCGGCATGTACCTGATGTACAGGGAACACTCGGCATGTACCTGATGTACAGGGAACACTCAGCAGGTACCTGTTGTACAGGGAACACTCAGCAGGTACCTGTTGTACAGGGAACACTCAGCAGGTACCTGATGTACAGGGAACACTCAGCAGGTACCTGTTGTACAGGGAACACTCAGCAGGTACCTGATGTACAGGGAACACTCGGCATGTACCTGATGTACAGGGAACACTCAGCAGGTACCTGTTGTACAGGGAACACTCGGCATGTACCTGGTGTACAGGGAACACTCGGCATGTACCTGTTGTACAGGGAACACTCGGCAGGTACCTGTTGTACAGGGAACACTCGGCAGGTACCTGTTGCTCAGGTCGCAATCGTGTGCTTAAATTTCCCAAATAGTTGCTCGAAATAATCCCAATGTAGGAAGTACCTGAGTATCTGGGTCGAGCCTCCAGGATTTTAGATTACGGGAACAAGTTTGTGAAAACATAGTTATTGCATGGGCATGTTATAAACCTATAGTTACATCATTAACAGTTCCACAAATGACGAACAGTTGAAGCTTTTGGTATATTCAAAAGATAATTTCACTTTGTAATTATAAACAGTCTTATTCTTGTTTACGGACTTGTCTGTCAAACGATTATAGAAAGCACCAAACTGTTTGAAAAAAGTTTGTTTTTAGTTTTCTTACTAATATTTAATGACAACCTACCATAATCTTAATCAGCGTTCATTAAAATATTTTCGATGGCAGTCAGCGGGTTAGTAACTACAAAGTATGTTTGAAGTTTATCACAAAGTTAACTATCCAATACACAATAATGATGGGGTTAAACAGGAAATGTTCTACGAAACATCTGGGAAGCAAATTCTCCACCTTTCTAATATAAGTCCCACATTTCACACGACTGGGCATTTTGCTTTATGAGATAGAGTTACGTGGAAGTGTTTGCAAATGTTGTATACTCCCACTCACAACATGATGGATGGTGGCGAGTTAAAGTGACCAGTCAGTTAGCCGATAAGTCGCTGCTCTCTATAGCATCTGTAGTTCTGGCAGTAATACTAATATCTAATGATAGATTAATAATCAACTATACGAGGAATAACATTGTTGTTTGATGATCGAGTTGGTCATTAGTGTTAACAAGAACGCAGAATGACCCTAATTCCGTTCCCTTGATTGTACCCACGATACGAGTTACCCCGAACACCACGATTTCCAGGTGTATAGTATAAAGCTTTGTGCCAGTCTATGTCAAAGACATTGATGAATCGCAGACTGACCAGTGTAATTACATCCCTCAACAAATGTTTACGACAAAAAATTATGGATGTCAACTTCTTCTTTATATTGTATACACAATGTTTCAGGGCGTTTCCTTTCCCCTTCACCTGACGAAGGAAAAGCCCGGAAACGTTGTGTATACAATATAAAGAAGAAGTTGACATCCATATGTTGTTGAAAATTCAGGTCCTTGACTTACAGTTGGTGTTAAACCTGTGTGACCATTGATCGTCCTCTATAGATCAGTGACATGATAAAATAGAAGCAGTTACCATTACGTCACTATTGATACATGACAACTATCAATGACCAATGACTGTATATCATTGACATGGTGAAATATCATCAACTAACATCGCTACACCATAGACACAGTGCAGTGGTCCATGACTCGATGGTAGTGCACCCGTGGCTTGATATGATAGAATACTTACTAGCGAACATTGATGCGTCGCTACTGTCGACAGTTCCGACAAATGTCATAACATGAAAAGTTTGTTTGTGAAAATTAGTAATCCCTTCCCGAACATGCCTCAAAATGTCCGAAAATACTAATTCCTCGGTTGTCGTGACGACCTCCAACCAGCGACTATTCAAATCTCTGGTTCTACGGTGAGTTACACTCAACTCACCTAAACATTTTGAAAAACATGTTGTGGTGATAGAACTAAGTACGACTAACGAATGTTTACATAATTACTAACTGAAGGCCCACAGTGTTTTCTTTCAATGATTACTGACCCAGAGAAGAAGAGAAAGACAATTTGGTATGACGTCAATGTGCCACAAATATTAAATTAACAAATTGTCTCAGAAAAGGAACCATTTACAGTATATGGGTGGTTAAATTGTCGTAGTAGAAAGGAGTCTAGAGATCTCTTCATTTTCAGAAACTGAAAAAAACACAACTTGCAGAAGTATTGCAGACTTATTTGATTGTGTTATTTTAGTTGCAGGGTCTGCGGGATGAACTGTCACCACAGACGTTTTGCTGTATATTCAGCAGTGGTATAACATTTCGCTCTATGTTACTGTGTGTGTATATAAATCTGTTACTGAACGTTGCATTCTGTTTCTTTTTGTAGTCTCCTCCCCCATGTTACCTAAAGTCAGTATATCAGTCAGAACAGGTTTCGTGCTGGCCATATAATAAATATACTTTCTTTTTTTTAATCCGCTTGATTCACCTAAATTTAGACCGCTCCATTATGCCTGAGTATAACTGTAATTTTAAAGGGCATACATCCATCACTGAAACCTAGCTGAGACATTGGAGCCAACTCGCCATGCTTGACTGGGCGTGATCAGCGGGCGTGTTGCACAAGCCGGAAGTGAGAGATCCACTTCTTAATGTCCATATGTCGACAACTTGTTTGTGTATTGTGAGTTTTTTTATGTCGGACAATGGTGCCGCGCTATTCACATTGTATGGGAAACTGTGTCTGACAAGTCTCTTCAATGTCATAAATTTGGCTAAACAATGCGACATTATAGCTCTTGTAAATAGTCCTAATATTGTAGTTGCCGTGCTACGTATAATGAACGATGACGGGCCGTGATGGTGTTTGTTCAGAGATGAGTTATGAACACGGGAATTGCCATGTATTGTTTCCTACGATCATCATGAAGGGCCACACAGAATGGATCAGAAGCAAGTCACATGTCGCTGACTGCGCGCCACTTAGTTCCAATAACGGTAAAACGATGCACCTTTTCCTCTGAACACAAACCCTGATCCCCCCAAAGTCGAACAGTTGGGTTTTACGCCTTTTCGGGTTTATAGACAACATTTATACATCGCTCTTTAATATCATTTGTTCATAGTTTAATTATAATCAATTACATATACTTAAATAGAAATACGTAAGCCTACGTAAGCACTAATGTGTTATCAATAATACACGCTCTTGCTGACTGCCATGGTAAATATGCATAGAGTTTAAATTCGAATAAAGTCATTGAAGTTTAATGATTTCTTGTTGTGATACGTGTCTTCCGTGCCGCGTGGACATAATTCACAGTCCACCAGTAAGTGTCGCAGGGTTACAACGGTGTCACTTAATATGTGGCATCATGGGATTATTGTCATGTTTATCTGAATAAGCTTGTGGCATCCTTCATAACAAAGTACACCGAGTAAATCTTTATGTATTAAAAGAAAAGTTAAATTTGATCATGTTTAGGAACTAATTGCTGCGACACTTTATGACACAATAGTACACGACTGGGTAAATTAGTGTACAAAACAATAAGGACTGGGGTAAGAAATTAATTGCTGCCACATGACCCCTTCCATGTTTTTAATGGTTATATCAATGTAAAATTACTGATTTTTCTCCGATACCCATCAGCAGTGGTGTATTTTGCGACGTAAAAGCAATATTTTTGTAAGTTATAAGTCAGGGTAGATTTTGATTCCTGACCAAACGCGAATACAGTTTATATTTTTGGGTTTACTCATCGCTAACTTCAGATAATTTCAATTAAAAATCAATTACATGATCATATCAACTGAGATGTATAGTTTTTCTTTTTGCTTTTCAGTAAATATAACATTGTCTCATACTTCATTGTCATATTGATCTCCATCACACTGTGTCATGCTTCATTGTCATATTGATCTCCATCACATTGTGTCATACTTTCTTGTCTTTCTTGTCATATTGATCTCCATCACATTGTCATCTTCCTTGTCATCACATTGTGTCATACTTCCTTGTCATATTGATCTCCATCATGCTTCACATTGTGTCATACTTCCTTGTCATATTGATCTCCATCACATTGTGTCATACTTCCTTGTCATATTGATCTCCATCACATTGTGTCATACTTCCTTGTCATATTGATCTCCATCACATTGTGTCATGCTTCATTGTCATATTGATCTCCATGACATTGTGTCATACTTCCTTGTCATATTGATCTCCATCACATTGTGTCTTCCATTGTCATATTGATCTCCATGTCATTGTGTCATGCCTTGTCATATTGATCTCCATCACATTGTGTCATACTTCCTTGTCATATTGATCTCCATCACATTGTGTCATACTTCCTTGTCATATTGATCTCCATCACATTGTGTCATACTTCCTTGTCATATTGATCTCCATCACATTGTGTCATACTTCCTTGTCATATTGATCTCATATCACATTGTCCATCATCATACTTCCTTGTCATATTGATCTCCATCACATTGTGTCATACTTCCTTGTCATATTGATCTCCATCACATTGTGTCATACTTCCTTGTCATATTGATCTCCATCACATTGTGTCATACTTCCTTGTCATATTCACATCACATTGTGTCATACTTCCTTGTCATATTGATCTCCATCACATTGTGTCATACTTCCTTGTCATATTGATCTCCATCACATTGTGTCATACTTCCTTGTCATATTGATCTCCATCACATTGTGTCATACTGCATCACATTGTGTCATGCTTCATTGTCATATTGATCTCCATCACATAGTGTCATACTTCCTTGTCATATTCATCTCCATCACATAGTGTCATGCTTTATTGTCATATTGATCTCCATGACATTGTGTCATACTTCCTTGTCATATTGATCTCCATCACATTGTGTCATACTTCCTTGTCATATTGATCTCCATCACATTGTGTCATACTTCCTTGTCATATTGATCTCCATCACATTGTGTCATACTTCCTTGTCATATTGATCTCCATCACATTGTGTCATACTTCATTGTCATATTGATCTGCATCATGCTTCATTGTCATATTGATCTCCATCACCATCACATTGTGTCATACTTCCTTGTCATATTGATCTCCATCACATTGTGTCACATTGTGTCATGCATGCTTCATTGTCATATTGATCTCCATCACATTGTGTCATACTTCATTGTCATATTGATCTCCATCACATTGTGTCATACTTCCTTGTCATATTGATCTCCATCACATTGTGTCATACTTCCTTGTCATATTGATCTTAATGACATTGTGTCATACTTCATTGTCATATTGATCTCCATCACATTGTGTCATACTTCATTGTACACCTCACTATTAGTTTTATTTGCATCACCCGCAGTTTTGTATTTTATCGAATGTCACCCCACGGTACAGCGACACCTCCTATTAGAATATTAAACCCTACTGCCATATTTTCTGTATCCTCATATACTACAGCAGCTGTGTAATGATACCTAATACCATCTTGAAACTTAATGTCCATTACACTGTGAAACAATAACACCTGTCACTTTTAATCACACCACGTCATATCACACTGTGTAACAATAACACCTATCATGTTCAATCACCCCACGTCATATCGCACTGTGTGACAATAACACCTATGATGTTCAATCACACCACGTCATATCACACTGTGTAACAATAACACCTATCATGTTCAATCACACCACGTCATATCACACTATGTACCAATAACACCTATCATGTTAAATCACACCACGTCATATCGCACTGTGTAACAATAACACCTATAATGTTCAGTCACCCCACGTCATATCACACTGTCTAACAATAACACTTATCATGTTCAATCACACCACGTCATATCAAACTGTGGAACAATAACACCTATCACGTTCAGTCACACAACGTCATATCACACTGTGTAACAATAACACCTATTATGTTCAATCACACCACGTCATTTCACACTGTAACAATAACACCTATCATTGTTCCATCACCCCACCTCATATGACACTGGAACAGTAACACCTATCATGTTCAATCATCCCACGTCATATCACACTTTTGAACAATAACATATATCGTGTTCAATCACCCCACGCCATATCACACTGTGTAACAACAACACCTATCACGTTCAGTCACACCACGTCATATCACACTGGAACAATAACACCTATCATGTACAATCACACCACGTTATCACACTATGTAACAATAAAACCTATCATGTTCAATCACACAACGTCATATCTCACTGGAACAATAACACCTATGATGTTCAATCACACCACGTCATATCACACTATGTAACAATAACACCTATCATGTTCAATCACACAACGTCATATCACACTGGAACAATAACACCTATGACGTTCAGTCACACCACGTCATATCACACTGGAACAATAACACCTATCACGTTCAATCCCACCACGTCATATCACACTGGAACAATAACACCTATCACGTTCAGTCACACCACGTCATATCACACTGGAACAATAACACCTATCATGTTCAATCACACCACATCATATCACACAGGAACAATAACACCTATCACATTCAGTCACACCACGTCATATCACACTGGAACAATAATACCTACCATGTTCAATCACACCACGTCATATCACACTGTGTAACAATAACACCTATCATGTTCAATCTCACCACGTCATATCACACTGTGTAACAATAACACCTATCATGTTCAATCACACCACATCATATCACACTGGAACAATAACACCTATCACATTCAGTCACACCACGTCATATCACACTGGAACAATAACACCTATCATGTTCAATCACACCACGTCATATCACACTGTGTAACAATAACACCTATCACGTTCAGTCACACCACGTCATATCACACTGGAACAATAACACCTATCACGTTCAGTCACACCATGTCATATCACACTGGAACAATAACACCTATCACGTTCAGTCACACCACGTCATATCACACTGGAACAATAACACATATCATGTTCAATCATCCCACGTCATATCACAATTTTGAACAATAACATATATCGTGTTCAATCACCCCACGCGATATCACACTGTGTAACAATAACACCTATCACGTTCAGTCACACCACGTCATATCACACTGGAACAATAACACCTATCATGTACAATCACACCACGTCATATCACACTATGTAACAATAACACCTATCATGTTCAGTCACACAACGTCATATCACACTGGAACAATAACACCTATGATGTTCAATCACACCACGTCATATCACACTATGTAACAATAACACCTATCATGTTCAATCACACAACGTCATATCACACTGGAACAATAACACCTATGACGTTCAGTCACACCACGTCATATCACACTGGAACAACAATACCTATCACGTTCAATCACACCACGTCATATCACACTGGAACAATAACACCTATCATGTTCAATCACACCACATCATATCACACTGGAACAATAACACCTATCACATTCAGTCACACCACGTCATATCACACTGGAACAACAATACCTATCATGTTCAATCACACCACGTCATATCACACTGTGTAACAATAACACCTATCATGTTCAATCTCACCACGTCATATCACACTGTGTAACAATAACACCTATCATGTTCAATCACACCACATCATATCACACTGGAACAATAACACCTATCACATTGAGTCACACCACGTCATATCACACTGGAACAATAACACCTATCATGTTCAATCACACCACGTCATATCACACTGTGTAACAATAACACCTATCACGTTCAGTCACACCACGTCATATCACACTGGAACAATAACACCTATCACGTTCAGTCACACCATGTCATATCACACTGGAACAATAACACCTATCACGTTCAGTCACACCACGTCATATCACACTGGAACAATAACACCTATCATGTTCAATCACACCACATCATATCACACTGGAACAATAACACCTATCACATTCAGTCACACCACGTCATATCACACTGGAACAATAACACCTATCATGTTCAATCACACCACATCATATCACACTGGAACAATAACACCTATCACATTCAGTCACACCACGTCATATCACACTGGAACAATAACACATATCATGTTCAATCACACCACGTCATATCACACTGTGTAACAATCACACCTATGATGTTCAATCACACCACATCATATCACACTGGAACAATAACACCTATGATGTTCAATCACACCACGTCATATCACACTGTGTAACAATAACACATATCATGTTCAATCACACCACGTCATATCACACTGTGTAACAATCACACCTATGATGTTCAATCACCCCACGTCATATCACACTGGAACAATAACACCTATCACATTCAGTCACACCACGTCATATCACACTGGAACAATAACACATATCATGTTCAATCACACCACGTCATATCACACTGGAACAATCACACCTATGATGTTAAATCACACCACGTCATATCACACTGGAACAATAACAAATATCATGTTCAATCACACCACGTCACATCACACTGTGTAACAATCACATCTATGATGTTCAATCACACCACGTCATATCACACTGGAACAATAACACCTATCATGTTCAATAACACCACGTCATATCACACTGTGTAACAATAACACCTATCATGTTCAATCACACCACGTCATATCACACTGTGTAACAATCACACCTATGATGTTCAATCACACCACGTCATATCACACTGGAACAATAACACCTAAAATGTTCAATCACACAACGTCATATTACACTGTGTAACAATAACATCTTTCATGTTCAATCACACCACGTCATATCACACTGTGTAACAATAACACCTATCACGTTCAATCACACCGCGTCATATCACACTGGAACAATAACACCTATCATGTTCAGTCACACCACGTCATATCACACTGTGTAACAATAACACCTATCATATTCAATATTGAACCCCACGTCATATCACACTGTAACAATAACACCTATTATGTTCAATCACACCACGTCATATCGCATATTCATAATAAACAAAACGTTTATCACCAAAACAGGTGAACAAAATCCCCATATATGATATACTGATACTTCCAAATTTTAGACAGAGTCAGAATTGAACTTTGTCTTCCCTAACGTTTTGATATACCTTACTCAAGGGTCGCCTGATTCTTCCATAAAGCTATAGCTAATCTTACAGTTATATATTAGTTATATAAAATGATCGGATGTTCTTTAACTTCTTTCGAGTAGTAAATAATGACAGGACCTTTCTTGTCACGCCATCCATGTTTTTCTGTGTCCGTGACCTTTAAAGCATAGGCTGAATTCGAACAACCACGGAGAATGAACCCGAGATGGTCGACGCTCACCTTTAACGTCAGTTACGTTAATGACAAGCCGAAACAAACAGCGGCATAACACAATTTGTTTTCAAAAATGTAATTACGATTACTTGTTTCCGAAAAAACGTTCTTTCAGGTCATTGGGCTGTCAAGTGGTTCTCTTCAGCCATCCCGCACCCAAATTATTCGCAATTAAACGATTTTCCCCTTATGTATCTCAAATATTCTTATTCCACGTATTTGTCCGAGTCACCTGTGCTCTTTGTTATTTTATATAATTGAAATTCCCAATTTTCAATGTTCTCAAATTCGCTATTTTAGAGCTGAAGCCTTCCAGCGGCGCGGAACTCGACGAAGCTGACCCTAACTGATTTCACTCAAACAGGAACAAATCACGCCTTTCACTGCCACCGCTTGAAAGAATGGACAATCAGAAAAAGCTAAAAGAACGTTTTCTTTAGGTCAGTAGACTCTATAATTTTCCACCTTTTTAAGTAGGCTCGCTCGGTGCCGAAATCTCCCCCACTGTGTTACAATCAGTCAGCGGGCACGTGTGCAGCGTGGATCACTATGCACCATTGTGTCGTCTTAACGAACGTGAATCATTTTAACGTGAATGGTCGATAAAATGACCAATTAAAGATTTAGAGGGATTACCCTTTTTATTTTAATTATAACTTTTCACGGAGTCTGGACACCGTCACCCATGCGGTAATTCAAGCTTCTACTATGGTGGACCATCGAACTGAATGGCAGCGGGTAAAGGGTCCTTCTCCTAGGTTTCCTATTTTGTTCAATAAATCGGGGTGGGGTTATATGCCCCCTCGCTGGGGCCCGGAAAGAACCTCAATACGCTCCGGGCAGCTTACCCCAAACATTATCATATTAAAACCTATTAAATAATACATGGAGATTTTTTTTATATTCGGCGGATATAATGTTGGTGTGTCATTTGATACCCCAGGCGAAAGACAAGGTGTTTTAACGGGTAACTGGGCGCTCTGCCCTTGTACAACGGGCTTAACAGCAAGGGCAAGGGGAGCAGTGTGTTGGGCCCAAGGCGGGGTTGGGGGGCGCTAGCGTTAATCATCCATTGTCCCCATCGCGCAGTCTAGCGGCTAATGTCAACAGATCTTATCTCATCTACACGTCCAACCATCGCCTTTGTGAAAGATGCTTTCTAAATGTTTTAATTGATTGTCGTGCGTTGATGGCGACCAGATCAATTTGAACTCACCTGTAATTGTTTTCCGGTTTTAATGAGTATCTGCTTCATTCTTTGCGCACCTGTAGCCAATGGCTGCAGTCCAGGCTCTTCTCGCCCGAATCACCTAATGTCTTGTAAGACTTTTAATGTAATTTCTGACTCTGAATGAAATATGATCTTGCTCCCGCGATTTCACTGCATCGGAGCCAGGCAAGCGTGAATTCTCACAAATATAAAGATCTAATTTAGAGAAATAAAGTGGGCAATAACAGGCCCCTGTTGACAGAAGCTGAGAGATATGGCGCTATATAGGGCTGTGATATAAATCGTCGTATATCCTCACAGCTGTGTACACGGCGAGACCCGTTCTAATGGCAAAGCCAGGGTTCTTATCAACTGATGCTAATCAATTTCATTCACACTGTCATTCCATAGATAATATTCCTTATGACATGTTTTATATTTCAAAATTAAGTTTTCACCAAGCTGTGGTTTCGCGTGATTATCAATAAACTAGTGGGGAGTCCGAACTTTTAAAATGAGACATGTCTCGTTTCAGATATATCCCATCACAACTTTATCTTTAGTCGGAATACTGGGCCTAGATTTTCGAAGCTCTCTTAGCGCTAAGATAGTCGTAAGTGCCATTCATTAACATTAACTTACGACTATCTTAGCGCTAAGAGAGCTTCGAAAATCTAGGCCCAGATTAACACACGTTCACCTGGCTTATCTCGTCCAACCAAACTTTACATTATACATCATCCATTTCCAAGTACCATAATTTAAATATTCCCCATACCAACATATAAACGGTTTCTTTCTTTGAGTGGCATGTTTAGAAGTTGGAGAGTCAGATTATGACAAACTTTATGGATAAACAACTTGAACAGATTCTCGTATCGCTGTCAAGTAAGTATATAATATATATTATGTAAACAGTTCATAGGATAAAGTCCTCATGGAAATGAAATAAAATTGTTTTTGGCGTTTATGTCATAGTTTTGAACACAACTAAAATTTGACTGTTAAATATTCTATGACTATCGTTTTGCCCAACTTTTGTTTTTAACACTTTTTGTAAAATCATCCGAAATAGATATGTTTACCGATGTGCAAATCATGGCATTTTTACCCCTTGAAATTTCATTTAAGTCAAAATGTACGTTTCTGATAAAAGCTATAGTATGCAAATGAGATATACTCCCCATTGGTTCGCGAACATACTATATTTTATGAAAAATGCCATATACCATTCATCCTTTTATCCTAATTGATATACAAAATAATTGATTTAGGGATTTTCTCAGTACATTTTTCATGTCTGTACTCTTGTTGAAAGTTTACTAGTGTTACGAGTTCATTCATAGCTTGAAAATAATTATTGCACAATCGCTATGCCAACGCACGTGCAAATGCATCTTCCCGTCTAAACAGTGCTGCAGGTAGTTGTTACCACCCATTGTTGATTGTGACGTAAGTTATAACGTGCTTCTAAATTTGTTGATAATATGCAATTGTTCTTTTTATGTGTAAATTACTGTAAAATAGTATTTTGGATAATGATCAGAGGACCAAATTCAAATGCCTAGTTGGGAAAACATAGTTATTTTAACATTTGTTAAAACTACCTATTTTAAAGAAGTAATAAACAAATAAACGCCAAATGCCATTTTATGTCTATTTCCGTAAGTACTTTAGTAACGACTGTGGACTGGGTTAAGTTTGTTTAAGATCAGCAATTCAGAAACCGACAATTAAACAATTTTTATAGCAACTTTTTTCTAAACCAAGGAATACATAATATCAGGTCTACTTCTCACCACCTTCCCTTCTCTTGAAATTCATAAACATCAGAATTCTGAACAATGGTGGCAAGTGTTCCATGAGTGCCAGTCAATCTCTTGAAATCGACTTCATAAAATCAGCCATCCTTACCGATCTTCTTTTGAATACAGACATATTCATATTGAAACAAGCCCTTATCATGTACTGCTGTGCGACATCACTTAGTCTTCCCTCCCATATCAAACTGACACCCGATGATATAAATGGAATTCTGCCCGAAGAGGCGTTATATCCAATTTACTGACAGTACTGTACGAACTCTCACAGCTTTTCCTCTATTTTTCAATGAATAACGTGCCGCATTACTAGCAAGAGCTATTTTGTTCGTGAAGGTGGGGGATAGGAAAGAAAACAACAGAACATTTAATAAGCATATGAAACACAAACGAACCAATATATACTATTCAAAAAAAGAAACGCTTAACCCAGAAATCTGTTGCGAAAATGTTGTATTTTCAAACATGTATGACTCGTCCACAAATAGACTTTAGTACATGGATTTTTACATTAGTTTAGAAGAAGGAAATGTCTATACAACCAAGTGGATAATTATAGATAACGGAGACGTTGAGCGTGATGGTGACGACGGAGCACGGTCTCGGCGTCGGGTCTCCTGGCTCTCAATCTTCAATCTCTCTCAACCTGATCCGTACAGTTTGACCGGATATCCTCCGAAGTCCAGACACCCAGATCACGCAAATGTAGTACCCGGATGTACGGGGACGGTCATTTGTTATACCTGTTTGGTTGTAACGAGCTACATGCCGTGATATCGTGCTCAGACTAACATTCAGACGCCTGGCAACAGAAGATTGATAATCTCCAGCGTGCATTCGTTCAATGGCGATGTTCTGTGTCGCAGCGTCAAGACGTGGCGTAGTGATTTGACTTTGAAACTCCTTCAAAACGAATGCCGATTTCCGAAAGTAATCTGGCTTTTAATAGCCAGACAGTGCATGCTCTTTGCTGCACAATTTCAACTGGAAGGTGATTTCTGTTGCGTTGTGGTGATGACTTTTTTAATCCTTGTTAAAAATCTCATCAAAATCAACATTTTCAGGTAAAGTCGATTTTTTACTTGTGCAGTTGTGTAAAATCATGTTATCAACACTTGTGTTACATATTTTGACGATTGTTTGAACACAATAGGTAATTAATATATTTTTAAAAATACAAAATGCCTATGCGTTTCTTTTTTGGGATAGTATATGAATTGAGCTCAAACTCAGGCATACGTGAGGTGTGCGAAGCTCAAGTTTAGATATACATGTACAGGAAGTGTGCAGAGCACAAGCTAAGATATACAAGAGGTGTGCGGAGCTCCAGTTGAGATGTACTGGAGTTCAGGCTAAGATAAACAGGTGGTGTCCGGAGTTCAAGCTCAGACACACGTGAGCTCCAGTTGAGATGTACAGGTGTCCGGAGCTCAAGCTAAGACATACAGGAGGTGTCCGAAGCTCCAGTTTAGATATACAAGGAGGTGTGCTGAGTTCGAGTTTAGATGTACATGAGGTGTGCAGAGCTCAAGCTAAGATATAAGCAACATATAGATGATACAAGGTGACAAAAACCAAAATAACAACGTACAATGCAAATACTTCAACTTGTGGATTAGCTCAACAAAATGATGAAGAAAGCCACATCATGTGGCATGGTATCAGTGTTCACGAATAGCATCTGACCCTCTGACAAATCCGGCAGATTCGCTGGTGGTCCGGTGGAAGTCTACCACCTGCCGGCCCCAGTGTCCGACTATATGTTTCACAATGACTTTGACTGAAGTTGTCATGTGACACATCAAACTTGTTTGCTGTTTACAAATTTTACGTTTGTTAATAAATTCAATGCCACTTATAAGAAGTGTTAAATCTGAAATGTGTGTTTAATTTTTATTCTATGGGGCCTATGAATTTTCAGTGGGTCAGACAGACCTCTGAAACTTACAGGACGCAATGTCCTATTACTTTGAAACACCATTCGTGAACACTGTGGTATATGTTCAACATGGACTTTTGTACGCGCGACGCCAGTTCAACTATATCACCGTGTAATCTGGTGAGAATAGCTTCTGTTCTGTTCAGAAGGACATATATGAGCGCCATTGTGTAAACTACCAATTAAACGTAGATTGCAAGACCGACTCACAATCAGCGCGCGTATCACTTCATTAACGTTCTGTAATATTCGAACTTCTTCAGTCAATTAATAGTTCCGTTTGACACGGGGATTTTCAATTAGCCCAGCTCGCAACCGTTTTTACTAACATCATACAGTACAGAAACGAAATACAAAAAACGACCTGCTAAAACACAATTACCCTATCAACGACACGCACGGTGGTTCCAGAACAGGTGCTGGATCTGGACTGTTTGCTGGCCCACCTACATATCCGTAGGTCTCCTTTCTGAAACTTTCCCCGACACGAGTCTCTTTCTGTCCCTTCTTGTCAGACCACGTGTCTCTCAACGCTTTCTCATTCGCCGAGTTAAATTTGACTTGTGTTGTAGTTTTGTTTAATAGTATTTTACGCACCACTGACCATCTCAACATGGTCTTCCATATAGTTTGCGGTTTCCTGAAATCGACTAAATGGCCCATGCAAATATTTCAGTTTGACAAAGACGAGCTAGTTGGCTTCGCTGGTGGTGCACGCTCACCCGCCTACGCGAACGTGCATCCACAAATGCACGTGCTGGGAATGTGAACGTCCTGCAGATTATGTGCATGCACGATGACATGAATTATTGATATTTGATCATGTGTGATTGTGGCGAAAGGTTAATTTAAATTAGTCGAAACGGGAAATCTGCGAAGCAGAACGCACGGACCTCACGTTGCTGCGATATGCCTTATCACCACTTAATTTTGTTGTTCATTTCTAACACAGGATCTGAATTACCGTTTGTGATCCGCGGTTGCTGGGTCGTCGGTTCTTTAGAAGACTTCAATGGACGATGTTGCGAAGCTGATGTCTGCGTCGTCTCTTTCAAATTGTAGTCATAATCTAACATTGTTTTGAAGACTATTAACCCGACGAATAGCATTTGTTGATCATTTACGACAATAGCATGATACACGGTTTTTTTTCTGTTACAGAAAGGTATTATGATTAAAAGACTTGGTTAACCGTACTTCTCCATTCGTTCCTATGCCATTAACAGCTGTTCGGTGTCCGGGGACTTGATGCGACACGTGAAAACGTCACGTCTTGTGAAGATGCAGGAATACCAGCGTTCTTCTTTACAGCCGACAAGCTGAAGGTCTTAATTGTTACTGTCTTCTTATTCACTTACCTACATATACCTATAATTCATTTTATCGAAAGTAAACTTTGAGTAAGGTCTCCGCAAGGCGGTAGCGGTATGGAAAACTCGGTTGACTTCGATACTAACTGCTGGCTATATAACCGTCAGTTATGATATGAACAACTGTAGAAACTAAATTGGCATATTATAGGAAGATATCTTTAAATGCCAGCCTAGTTCATTGTTAAAATGTTGTAATTGCATTACATTGTTTCGGTAAAGATTATGCAGACATTCATAGTTTTCTGTTCTGAAAATAGTTCTCAGGAATATGTTTAAAGTTAGTAAATTTGAAGGTATTAGATTACAGATGTATATCGGCACACGTACGCTTCTCTCATTTCTCATTGCGAAAAAGACCACGGTTGTGTTTCGCCCGGAATATCCGAGCTCTAAGCTTACTTTGAAAGACTGAAGCTGCTAGGTGAATATGATTATCAGTGAGTCACTGACTTAATTACTATTACCACTGGTATCTTATTTTATATTGCCATTGAATTTTGTACTTCCCCGCTCCTTTGTAATGGCATCGTAATTGCCTTGTTCTTTGATTTGTGAACGTAGTTGATTTATAACTGTTATTTGTATATAGACTTATAAAAGACTTTTATTTCCACGTGAGATAATCACACTGAATTCTTTCACGCATAGATTTTGGGGTTAGGTTATTAGTTCACCTTGGAAGTCGACAAGTACTCTTCAATGATTCATAGACCATGATCACACAAACATTCATAACGTCAAATACTTTCACCCTAGATATCATGCCTCACGCCGAAGACCCGGGTTCGATTCCCCACGTGGGAACAATGTGTGAAGCCCATTTCTGGTGTCCCCCCGCCGTGATATTGCTGGAATATTGCTAAAAGCGGCGTAAAGCCAAACTCACTCACTCACTAGATACCATGCTCTCTGACGGAGTGGATCGCTGCTCACAATAGCAATCACTGGATTATTTGATCCAACTCATCCAACTCATTTACAGGCCGATATCATATAGATGAACTACTTTTGAATGGTACAACAAAACAAACATGGTACTGACTGACTGACTGACTGAGTTTAGTTTTACGCCGCTTTTAGCAATATTCCAGCAATACCACGGCGGGGGACACCAGAAATGGGCTCAACACATTGTGCCCTTGTGGGGAATCGAACCCGGGTCTTCGGCGTGACGAGCCAACGCTTTAACCACTAGGCTACCCCACCGCCCCACAAACATGGTACAGGTAATATGGATTCAGAATTGGTTTTGATAAATCAATAACAAATGGTGGCACGATGGAACTACATTAACACTTTGAAGATGATTGCTGTTTAACGCAGTAATATTCCAGCTGTATGACAGCGGTCTGTAAACAATCCAGTGATTGACATCATGACCACGTTCCGCGCAATAGGAGATGTAGGTGGATACTTTTCCGGCTATGACTTCCTACAGACTTCCATGACTTCCACATGTGATGTACATCAAAACCCTGCGGGGATTCAAGGTAGACTAGAACCCCACTAACCAATGCTGAATACGAGTCGGTTGGTCAGACTGTGGGCCTTGGTCCAAGGTCATGTTGTCGATCAATGGTTTGTCTGAAATAACTGAAATATTGACGTCGACATTCGGAGTAAACATTAATACATTTCGATAATCCGGAATTCCACAGCAAGTCCTTCAACTCAATAAGATATCACACGTCGTAGGGAATGGATATGCGGGTTCCGCTCGCACCCGTCATATACTACACAGCTTCTGAGAGACTTAGTCAGATATGTTATTCCATTTTAGTATCAAAGGTGAAGAAGTATAATGTATGTAGTGCTCTGACATGAGTAAGTACGACACATGCTCCTAAAAACCTCTCCACATTGACAACCATGAAATGGCACAAGCCCATCAAGCCACATTGGAGTAATCATATCGTCAAAGAAGAACCCGTATTTATAGTTATTATGTATGAAGTCAGATATCTGATGGCAACCGCTTGATCCCTGAACAGTATACATTTACATAGGCATCGTGGCAATCTGTGAGCCGACCGCCGGTGCCACGTCAGTTCCAGGAGATCGCCTTGCGGGAACAATGGCATGTTGAGCTGTGGCTATGCTCGACCCGAGATGACAAACCGCAATAGTAAGGTGCAAATAACGACATGAACCCACAGTAAAGATAATTCAATATGATTAACCTGAGATAGGTGTATAATGTCTTTATGAGGGCACGGCACATGCCCCAAGGGCACGTGACGTGATGTTATATGTAATTTCGGGTGGATACACGAGATTATTACAGTCTATATGAAACATACGGGTCAACTACAGCACGTGCAGCTCGTGGGATGGACGACTCTGCGACATTATCAAATGACACCACGACATGTAGTTAATCCCGACCAGCGCCCTCTGCCGGCGGCGAGTAATGGACACGAAAGGGAGGTCCGACGCTCGAACATGCGTAGTGCCAGAACAAGGTCACGATAATCACATACATTGTGTTGTATCTGTGATCATCACTCGAACTTGCGGCAGCTTCTTCTCCACTGCTGCAGTTGATACATCTGGATGAAATCACGGATCAAGCAGAACAATAGCGTTGCTTCCATTGAAAGGGTATCTCCTGCCTCATCCAAAGCTCACCCCACAGAGGCACGAGCGCCCGGCTCGCCGTTGCCAGTGGATTTTGGTTCTCTTATTTCCTTGTGCTATAAAATATGTAATAAAATCTAAACAAGTGTTTGCCACTAACATGGCAATGTCCCCCGCCGCTAAAGAAGAATGAAATATAACATATTAACTAGTTTTTATCTTTTGGTCACAAAAAAGATTACCTATAGTGTGGTGTTGTTTTTAGTCATGGTCACTTCTCAGAATCTTCTCCTAATATTTCAAGAATTAAGTAGATTTGAATGTATAGATGCAGATCAGATCCACTGTCAGTATCATTGTGTATTAGGATTGGGACGGGACCAAATTTGTCCCTACTCTACCCTGATACCCGTTAGGTTAATTCCTGACATCAAATTTGTAACAAATGGATATATATTCTTCAGCTCAGATTTCTGAATATCTTTATTATGTAATATGTCTAAATCTTCAAAGACAATACAACCTTTTACTCATGAAGGATCATAATGATTAATGAAGGAGTCCGGGTATTGCGACATGTGAGATTTTGAAAAGTGTCATGTGACCTTGAAAATAAGGTCAAGGTCATCCTGAAAAGACTAAATTGTCCGTGTAATCACCCAATGAAGGCTGTCAACATAATTGATGACATTGTGTGCATGGTTTTAATAGATATCGCGTTTACGTACGTTTGAAAAGTGGTCAAAGTGTCCACCAGTCGATTTGGGTGACCTTGCCTTTTTTTCAAGGTCACCCAAATCGACTGGCGTCTGCGTAATCCCCCAATGTAGGCTGTCGCCAAATGTGAAGACATTGGGTGCTTCAGATATCGTGTTAACAAAAGTTAGAAAAGTGGTCAAAGTGTCGTGGTGACCTTGAAATTAAGATCAAGGTCACCCAAATCAACTGGTGTCTGCGTAATCCCCCAATGTAGGTTGTCACCAAAATTGAAGACAGTGAGTGCAATAGTTCATGAGATATCATGCTAACAAGAAACGGACACTGCTGAATACATAGTCCCCAGTTCCGCGTTGCGGCGGGGTGGGGGTGTGGGGTGGTTATACCACGCCATCACTTGGGCTCCGGGTAGATCTTTGAACATAACTGAATTCTTCATTACTAAAATAGGTGTATTAATATTTCTTGATTCTTGAATAACGACATTTTTGCGTATTAACAGACACATGGCACAGACTCTGAATCACTCCCTGTCCGATAAACAATGAATTATCACGATCTGGGAAATTTTCGCAAGAGTCACAGGATATTCCAGGAATAGGTATAATACATATTTAGTTTGAACACCACATGTGTGATATAACGTGTGGACGGGGATGTTTTGACGAACTGCAGCGCTTCGAGACATCAGGAATGAAATATCACTGTGCAAAGAAAGGTTAGAACATTTTGAGTGAATTAAAATCTGAGACGCCGCGATTCTTTGTTCAGTCTGATAACATCACAATTAGAAGTTTTGTTGTATTACAAATATGTGAAGAATACGTCAGACAAGTCACCCGGATCATACATCGTACATTGTATACCACACAGAAAACAGCAATCCAGATATCAGATGTTGGGCTCCTCTACTCCGTGTTTGGACATTATGACCGTTATGACTTGAACAGCTCTGGACATTATCCAAACAGTCACATCCTAGCTCACCAAAGGAAAATATTAGAAGAGTGAAAGTTATTGTGCAATAGATTTCGTACTATTATTCGATTATATGTTAGTCTAGACCCACATGAGTAGACAATATGGTCTTCTCTATCCCGGGGTGCCCACTAGACGGAAGACATTATACACACGTCTCGCAAACAGACCCAGAAATATTAACTACAACGTTCAATGCACAGGTTAACGAGATCCACAGACAGACTACAAGGTATTCCTCAAAATACTTTAACCATAAGGTAGTTCCATTCGACTCCTGGGAGTAGTGAAAGCTAATGTGTATCTGCACCGAAGTTGAATAGCTCTAATGAGACACCTACAGATGTGAGATCGGCCTAACCACTGATGTGGAGATGCCACTGACTAAATAACATCAACAGCTGCACTTAATGGTCGGGTGTAGACTCCAGTGACACATACCACACAGCAGTGGTATATAATCATATAACCATCATACTGAGGTGCACGCGATGGCAGGTACCATCACGTGACCAAAAAACATCAACAACGGGAAAAGGTGGATCGCTGTCTCTTTTTCACCTTTTTGTGTAGAAAGTGGACATATTGTCAAATAGCGACATAACAGGTACTCATTACAAGGCTGTCGGTGACTGAAGTTGACTGTTACATTTCTGGTATGGCAAGCCCTAAAACAAGTCCAATTATTCACAATTTTCACGGGATTTAATTAAGATATTCCCTTAAAGAATACTCTCCGATGTACCCTGATCTTTGTACTGCGGATGCTGAAACTGGACAGAAGGAACTGTTCAGTATGCATGGTTTCCGGAGTACGGGGGTTCGTATCTATTTGGCTTTCACCCTGTAAAGAAGAAACAATCGGGACCATGCAGCCTTCACTATGTGATAGCACAACATCGTTTGGCATAACTGAGCTGTCTTAAAATGATACAACCGGTTATAAGTTTTCTGTTTCTGTCCAAGTGGTGTACATGGGCAGGACAAAGATATTAACTTCAGATTATTAGAAACGGGATGAAAGTTTAGATTGAAGACCGAAATGTCTACATGGTGAAAACTTACAATGTGCAAACTTCTTGTCGATAAAGTAAAACAATACAAACTGCGAGGCCAAAGAACGCATACACCCTTTTTGATGGTGGTTAAAAATGAAACAAGAAATGTTTTTTTCAATTATGGACGTTCTGGACTTGTCAAATCCTGTTTTCATGTGTAGACAATTTTGGTATTGCTCGACAGTTTACATATATTTTATTATGAAGTATACAGTTTTTATGACATACTCATGACAGTACCAACAGGATTGTTTGCTGGTGTGAAATGTCTTGTCATCACAGTAATCAGAATATTACCAAAGTTTAATATGATTGTATTATCATTGAAGAATGCCTCGGCGGGATGCATGTTTAGTATTATTCGATTAATGCCGTTAGGTTTCAAAAGGTTAGATTTTTGTAAATGAATTAACATATTAATGGTATTATAACAACTTCTGAACCACAGAACGCATGCATATTGCAAAGGAAATAGCTTTTAAACTACAGAAGCACATATGTTTCCCTCACAAAGAACACGCTCCATAATACAAATAATTCATAACTTGGCCAAATTACAGACTACACGTTCTGTATAGCTAAATATTATTTCCTCTAATTCATATTAATACAATGAATATCTTGGGGGAAAAAAGCTTCAAATAAGAATTAATGTTTCTTGTAACTTGATTCACCTTAATCCTGCAATTACTAGAAGTCGTGAACGATTTCAGGTATGAATTGCAATGTTCGGAACACTAAGAAACCAATTCAAAAAACAATTAGTCCCTTTCAATGGTTTCCCTAATACTGGACATGTGAAGACAGCCTCGCAGGAGACCAAGTCATATAATAGCGATAAAATTATGCCTTATGTGTCAAAAATTCTTTGTGACCGGTGAAATTCCACCTTTTCATGTTAAATACGAGCAAGTGAGTTCCCCGTGGTTAAACCGAAAATTATTGAGAGCGTTGTCAAAGGGACCTAACGCCTGTGATACCACGGACTTATGTACAGTGTCAAAACGCTGAGGCATTAGTGTAATTCTACGGCTGCGCGGTACCTCAGGGTATAATCGCCGTTGCAATGCCGTGGCAATAATCTTTTACCTCCGTTCGAAAAGAATATTTGACTATAAACAATATTTCATTTTTGTCATAACTAACAATCGATAAATATCATACAGCATCGGGCATGAAACAAAGTGAATTGAGTTTCAGCCCGGGGCGATGGGAAAAGAAACAATGGTAGCCGAAATACCAACCAGGATTGGGCCCGAGTTTAGCGTGTGTCTGTTGTATTATTACATGGATAGTTTTGATAACGGGCGTGCTCAAAGTCGTCATACATCATCGAGATTTCATCCGAATGCCATGTAACACTGGAGAAAAAATAATGTATATCCGGCAATGAAAAAATCCGATTGCCGGAGGGTAGCGGGGAGCGTAAGTAGCCACGGTAATGACCGCTGCTCTGACTGGTACCCGCCCCACTGACAATTATGTTGTGCCATTATGTCAAGACGCTGTCGTTACATATAGCTGGCATCATGTCGACCCGAGTCTTGGGGTTGACGCTAGGTAAACCTGGGGGTGGTGTAGGTCGAAAGGGAGGCGTGGCACGTGACCTTGGAGGGTAGAATGGCCTGTTAGATGAGGCTGACATTTCATTACTGCCACTGCTTAGGGTTATGGGAGGAAACATATCGTATTTTTCTTAATAATGTGATTTCACTAATTTGCTATTCTGGTAGGTAGGTTACTTCCTGGAGAAGCCTTGTGGCGTAGCGTGCACCATGGAACAATGGATTTACTCTACTTAAGATATTTTATAATATGATTTAGTTAAAAGAAATGTTTTTCCGATTCGATAAATACATTACAGTAGAATTGTGTTACCTTTAGTCACCATTTAAGACCATTTGATTCGTGAAGTAGGTATTGCCGTGGGCCTGGTGGTGAAATTTGCTAATGTTCCCTGATCAGTCTGTGCTGGGTGCTGATCACCCAAATATTAAAATCATTTTTTGTACCTACGACTTTTCTATTTTCAGACATGCCTATATTTGACGAGCATCAACATGCAAGAAGAGAAACCCCAAACAAAAATGTGCATTGGTTTAACTGTTGGTAGACGAAAGAATAGACCTTCAAGCTTCCCTATAGTTTAGGTAGACAGGAGCCAATTCAACCTGACTTGCAGGTTAGGTCCCTACGGAACCACAAACAGAAGACGCAATTTGAAATACGATTAAAGTCAAAATATGCATACATGCGTACATAGTAAATTAACACGTTCCTACCAATCTACGATTTCTACAAAAACAGTGAGTGAGTGAGTTTGGTTTTACTCCGCTTTTAGCAATATTCCAGCAATATCACGGCGGGGGACACCAGAAATGGGCGTCACTCATTGTACCCATGTGGGGAATCAAACCCAGGTCTCCAGCGTAACGAGCGGACGCTTTAACCATTAGGCTACCCCACCGCCCCTCTACAAAAACCAAAAATGGACACGTCTGAAGCATGAGGTGGAGTTCCTTTTGGTGCCGCAATTACAACAGAATGAACATTCGCAAAGTGCAATGTCTGTCCGACAAAACAAATTAATCTGTTCTTCAACTCTGCACCCATAACGTTAGTAACGCTAAGACATTCGTAAGTCTATGATAAACTATAGACCTATACAACAGATCGTAACGTTACGAACGCTTTGTGGATCGAGACCCTGGATCAGACAATCCAGTGATTAACAATATAATATCGATCTACGCTATCAGGATACACTAAATCCACCAAGAAAGCGAGCTCTATCGGCTCCATGAAGTAGCTCCCATCCACGTGACAATTAACGCATATTCCCTAGATGTGCGCTAAAGCTGTTCACAATCACAATGATCACAATATTTTGTTCTGGAAAATAGTATTATGCAGTCTTTGACAACCTGGATGTCACAAGTAATCGAAAAGAAAGAAATACCATACGGCCAAACTGAAAATCGTCAAATCAAAATTGATCATCATGATCACAATTATGCTTTTCGCTATACGGAGTGTTCAAAAATGGTTGTGATAGTATGGGCGTTGACAATCCTAATTATAGTATCGTATATAGTGTCCAACAGTGGTTGGGATACTATGGGCGTTGAACATATTCATCCTATTATTACATACTTTACTGAACGTCAAAGTTGTGATACTATGAGCAATGCTCCTCATAACCATATGATTATATACTTTACTATATGTAATGTCCAACAAGGGTTGTGAGGTGAGGTGAGGTGAAATTGGGTTTATCGTCGTGCTTGAGAATATTTCGCTCATATGACGACGTGCATGCGTATGTGTATGTGCGGCTGCTTGTACTAGCCCAGACTGAAGCTGGTTTTATAGTGCTAGCCCACTGAGATACCATGCCGCAGTGAAGCATGAATATCCCACTCAGACACATTATACTGACTCCGAACCGACCAGTCCTTGTTGTACCCATTAATGCCGAGCGCCAGGCAGGAACCATCAAGTACCAAATTTTAACGTCTTTTGGTATGACGCGGTCGGGGATCGAACCCGCGACCTTCCGCTCTCCGGGCGCACGCTCTAACCACTACACCACGGAGGCGGTTACAAGGGTTGTGATACTATGGACGTTATCATATTCATCCTATTATTGTATATTTTACTATATGTAATGTCCAACAAGGGTTGTGATACTATGGACGTTGATCGTATTCATCATATTATTATATATTTTACTATATGTAATGTCCAACAAGGGTTGTGATACTATGGACGTTGATCGTATTCATCATAGTATTACATACTTTACTATATGTAATGTCCAACAAGGGTTGTGATACTATGGACGTTGATCGTATTCATCATAGTATTACATACTTTACTATATGTAATGTCAAACAAGGGTTGTGATACTATGGACGTTGATCGTATTCATCATATTATTATATACTTTATTATAAATAAGCCGAAAATATATGATGAATATAATCCATCCCATCAGCAAACTGGAGGAATATTTGGCTTTCAATAATATATTTATGAACACAAAATTTCATTTACATTTTACCGAAAAAAACTGTATCAGTTCTAAAGCTCACATCACTTAACGGAAGTGGTATACCCAGGTATGTTACTATACACAATAGCAAACAGTAACTGGTGGACCGCTTTTAGTTTTTATGTTACACTGCGATGTGTCAGAGGTGTGTTTGACATCATCTCAACATTCTCATCTTCGATTTTCTTATGCATGTCATGCTCCCATGAAACGAGATGATATGAAAAGGGGTAAACACTTTCAAGGCTCTTTCAGTTATATATCGCGACGTGCATGCACGAGTGTCTGTGGTTGCTTCTATACTGGTCCTGAGTAGTGGCGGTTTTACAGTGCCAGCCTACAGAGTTAAAGTGAAGTTAACATGAATTAACTCACTCATACACATCACGGAGTCCCAGCCAACCACTCTTTGTGTCATCCTCTTAAATAATGACAACAAGTATAACATCTTAAGATATTGAGGTATTACGAGGCCATAGGGACGAATCATCGACCTCCCCTGGGCCATCATGAAGAAGCTCTTTTCAATACACCGCGGAGGTGTTACAAAGTGTTGTATTGCTTGTAAATAAAACGAAACAGAATACACTTAAAAGACTATATGTTAAAAATGTTAACGTATGAAAACGAACTAGCTGTCACTAAAGAGTTGCTAACTTGGAGGCTGTTGAACACCAAGACAGCGGGACGTGTGAGGCACTGAAACCAAACCCTCTGTAAACGGTTCTGGTCCGAAGGAAACAAAAGTGGTTGTTGGGTTCAATACAATTCGCGATGCTGCAACAAAAACACAACTGTTGTAGTTAGCTTGGGGTCACGGTGTTCGTACGGATTTCTGCCCAAACTCCGCCATCACCCACAGCCCTCTGGGTGTAAGGCTTGCTATGGTTTCCTGTAGAGTCTATTCAATGGCCGTTCCTGCCCCTTTCGCGTCCCCTTGCCTTTTGTGAGCCAATAAAGCGTGCAATTTTTGTAATAATCGTTATCGATTGTGTCATTTTGTTTTGAAAGAGCCATAAATTTTGAGGATTCAGGCAAAAAATATCATCTGCAGCCTCAATATGTCAGACTGTGAGGTTGACCCTTCTGGCTACAAGAACCTGAGCTTCCAAAATCGGATGTGAGTCGGTTTCCGATTTTTATCAATTTCGCTGAACAAACGTTATGTTTTCGTAGTAATATATCATATCCAAAATTGCAATATATGTGAAATCTGGGCAAATCCATATCCTCTATTTGTTAGGTGAACATCCTTTATCATCGTTGGCAGTACATTACCGTTTGTTAAAATTGGTATGCTATAGTAATTCGACATATTCTCCAGCTATCTATAGACCGTTAATAAACAAACACATTAACCTAAACTGTATCTATACATATTAACCTACTAAATATTCACCAAACCACGGATGTGTGAATGGACATAGTCTTCTTCATTGAAATGGAATTCTTATTCGACAAGGGGCCAATCACCGCGAATCTGAAGTTCATATAACACCTCACGTTTCCAAACCCTGTGTAATTGGTTTCGGCTTTGAAACAATTTTCACGAACTGTAATATCAATTGATGTGGTAGGAAACACGATGTGGTGGTAGTATTACACGATGTCCACCTACGAAATGCGAGTACGATCTCGGTACTGGCCAACCAACACATTCTGGCTCTCGTAAACAAATCATAGGATTCTGATCTTCAAAGGGAAACAACTCTGCACAGCAAATTGGACAACCCATGCACCTAACTATATAATTAAACCTTGAAAGAAAATACATATTAAACCATACATGTTTAATATACAAGATTGAAAAGTAAAACAGAATATGAGTGCTTTGGGCCCTGTGGTGAAGATGTGAGTTATAGCCGGAACGATGCACGCATGTACTCAGTATGGTCTCTGATTAACCGAGTCATGAGGGATACGGGTAGCTGTAATTGTGTCCGATGTTTATGAGAAATGCTGAAACTGATTACATTGCGAAAATAAATCATGCCTAATATGAACCAGAAAAACGAACAGTATGACAATACAGCGGGTGCTGTGTAGCTCACCTTCATCAATCGTACCATTTCGTTAAACACACATCAAACCAGCATTTTGTCAGTGAGTGAGTTAATTTAGTTTTACGCCGCCATCAGCAATATTCCAGCTATATGGCGACGGTCTGTAAATAATCGAGTCTGGACAAGACAATCCAGTGATCAACAGCATGAACATCGATCTGCACAATCGGGAACCGATGACATGTGTCAACCAAGTCAGCGAGCCTGACCACCCGATTCCGTTAGTCGCCTCTTACGACAAGCATAGTCGCCTTTTTGTGGCAAGCATGGGTTGCTGAAGACCTATTCTACCTCGGATCTTCACGGGTAATATCCTCATTATTTTCTGTCCGATCTGCGATGTAGCTCGTGGTTATACACGCTTCTTGCATGAGCTCAAATCATAATCTTAAGCTACGATGCCTGTCAAGAATCAGAAATGGGACATAATTAATAAGAAATGGTTTAATGAATACCTACAAAATGTACAATGTCCCGTATTAACTAAACTGCTAGCAAGAATGATTAGTTAACGTACCTTGTTTTGATGATACCATTTCCAGTAATGTTCACTGTGGGGATTCCAATGAGCTTTAGTCCCAGCACCAGTGGTGGGAGATATATCTAAAATGAGGATCGTATGGTCGTAATATGGCGTCGTGCCCAAGAGTACCTTTGCTTACGACAGTACGGTATACTATAAATGTAAATACTGAATAATACAGATGACAGACCTTGAAAGTCAAAATCATCCATTCGCACGTTGTATAATTGGTCAATACACCCTTCTATATCAAATCCTAGATTGAACCCGATTGATACAAACCACAATTATAACAGACCACAGCAATATAATATGGAACATATGGTATAAATACCATTCTCTCACTTACGCTCACGCATTACATTATGGCTGCTCTTGTGACCGTTTTGAAAATTGGATCGGAGTGTTGTTTCAGAGCACTAATTTGGTTTCCAAACAAGAAGTGGCAACAAGCCAGTGCCACTACATGGACACTTGAGGGCAGTGTCAGTTGGCTGACTAAACGTGGAATCTTGTCATTCAGACAAAGCATGTTCCATGTAAGGTTTTAGTTTTATGAGCTGGATTTATATGCAAATACACGATTACTGCTTACATGAAGAGAACCCCTCCACAGTTTTACACAGGGCTGAGTCAATAGGCAACAGACTATGTGAGATTGAATTAATTTGATTCAACGCTACTTTGATAAGTGTTGATATACCTAAGCTGAAGTGATGCAGAAGTGATACGGGTATTATGTATTTACCACTTATGTAAAACCCACGTCCGAGTTTGTGTTACTGACGACAGACACAAAATCAGGGCGAACGGGAATTCGAACCGACGATCATAAGGTTCTGATACATCTAAGGTGGTCAACTTTGCAGTGTAAATTAAGATTCGACCAGGTGAGCTAACAAGAATAAAAGACAATCGATTTAACATGGTTGACGTAAACAGGTCTGTCCAGAAACGAATATGTCGTGCTGCTGCAGGTAACAGACTTATTTTATATTTTGATAATTGGTAAAGTGTTACATCATCGCAACATGTATTTCTCTTTAAATTGTATCTTTTTATCAGATATTAGGTCAGGTGCGATCGAGTTGATGATAAGGAATACTTTGTGACATCTCTCGTCAGATGCATATCGTTAAGGTACGATTTTGTTTCATGCATATTGACGGGGTACTTATGGAAGCGTTACGAAACACGAAACTTTTCATGTGAGCAGGGTTGTGCGGACCGGAGAGAATGTGGGTTGTGTGAAGCGGGGGAATAGGATGGTGTGGAGTGGGGTAGGATTGTGTAGAGAGTCGTGAATGCATGGGTCTTGTGTGGAGAGGAGAGTATGGTTGTTGTGTAGAGAGTGGGTTGTGTGGAGCGGGCAAATGGGATGTTGTGAAGTAGGGTGCCTGGTGTGTGTGTGGAGAGTGGTGAATGGGTCTTGTGTGAAGAGGAGTGAATGTGGGTTGAATGAAGTACGGTGCATGGGTATTTTATGGAGTGGTGTGTATAGGGGTGTAGGGTGTGGGGCGGAGTGTAGGAGAGTCATGTGGAATGGGGTATGTGTGGAGTGGAGTGTATGAGGGTTACGTGAAACGGGGAGCGGGATGTATGGGGGTTGTGTGGAGTGGAGCGTATGGGGGTGGTATGGGGAGCAGTGAATAGGGGTTATGTTTAGTGGGGTGTATTTGGCTTGCGTGGCGTGTGCTGAATGTGGGTTGTGTGGAGTGAGGTTTTACGGGGTTGTGTGGAGCAGTATGTATGGGGATTTAAGAGACTGTGGTGTGGGGTTTATGGTATTGTGTGGAGTGGAGGTTGTATGGCGAGCGGTAAATGGAGGTTTTGTTTAGAGGGGTGTATTCGGGTGTGTAAAGGAGGGTATTTAGGTTGTGTTCGGTGGGGTTTGGGGGGTTGTTTGATGTGTGGTAAATGTGGGTTGTGTGGAGTGGGGTGTATGAGGGTTGTAAGGAGCGGGGCGTAAGGGGTTTGTGTGGAGTGGGATGCATGTGGTTTGTGTGGAGAGGTGTGTATGGGGGTTACAAGGATCGGGGTGCATGTGGTTTGTGTGGAGTGGGATGCATGTGGTTTTTGTGGTGTTGGTTGTGTTGCATTGAGCGTATGGGGGTTGTGTTCCATGGTGTGTATGAGGGTTGTAAGGAGTGGGGTGCATGGGGTTTGTGTGGAGAGGTGTGTATGGGGGTTACAGGGATCGGGGTGCATGTGGTTTGTGTGGAGAGGGATGCATGTGGTTTTTGTGGTGTTGGTTGTGTTGCATTGAGCGTATGGGGGTTGTGTTCCATGGTGTGTATGAGGGTTGTAAGGAGCGGGGTGTATGGGGTTTGTGTGGAGTGGGGTGCATGTGGTTTGTGTGGAGAGGTGTGTATGGGGGTTACTGGGATAGGGGTGCATGTGGTTTGTGTGGAGTGGGATGCATGTGGTTTTGTGGTGTTGGTTTGTGTTGCATTGAGCGTATGGGGGGTTGTGTTCCATGGTGTGTATGAGGGTTGTAAGGAGCGGGGTGTATGGGGTTTGTGTGGAGTGGGGTGCATGTGGTTTGTGTGGAGAGGTGTGTATGGGGGTTACTGGGATAGGGGTGCATGTGTTTTGTGTGGAGTGGGATGCATGTGGTTTTTGTGGTGTTGGTTGTGTTGCATTGAGCGTATGGGGGTTGTGTTGCATGGTGTGTATGGGGGTTGTAAGGAGTGGGGTGCATGGGGTTTGTGTGGAGAGGTGTGTATGGGGGTTACAGGGATCGGGGTGCATGTGGTTTGTGTGGAGAGGGGTGTATGGGAGTTATAAGGGGTCGGGTGCATGGGGTATGTGTGGAGTAGGGTGTATGGGGGTTATCAGGAGTGGGGTGCACAGGGTTTGTGTGGTGTAGGGTGTATGGGGGTTGTAAGGAGTGGGGTGCATGGGGTTTGTGCATGGGGTATGTGTGGAGTAGGGTGTATGGGGGTTGTAAGGAGCGGGCTGCAAGGAGGTTGTGTGGGGTGAATGAGAGTTGTAAGGAGTGGGGTGCACAGGGTTTGTGTGGACAGTGGAGTAGGATGTATGGGGGCTGTAAGGAGAGGGCTGCAAGGAGGTTGTGTGGGGTGAATGAGAGTTGTAAGGTGTGGGGTTCATAGGGTTTGTGTGGAGTAGGGTGTATGGGGTTTGTGTGGAGTGCTGTGTATGGGGGATTTCACGGAGCGGGGAGCATGAGGTTTGTGAGAAATTGGGTATATGGGGGTTGTAAGGAGCGGGGTGCTTGGGGTTTGTGTGGATTGATTTGTATGGGGTTTTAAGGAGTGGGGTGCATGGGGTTTGTGTGGAGTTAGGTGTATGGGGGTTATAGGGAGTCGGGTGCATGGGGTTTAGTGGAGTGGGGTGAATGAGGGTTGTAAGGAGTGGAGTTCCCCGGGTTTGTCTGGAGTAGTGTACTTGGGGTTTGTGTGGATTGATTTGTATGGGGGTTTTAAGGAGTTGGGCACATGGGGGTTGTGTTGGAATGTATGGGGGCTGTGTGGAGTGGGTTGTGTGGAGTGGAGCGTATGGGAGTTGCGTGGAGTGGAGTGTTTGGAGGTTGTGTTGCCTGGGCTGTGTTGCATCAGGGAGACTATATAACAGGGAGTGGTTACTCCTCGAAAAGCCCCTTAGCGTATGCCTCGGCTCGTCACGTGACCAGTGTAGACAATATGACGGCAGCGTAGTTTTTAAGATTGAGCCCGGTTTAGTTTCAACAGCTGATTACATTCGCTGAGTGTTGTGACAACTAAAAACCTACATGAAGAAGATAAGTTACCTATTCTGACACTTCATTTTAAGTCAAATAATTGTTATTAGTGTCAGTATTAGTACAGTAGATTTGTAGTAAAGTTTCAATTAGTTTTTATTAGGGGAATATACCATCAGGTGAAATGTGTTTGCAAGTAATAGTGATAGTTTTATAATTTAAAAATATTTGTTAGGGTGTATTTGAGGCGCGTGAAAAATATGACATATCGCCGAACTGTTCTGATCTGCCATTGATGCTTGTGATGCTTGAGTGTTATATAGTTCTAAAACTCCTTTCTTTCTTTCTTGTTGATCTTAGTATTTGACAAAACTGGAAAGGTGTTTACAACGCTTTATGATAGTTCTAAACTTTCTGATTTTGAGGGGTGTGTGACAGTGTCAGTTAACATTCTGTCAATGTCCGTGCCATTCCACACATGCAATAAGATATTTGAATTAATTACTAATGTACAAAATGTCTCAAAGACAGCTGATGTTAACACATGTGTTCTAGCGATAGTTTTGCGTTCTTTAACATGTTTGGGGAGGGATGGCCGTGGTGTATCATTTATTCTTTCATTCATTCACATATGTATTTTTTTCTTTTGTTCTTTTTCTTTCATTCATTCATATATAATTCAGTCATTCATTGTAAAATTCCGACTGATACAATAAACTGGCTGAAGTACTGTTAAACGCAGCCGAAGTTGCGCTGGGAACGAACCAAGTCGCTGTGTGCGTTGGAGCATGACGAGGCACACGCTAATTAGTACAAATGGTAAAAAAAGCAAGCCGGTGACCTATCCCTGGTCGCATGGCTGACTGAGTTTGGTTTTACGCCGCTTTTAGCAATATTCCAGTAACATCACGGCGGGGAACACCAGAAATGGGTTTCACACATTGTACCCATGTGGGGGTTCGAACCCGGGTCTTCGGCGTGACGAGCCAACGCTTTAACCACTCGGCTACTCCTTTGCCCCCTGGTTGCATGGAGTATATAGGGGTTGTGTGGAGAGGTATGTTTGGAGGTTGTGTTGTGTGGGCTGTGTTGCGTGGAGCGTATGGGGGTTGTGTGGAGTGGAGTGTTTGGAGGTTGTGTTGCCTGGGCTGTGTTGCGTGGAGCGTATGGGGGTTGTGTGGAGTGGAGTGTTTGGAGGTTGTGATGCCTGGGCTGTGTTGCGTGGAGTGCATGGGGGTTGTGTGGAGTGGAGTGTTTGGAGGTTGTTTTGTGTGGGCTGTCTGGGTTGTGAGAGAGAGGGGTAGAAGGGAAGATGAGTTGGAGAGATAGTGCTGAAAATAGTAATGTATTCTATCATCACATTGTATAACGCAAGCTCACACACACAAACGCACACAAAAGAAGGGGATGAAAGAAGAAAGAACGGATCAGAAAGAATGTGCCATAGCGTCATACTAATCACCTAGTGTCTTCACTGGATACTGCGCAGAAACCAATAATGTAAACATATCAGTCACATGAACACAGCTGTACACAACAGTAAACAGGTTCAAGTATATATGGGTCAATATAGACATGGTAATTTGCACATGGGTCAATAAAACATAGATCATAGATCCACAAATAATAAAAGTGCATATACACTTATGTTCCCGAGTGAGTAGATCTGTTTAGAATGTTCGTCACACTCTGAAATGTGTGCCAGTTATATGACAACGTTCTGTGAGGGACTGAGTCTAGTCGTGTACAGGAGGTTGACAGCGTGAACAAAACTCGCTCATTACAACCCAGACGATGAGACGCACCCGTCACACTCTGATTCCCAAACAGATTAAATATTATATATTCTCCAGTATGCTCCACTACAATGACAGAGTACATCTCGGACATGCGCAGTTGTGTTGTTTTGGATGTTACTGTCTGTGACCGTATTATCATGAAAGACCTACATTTCGAAGCAGACGACGCAAATCTGGAAAGGCGGATAACAGGAAGTGAATCGATTCGCGCATGCGTTGTGTGCAGCAAAACAAAAATGGCGTTGAGATATTTTGCTGAATGTAAACACTTGCTGATATAGCATCATAGCCAGAGGAATCTGCGTCCTGATAGAATAAATGACCGTCAGAAAGTTACTCTAACTGTAATTCATCATGCTCGACCTAGAGGTAGTACCAGAAAGATCTCTAGGAAACGAGCAATGGGAGTTCGTTCTTGGTAAGTTGAGTCGTTGATCTAACCTATTTATGCACATAACGTCATCAGAAGCACTGTAATACACAATCATCAAAATCTATATTTTAAACAAATGTGCTGTACATATGTAGTGTCACAGTAATTAACACTGGAGTGGAACTAAGCTGTTTTAATTGAAAATGTTCTGTCATAGAACAAGGAGGACTATAGGTGTTGCCATTGAACCAGTTGAATGTAAACAATGTTTGCACCAATCAGCTGATTTACTGGGACAGTTGACGAACAGGACACTTGTCGTCAAAATAAGTCGAATGAAAATTGTGCGCACATTTGGCAAATGTATATATTTGCATTGTCATATGCATGTAGTTGTAAATATTCATAGATACTGCTGACCTGTCTCAAATTATTTGACCTAGTTATTTGTTATGAAATGACATATTATGCTCCTAAAAACAAATGGTTTGAATGTTGGATACAGCTCTCTTTGTCTGCTCTGTTTAAACTGCCAATAAATTTCCCAGAATCAAATTAATTGGGAACTGTGAGGATACACATATTTATACAGAACTATATTAGGGACATATTGAGAATAAACTTAGTCAGCTGTCATCCGTTTATCTGCAGAAGACATGTTTCTGAGTTTGTATAAGAATCCTTCAGCCCCTTCAACCAAGATGTATTTGATCCATTCTCTTACCTGCTTAGTATTTAGAAATAAATAAAGCCAATCACTTTATAATATACGTGTCCAAATGATGGAAGAAGCAGAGAAGAGATGCAATACACTTCTTATCTCAGAAATTTTCAGTTTGAGATCTGTGTAGTCAATGGTCATCATGAGCTAACATTGATTAACATAGCATGAAAAAAAATATGCTGTAATGTTGTGGAATGAGAATGGAAGGTATAACTATTTTAGTATTTTAGTTATACTACAATTTGTTTTCATTCTTTTAACAGTCATACTTCAGCAATGCTCCAGTGACAGTTACATAATTAGCAATTAATTAACCCATGTATGATCTGCTGGAGCAATCAGCTAGACTGATTGTTCATGAGAACTTATTGAAGGTAATTAGACGAGCTGATATACATTAGAGCTGTGTATTCGTGGTGATCCGATTAATTGAAATAATCGAAGATTGGTCGCAGTGACTAAACGACCAAGCAATCGATCATGTTTTCTCACAATCGAACACAAACAATTCTGGAACACTTGTTTTCATCAACAATATTTTTCACAAGGTTGGTTTTGTCTGTTACATTTCATAAGCACTATAAGCTCGTTCCAAGTCATGATTAAATTTATCTTAAAGACACCAAGAAATTTATGTTCCTAACATACTAGTCATCCTTTAAAGATGTGAAATTTTGCCCCAAAAACCAAATAACTACATGTTTTTTTCCTTATTTTTTTGTGCATTAACAAATTCATAAATGACGCTAACCAATTATTTTTGATGATTGATTGGTGGTAATCAACCAATCATCAATTATGAGATTTTAACCAATTCCCAACACTACTGGGTATCATGGCCTAAGTGGCGAGACCATATTTCCTGACACCAGTTTAATGAGACAAGACGATGTGTCATGAAAGTATTGGCAAGGAACCTGCGAGATGATTATTATGATATAATGGTGGTGCTACGATACGTATCCTGATACTTTACAATTTCAAAAAACAGAACAGATATGATACGTTAGATAAAATGACCGAAACTTTATTTGTTACACAGCAGAACTTGTTTTACATTCACACACACTTAAAAAGTTGCTGATCTAATAAAATTTCAGCATTTAATGCTTAAGAAAGTACAGTCAAACATATTCAGTATATCTTGATATAATATAAATAAATCTGAAACTGAAGTTTCCCTGTGGAAGTTGTGTTTCTACACCAATGCTTTCACAAACAAATCAGTGTAATATATATCAGAATTGACAGTCACAGAAAAAACCCTCTAAAGCCTGCTTTCTAAATTCATGTAGCGAAGACAACAGATACAAACAAATTCCTATTTTCTACTTACTTGTAGTTTTTTTGTAAATTATGTAAGTAGTTATCAGCCTATATCATCTCTTGTGGCGATACATTGATGTATCATGGACCCTCACGATATAAATATCCTGATATATTGCCTAAATGTGTTCTGTATCGATGTACTTGTATACTATCGATGAATCGTTACACCTAAGATATATGTTAAATGTTAATCATGTAAATGGTGAACCTAATAAATATGCATTCAATGTACTGGTATATCATGTGTGTGCTAAACTTGTAACACTATTCACTTTGGTAGGGCATGGGTGCTTTTACGTAAGTTTGCAAGACAGTGAAAATACTATTTACTATCATTTGTTGATTAAAAGTTTGTGATAGTCATTTCTGTACATATATATTGCTGTCAAGGACATAAGAAAAACAACAGCTTGAAACCTGGTTTGATAACTGTGTTTTTGAAATTATAATCATTGAACAGTTATTGTGCTTTATGGATAAACGATATAAATTTTAGGATTTATTAAAACTGGAACAGTCATTCAAGGCCACGACTCAAAACTGAGCCCTACATAAAGTGATACAAATATGTTGTATGTCCCAATACACTGCCAAACCTAAATGTTAATAATGTTGAGAGATTGAATATCATAGCAAACAAAGTAATTGATCTGTAAGAACTCAGTAAATAGAAGTAAGGTTTACAATGTTTTCAGTAAGATTTGCTCCACATACTGACATGGCATCTTTTGTCATTAGTTACAGCAAACAGATTCATTCGAAATCATTATTAGATGAAAACATCTTTTTAGAACTACCTTAGTAAGTGAGTCACAGTGACAGGACATTGTAATACATTTTCATAAAATACAGAATGTCAAAATGGCTGATAGCACTTATACAAAGCGAAAGATTTTTAAAGATGTTAAATAATCTGGCAATTACAAGTACTGACCATTATTTATCAATAGGCTGATCACATAAAGGTGTTAGTAAAGACATGTCAAGTAGATACTGACATAAATACATAGACTGCTTTATACTGTCACCGTCAGTTGAGATATGCATCAAGTCAATAGTTAAAATGTCTAAATGTACATTTTGTGGGATTAGTTGTAGTTAGAATAATCCTGAATGGGATCGTACAACCCTTTGACCTTTCCCAGTGTAAACATAACTCCAGATTAAAGATTATCACAGTCAACACTGCATATATTTGTGCCATGGGATTCCAAGGGTTTTTCCCAGCTTGTTTTCAAGATTACAGTCTCCTGAAAAATGTATGAAAGTCAAAATGCACTGGTCTTACAATGATGAAGGTCAGTTTTGTGGTCATGTGACTGACCCCTGTCAAGTTGTATATATTGTGTAAGTTTCATATCACAAACATTACAGGATTATTAACTATCAACATACACTGTAGGTGTTATTAGTTCATTCTGTCTAACTTTGAACAACAGAAATTAAAATGATAAAATAGTCAAAGCAGTTTCACATAGGCGGTAGTAAAATGATAATTTCAAAAGATATTTTAACAAGAGTAGTTTGCAAACAATGATGAGCAGTATGTCTGTGGCATAATAGGATCACTTCAGGTCACTTTGGTCATAGTGGGAATAGTCACAATGGGAGTAAACCTGCTCATCTTCATCGTAAAAATGACATCAGTTAGAGGATTTATCATGGACAAAACATGACATTTAATACGTTTGATATGGCTGTGGCTACAAAACACTTTCAACTGTCCATTGGGGTTTGCTTAATCTATGTTTCACTCTAATTTGGGAAGCGTTGCTCAGAACTTCCATGTATATGTTCTCTGTCTCATGTGTAGGAAGATCTTGACCCTAACAGTATGTGTACATTTACTAATGGATATATGTATAGAGACTGTGTCTTTGTTGCCAGGAACATAACCTGGAATGCTAATACAAACCCTAGGGACTTAAACTATTGGCTTGGGTCTTTAGGGATTCCGTTGGAGGAAAAGTTTTCTGGAATCATAGTAGGATGCATCTAAGATGGGGATGAGCAATCATAGGGATGTATTGTCAACAACAGTAGATGTACAGGAATACATACATACTACAGGTATCTGTGTTGGGAACGGTGAGAGCTGCAGTGGCTGACAGACACTGACTGTACATGCAGATCCTATTATATACATACCAAAGTAAATATTACCATGTACAAATCAGCATGGTTTATCGGCGCCATTCATGGACATGGATATGTGGGACATAACAATGTCAGAGATAAATAGTTTTCTGTGTACATTTTAGGCTAAACAATTCAAACAATAATGAATATTGTTTATGTTATTTTCACCAAATACACTGATAGTGATATGTTTTGGTTAAACATTTTTTTGCAGTTACCATGGTTTTACCATGCAGTTGTACTACAAAGTGTGACTGGTTCCTTAGTCTGTGTCCATTAGGGAAGACCAGCTCCCAGCTGTAATCTGACATGTTGTGACTGTACCCTAACAGTGTGGATCACTGGGCAGTTCTGGATCACTTGTTTGTGTGTTCAGAGCTCAGTTACTTTACTGGGCCTTAGTCCACAAAGCTGTCTTCACACTCAGATTAGTGTAAATCCTATACTTTAACATGAACTTGTGATCATCCTAGCTTAAAGGTGCTTCTGTGAAAGATGGCCCAAGTCACAGCAAAGGGTAATGTATCACTATAATGGGGATAGAGTTGGCAGTATGGTATTTCAGTGCATTAGATATGTAATGAGCACCAATGGTTTACAGGATAGGTATGTGTATGGCTGCGACCTCAAAACAAAGAATTCAGTTGGCTACTGTTGTCAATTGTCAGGCTACATTAAGGCTTCATTCTCATCAAAAGTCCTGTGTTGGAAGTTAATTTTGGATGCTGTGGTATTTAAGCCTAGAGATCACTAAGACTAGTCATTACATGATGGTTACAACAGGGACCTAGATTTTTGTCCACTACAAGATAGGAATACAACACTGAACAGCTACTACACAGCTGCTGCTGCAGTGTCATTTCCTTATCAGATCCTTTCTTAAGTACTCAATAAATTTATCATAATGTCGCATCATTCATTCACATAATTAGTCCACTCATCAACTTCACTCCTTATCTTGATTATTGATTAACTCACATTTTGTATGGTAATGCTACACAGTAATATGTGGCCATGAGCTTGACCGCTTCAAACATCGTTTGTTGTCAAAAAAGAAACTGAAGGAAGCCGATTGTTGTGACCGTCACTGAAGTATGCGTTCACCATGGTGAACATCTTTTGGGGAAACAGCTATGCTGATATTTTGTATGGTAAATTAACAACAATGGGAATCACATTGTCAATAAATATGTTGCAGTTAAAAATATCACTTTTTCAACATTTGTTATGAATTTGCCTTGTGTACAGTACAACCAGAAATTAATGAGAATTTAAGATTGTAATTATTTTTTTTTTTCACTCATTACTCACGTATTAAATGTGAATATTAGCAGAACATAACTCCAGATTCAAAGACAGGTGAACAGTTAGTATTTTGTCAAGTCACCATGGGCAGCAATGCAGGCTTCAATGCGGCGGGGCATGCTACTGATCAAAGAAGTTAGAAAGTCGTGGTCCATGCTGTCCCAACATCGGACCACCTCTTCTTTCATTTCAGCAATATTTGTCAGATTTTTCTTATTGACACTTTCCTTCATAAGTCCCCAAACATTTTCTATTGGATTTAGGTTAGGGCTATAGCTTGGCCAATCTAATAATGTCATATTTTGGGTCCAAAACCAGTCCTGTGAATGCTTTGAACGATGTTTTGGGTCGTTGTCCTGTGGAAAATCCAAACAAATTCCATAGAACACATGAGCAGATGGAAGTAAATGTCCCTCAAGAATATCTGTGTACCGCTCACTGTTCATATTCCCTTCAAATACCCAGAGGGGCGTTGCCCCAAACACAGATATGCCACCCCACACGTTAAATTTCGGACGGTACTTTGGGGGCTGATACAAAGGTTTTTCCGTTTGTTTAGTCCAGAATTTCAGTGTTTTAGGAAACAGCCACACAGAACTTTCATCTGAGAAAATCACATTGTCCCAGTTAAAATTTCTATGCTGTAAGCACCAGTTCAACCTTCACTCCTTTTTGTTCAGGTTTCATGATTGGTGATGGAATTCCTCGACTTTTCTGCCAACCCATTGCATGCAGCTCAGTTCTAATTGTCTCCTTACAGACAGCCACAGTTCCTCTATCAATCATATCCGGCCTTAAGTTTTCTAAACTCCTTCGTTTGTTTTTAGAAACAAGAATACCAAGCCGCCTCCTGTCACCGACAGTCAATTTTCTGGGCCCACCTGCGTCTCCCTGGTGCAGAATGCCATATCCATTTGCAATATTTTTCAAAACATGATAAACAGTGGACAAAGGGATGCCTGTTCTACTTAAAATCACTTTAGCTGATCTGATGTCCTTGTTATAATACTCTAAAACAGTGTTTCCGTTCTCCGGTATATACCTGAAAATCACCGGTAAAATTTGCTGGGGACCGGTAAATTGAAAGCCAGCCGGACACTGAGTCCGGTAAATAATCATGTATTAAAATAAAAAAATCATGGGTAAGCGAAATGACAGTCTTGGCTGTGCTTTCATGGTCGCAAAAATTCTTATGTTTCGGAAATACCCAGGCTAAAATAACTTTAAAATGAGTACTTACAGTATGGCAATAAGATACGACCGACAAATTTCATTCATGAACGGTAAAATTTTAGGTCGCCTGACACAGTGTCCGATAAATAATTAAGTCAGCGGAAACACTGTAAAATCAACTTCCTCTCCTCTAAATCATCCATACTCAGGATCACTGAAAATGTCGTCTGCTAGCAAGTAAACAAAGGGGGATAACTCTTCACAAACTAATGACAAAGGATTAACAGAGTGGTCTCTCTTGAATGAAACCAAGCACTTGATAGCTGGTCAAGGTTGTTTATACTAGAAATCCAATTAAATATATTCCTAAAATTCTCAATAATTTCTGGTCATACTATATTTAGCTACAGCAACAATGCAAACAGCATTAAGAGAAAAGAAAATTGCAGTGGCTTTTTAGGATGTGATCAAATCAGTGTGGATATTTTTGTTTTTGAGAAATACAGCTTCCGTGCAAAGTCATAATTTTTGGGGCCATTAGGTATTATATTATAGTTTTTAGACTCCTTATCCTTTATGAAGTAGGATTTTAATTTTCAAAAATTATAAAAATTATTGATATATATATACACAAACTCAATGCTTTGTAATAGGGAATGTAATCATAGCTAGATGCTGAAATAATCTCTATTGATAGAATGTTTATGTGTGATAAGGTACAAAATAATGATAATTTACAATCACTTATAGACTGAAAGGACACATTGACAAGCACTTTAACCTCAGTCTCAGATATAGAGAAGACATCATTTAAATGTCAAGACAAGAGGGTATTGTCTCATCATCTGTCCACCAGAGTTGGAAATCAAGTCATTCCAGAAATGTAATGGTAGACATTTTGAAGAATTCACCAAAGGTGACATGTTACCTGTTAACGTGGTGCATGATACTATCCCAGTTTCACCTCACCTCACCATGATACTATCCCATCCTAGGAACTTTACATTCAGTTTTCACCCCTTCTTACTCACTTGTACTTACTTTAGTTTAAATGATCGGATGGTCAGGTTTGGTGACTTAGTTGACAGCGATGTCAGGCACCAACTCGGGGATCTTTTCTGATGATAGTTATCATAAGATTAATTGTCGGGTACATGCTGCCATTGTATGGCAGGAGGTTCCATGGGTGCAGCACTAGGCAACAAACAAACGTTTATTGTGTCATGAAAGCTTTGTGTTTTCCAGTTGGAAACACATATGATCGATACATTAAATTCACATTTTTGGCTTTTGCCTTTCACATTTACTTATTCTCTGTTGTTGTAAATTAAGTATTTTAGCAAAGTTTGGGGAACTGAACCTGGACTTAGATGTCACCAGAGGATATATTTTATTAAATAGGAGCAGTATATCTACATAATATCCTGACTGATAGTTTTACATACTTAAAGTACTAATTACTGCAAGAATTGTTTAAAATCTTTACAAAAAAGCATTGATATATTACAAATAATATTAGGTTCCAAAGAAGGAGGTGTGTGTGAAGTATCAGACTCTGCTGTGTTACATTTGTATGGCATTCTCTAGGTTTCTGACTTCAGGGTGAATGAGTGAGTGAATATGTAATCCACAGTTGGAGATATTTTTCCTCCATCACTATGTCCTGATTGGAACCTTGACAAGGCAATGTAGAGGTCAATCATATATGTAGGCCCCCAGTCAGCATCGTTGTGATAAACATTTTATGGGCTCTAACGACAATGACAGGGGATTTTTTACCATGCCATCCTTATAGTGTCATGCTTTGAAACTGGAAATGTGTTGTTCTTTAACTAGGGCAAGTTTCTCTTTTCCAGAAAGTGATCTTTCAATTATGATTTTGCAGAGGAGTATTGACTTATTCTTCTATCCCCTGGAGCATTCAGTGCGTGAATGGAAAATATTTTTCAGGAAATGTATTTGGTGATAAATCATGATTTTATGTTAAGATACACTTTTTACATATGGTTGTTTCCTTCATGTCTTCATTTAGAATTCTTGCCATTTTAATGTCTGAACATGTGGAAATGTTCTAAGTAGTGTCTTTACATTATTGTTACCTAAGGGAAATATTGATCAATTTCTTCAGTGCAAACTGGTCCTGCTACTTTACTGAGCATACAAGACGACTTGGTTGTTTTAGATGAGCTGATGCATCATACAGAAGACTAGAGCCTGGTGTCTGGTTAGGGGCAGAGATCTAATTACGTCGTTGTGTGATGCCGTCTCTCTATTGATCATAGACTGTCATTGATCTCAGTCACTGCTGTATGACATGGAACATAGGACTTTGCTGCAATGTCAGAGAAAACCCTTAGAAATCATTGCTGTGGAATGTTAGTGGAGTCTTTGGTTGGTTACATTGCTTGAACACTTCATGTTGATTGCTGATGTGCAGGAATTAACTTTCTGCTCCAGTAATCCTCATGATAATAACATCAACAGAAATGCAAATCTATGAGATATTCTTGTTATCAAGTATTACTTCTGTTAGAGCACTGGAATGTGCACCATGTCATTTTATTGCCAATTTTACATATCTGGGTCATAGTGTCAATGTGGAAGCTGTTTCCTTTTGACTCTGTGAGCTGTGGGTCGTGGTGTCAGTGTTGCAGCAGGGTTTCTGACTCCCTGAGCTGTGGGTCATAGTGTTAGTGTTGAATCACGGTTTGTGACTCCCTGAGCTGTGTGTCATGGTGTTAGTGTTGAATCACGGTTTGTGACTCCCTGAGCTGTGTGTCATGGTGTTAGTGTTGAATCACGGTTTGTGACTCCCTGAGCTGTGTGTCTTGGTGTTAGTGTTGAATCACGGTTTGTGACTCTCTGAGGTGTGTGTCATAGTGTTAGTGTTGAATCACGGTTTGTGACTCCCTGAGCTGTGTGTCATGGTGTTAGTGTTGAATCACGGTTTGTGACTCCCTGAGCTGTGGGTCATGGTGTTAGTGTTGAATCACGGTTTGTGACTCCCTGAGCTGTGTGTCATGGTGTTAGTGTTGAATCACGGTTTGTGACTCCCTGAGCTGTGTGTCATGGTGTCAGTGTTGAATCACGGTTTGTGACTCCCAGAGCTGTGTGTCATGGTGTTAATGTTGAATCACGGTTTGTGAACACCTGAGCTGTGGGTCATAGTGTCAGTGTTGAATCACGGTTTGTGACTCCCTGAGCTGTGTGTCATGGTGTTAGTGTTGAAGAAGGGCTTGTGACTCCCTGAGCTGTGTGTCATGGTGTCAGTGTTGAATCACGGTTTGTGACTCCCTGAGCTGTGTGTCATCGTGTCATTGTTGAATCACGGTTTGTGAACACCTGATCTGTGGGTCATAGTGTCAGTGTTGAATCACGGTTTGTGACTCCCTGAGCTGTGGATCATGGTGTTAGTGTTGAAGCACGGTTTGTGTCTCCCTGAGCTATGGGTCATGGTGTTAGTGTTGAATCACGGTTTGTGACTCCCTGAGCTGTGTGTCTTGGTGTTAGTGTTGAATCACGGTTTGTGACTCTCTGAGGTGTGTGTCATAGTGTTAGTGTTGAATCACGGTTTGTGACTCCCCTGAGCTGTGTGTCTTGGTGTTAGTGTTGAATCACGGTTTGTGACTCCCTGAGCTGTGGGTCATGGTGTTAGTGTTAAATCACGGTTTGTGACTCCCTGAGCTGTGTGTCATGGTCACTTAGTGTTGAATCACGGTTTGTGACTCCGTGAGCTGTGTGTCATGGTGTCAGTGTTGAATCACGGTTTGTGACTCCTGAGCTGTGTGTCATGGTCACTTAGTGTTGAATCACGGTTTGTGACTCCCAGAGCTGTGTGTCATGGTGTTAGTGTTGAATCACGGTTTGTGAACACCTGAGCTGTGGGTCATAGTGTCAGTGTTGAATCACGGTTTGTGACTCCCTGAGCTGTGTGTCATGGTGTTAGTGTTGAAGAAGGGCTTGTGACTCCCTGAGCTGTGTGTCATGGTGTCAGTGTTGAATCACGGTTTGTGACTCCCTGAGCTGTGTGTCATCGTGTCATTGTTGAATCACTGTTTGTGAACACCTGAGCTGTGGGTCATAGTGTCAGTGTTGAATCACGGTTTGTGACTCCCTGAGCTGTGGATCATGGTGTTAGTGTTGAAGCACGGTTTGTGTCTCCCTGAGCTATGGGTCATGGTGTTAGTGTTGAAGCACGGTTTGTGACTCCCTGAGCTGTGGGTCATGGTGTCAGTGTTGAATCACGGTTTGTGTCTCCGTGAGCTGTGGGTCATTGTGTTAGTGTTGAATCACGGTTTGTGACTCCGTGAGCTGTGTGTCATGGTCACTTAGTGTTGAATCACAGTTTGTGACTCCTTGAGCTGTGTGTCATGGTGTTTAGTGTTGTGAAGCTGTGTGTCATGGTCACTTAGTGTTGAATCACGGTTTGTGACTGTCTGTGTTAATGTTGCTGTGTGAACACCATGGGTCAGTGTCAGTGTTGAATCACGGCTTGACCCCTGAGCTGTGTGTCATGGTGTTAGTGTTGTGACTCCCTGAGCTGTGTCATGGTGTCAGTGGTGAATCACGGTGTTGAATCCCTGAGCTGTGTGACTCCGGTGAGTTGAATGTGGATCTGTGGTCATAGTGTCAGTGTTGAATCACGGTTTGTGACTCCCTGAGCTGTGTCATGGTCATGGTGAATTAGTGTTTGAATGGGTCATGGTGTTAGTGTTGAAGACGGTTTGTGACTCCCTGAGCTGTGGGTCATGGTGTCAGTGTGTCATCCCTGAGCTGTGGGTAGTGTTGAAACGGTTTGTGACTCCGTGAGCTGTGTGTCATGGTCACTTAGTGTTGAATCACAGTTTGTGACTCCTTGAGCTGTGTGTCATGGTGTTAGTGTTGAATCACGGTTTGTGACTCCCTGAGCTGTGTGTCATGGTGTTAGTGTTGAATCACGGTTTGTGACTCCCTGAGCTGTGTGTCATGGTGTTAGTGTTGAATCACGGTTTGTGACTCCCTGAGCTGTGGGTCATCGTGTCATTGTTGAAGCAGTATTTGTACCTCTCAGATCTGTTGGTCATTAGTGTCATTGTTGAAGCAGTATTTGTACCTCTCAGATATGTGGGTCATATTGTCATTGTTGAAGCAGTATTTGTACCTCTCAGATCTGTGGGTCATAGTGTCATTGTTGAAGCAGTATTTGTACCTCTCAGATCTGTGGGTCATATTGGCATTGTTAAGCAGTATTTGTACCTCTCAGATCTGTGGGTCATACTAATAGTGTCATTGTTGAAGCAGTACCTCTCCGAGTGTGGGTCGTGATTGTCATTGTTGAAACAGTTTTGTACCTCTCAGATCTGTATGTCATAGTGTCATTGTTGAAGCAGTATTTGTACCTCTCAGATCTGTTGGTCATTAGTGTCATTGTTGAAGCAGTATTTGTACCTCTCAGATCTGTGGGTCATATTGTCATTGTTGAAGCAGTATTTGTACCTCTCAGATCTGTTGGTCATTAGTGTCATTGTTGAAGCAGTATTTGTACCTCTCAGATCTGTGGGTCATATTGGCATTGTTAAGCAGTATTTGTACCTCTCAGATCTGTGGGTCATACTAATAGTGTCATTGTTGAAGCAGTACCTCTCCGAGTGTGGGTCGTGATTGTCATTGTTGAAACAGTTTTGTACCTCTCAGATCTGTATGTCATAGTGTCATTGTGGAAGCAGTATTTGTACCTCTCAGATCTGTATGTCATAGTGTCATTGTTGAAGCAGTATTTGTACCTCTCAAATCTGTATGTCATAGTGTCATTGTTGAAGCAGTATTTGTACCTCTCAGATATGTGGGTCATAGTGTCATTGTTGAAGCAGTATTTGTACCTCTCAGATCTGTGGGTCATAGTATCAGTGTTGAAGCAGTATTTGTACCTCTCAGATCTGTGGGTCAGATTGTCATTGTTGAAGCAGTATTTGTACCTCTCAGATCTGTGGGTCAGATTGTCATTGTTGAAGCAGTATTTGTACCTCTCAGATCTGTGGGTCATAGTGTCAGTGTTGAAGCAGTATTTGTACCTCTCAGATCTGTGGGTCAGATTGTCATTGTTGAAGCAGTATTTGTACCTCTCAGATCTGTGGGTCATAGTGTCAGTGTTGAAGTAGTGTTTGTACCTCTCAGATCTGTGGGTCATAGTGTCAGTGTTGAAGTAGTGTTTGTACCTCTCAGATCTGTGGGTCAGATTGTCATTGTTGAAGCAGTATTTGTACCTCTCAGATCTGTTGGTCAGATTGTCATTGTTGAAGCAGTATTTGTACCTCTCTTGAAGTAGTGTTTGTATCTCTCTGAGCTGTTGTGAGAGACTAATGACAATTAGGTTATTATGTGTGATATTGCTGATTTGCACACTTTTGGGGGCAAAATGTCATGAAACAATAACAGAAGGGCTTGTATCAGTCTGTGAGATGCATGTTCAGGTTGTGTATCAGCCGTCTTTCTCTGGCTGTTGTGGCTTGTCCATCGTTTGTCAGTGACTTTTCCATTTTCAACAACTCCCCAGAAACTATAAAACCTATGAAGTTGAAACTATGCCCTCAAAAGTTCCCCACATGCATGTATCAATATGAAATTTACTTTACAGTAATTATGTGGTGTAACTAACACATGCTATATTTGTTATATGATGATATTTGACACTTTGTCTTTTTATATTTACTTTCAAGATAGCAAGTAATGCAGGTATTATTGTGTAATTTAATTATCATTCTATTGGATGCCTATCTATTGTAGAGACTATTTTTTTCATATTCTGAATTATGTACTACGCATGTGTGGTCTTTCTGTTAAAGGTCACATGCAACCAAAAAATCAAACATAATTAAAACACAATTATCACTTCTTCATGACATATTATATGCATTGCTGATTATGAAAAAACAAATAAACAAAATTATAAGCGTATAATCGCAAATCAAAAGTGCAATATTTTGTACTTGGGTTTACCTCCCTCGAAACGAAGCAGCCGGGATACCGAACCCAGTCAGAGCGGGTGGGTGTGCACTCATGTAACGGCTGGTTCATTAGCAGATGCTGCCTTCACGGCTCATTGTGTGTGTATATATAGAGATGTTGGGTTTTGTAAATACATGCTCATTTTTTGTGTATAACATTTTGCAATCAACAGACATCATAACATGTCATGTGTTCAAGTATCACACCTGCCTGTCTGTGTAATTACATAATGTGACAGAGACCGAACTCGGGCCATAAATCAATGCATTTTGTTTATGGTGTATAGCCTGATTGGTGTTAAGTTCAAATTGCATGTGGTCAGTGATCGCAGTTGTGTATTGAATGTTGTCATTAGCAGACAGGCAGGCAGACACACAGGTGTCAATAAAACAAGACATTGAGTTTTGTCTGTGACAGCGACATATCTATATCACAGTTAGAAATTGTGTCAACGCTAAATAATGACATTGCTTTTAAGTATCGAACTGAGAAAGTGACTAGGTAAGAAGAACGTGTGGTGAAATAGACAAATGAAATTATATAAACAGTTTATTTACTGTCATAACATATAAAAGCTTCGCTTCTGTGAGATATCAACAAAACATTAGGAAAATAGCTCACACCAAAGCCTTCACCCGAGTATTCACCAGACAGCCCGGCTTCAAGTTCTTGTGAACCTATTTCACTGGCGACGTGCCATGAGCGCAGCTCCAGCCGTTGAAACCTCCGTATTCCCCAGAAAAGTCTGGGGAAAATTAGTGAAACGCTTGAACTCCGATTTGTGGCGTTTTTTTTTCATCGCTATTTTTCAACTTTATAAGTTGAATTTGCATTTTTGACGCTTTGTTTAGGTAAGTCCATACCGAAAGGTATCAGAATCTGCAAAGTTGTGTTTTACGTTGCATGTGACCTTTAAGAAAAGCATTGCAGAAGATGGTTCAGGTGAGCTACAGATCCTTGTCGCATTATTTCTAATAATATTTATTGATAAGACTCAAGGGAACCTCCCTGGTCAATTACATCAGCACTCTGCAGACTGCAAAACAAAAAATAATATTGTAGTCAATTTGAGCTACTGATACATGGTTTGAATATTCTGGAATTTTTTAATGCTATTTCTAAGCAATATTTGCTAAGAAGGCCTACTGGCATGGCTTTTCTACTCTTGTAGGATAAGAGATGGCCCATCTTAACCTTGACACAGTATTCCCATCTGAATGCAGGCTGAACCTCATCAGCCAATAGTCTTATCCAAATTGCAATGCCAGTATCTGTGAACAATACCTAGTTTATGCCATCCCAACTGTCATATGCAGCTACTCCTTGGTCGTGACTGGGGTTACACTCAATGTGGATTGCATATGAAGACTACAAAGTAGAGCAAGCGAGCTATCGATCCCTGTCTATTAAACAACATGACAGAAACATCTCCTTGAATATGAACTGTTCATATTGAACTGCATGACAAGTGAAGTCTTATATTTTTATTCTGTGCAAACAGTATTTGTAGAGAGGAAGACATTGAGCCATTGTGGATCTTTAGCTTGTTTCAGTGTCATTTGAATCTGTAGAATAAGACAGCTACTTATTCCATGTGTATTCAGTGCTTTCCATACTAATCAAATTGTTTTTTCGGAATTTGGCAGCCAGTTTTTATTTGTATGATGTTAGTAAAATGAGACTGCATGATGTTTATCTGTATAAGTTGCCACTAGACCACCATCTTGTAGATTAATATCATTATACAATGACATAATATGATATGTTATGTTTGTTTACGAATAGAATGTTTTAGATTCATTGTTACAAAGCTAACACTTCTTTTCGCTGCAATGAAAAAGACTGATAGTATGTGAGGAACAACATTGTGACTAGTGTGTAAGTTCATGAGAACAACTAATTGGAAAAAATGTAGATGCAATTACAATTGATTTTTCCATTCTGAGAAACTGATTTCACTAACAAATGAAATAACAGGATTTTCATCTCCTTTAACTAACTCCCTTTTGGTAGCACATGTCATTTGTGTGATATTTGGTAACAATTAGAGACATTCGGATTTCCAACATACATTGTCTGAAATAATCCTTAACCCTTGTACTATTGAACACTTTTTTGTATTTTGATGCATTGAGAATTCAAAAATATCAAACTGCTCTGACCCTAATTACCCCTAAACACACAAATCACACTTCATCTTGCATTCTGTGTTGATTAATACTAATTCTCAATTTACTTGGGTCCCAGAGCTTCCAGATTTAGTGCTTGAGACAATTGCTAGCAAACGTGACACATAAAACTGTGTGACTAATTACATCCTATTTCACTGTTATGTGTTGGTTTCAAAATAAATGGTAGTCGGTTTCTACTTTTAATGATAACTTAGTGATAATTAGCAAGCCCTAAAACTGTTCTGTTGGTGTTATGACCATGTCAAACATTATTCATTTACAGTTATTTAAGGCTGCTGACATTAGTTCAGCCCTTGATGGCAATCACCTGACAAACAAAATTAACCCACACTCTACCTCCCCCTTAAAAACCCTGATAATGTAAAGATTTGTATAGTCCTTAAGTGGACCAGTCCAAGCTGGTGCTCCAAGTATCACCCTTAGTGAGCCATAGTCTTGTGTAATGAGTCTCCGAGGACGGACATAGACAATGATAGAGGTTGTCATGAATTATTCAACTGAGTAGTACTCTGTATCATATCTGCTTCTATTACAATCAACTCGTTTTCTCTGCATACATGAATGATGGTTTCCGTCAATGTTGTAATGGTCACATTGTTCTCACACTTCTATCATTTCTGCTGAAAGATACTTTATCGGTCATGTAGGAATACAGTTTACAAACTAGATCAGGCAAAAACCTGGTACCATCTGTTAACAATAATGGCCATTGAGACAGAAACAGTGCATGAAGTTAGAACAGAATACAAATGGAAAAGAAGAACAGAATTGAAATGGTTGAATATTCATGTGTGAGTTCTTAAACCTGAAAATTGTCACAAATCTATTGTCCACAAAATCACAGGTCACTGTTGTTACATTCATGTTGACACATGAACGACCTGATGTATCTGACACCATCATTATTAATGGGGTTTTATCCTTCCCCCTCTCAAATGTTCATCATGAGGTGTTTTCACTGTTTGCATATTTTTTTATAAAGATGAAGACAGACCAATCTGTGTTACTAAACCATTTCATATAAATATTTCAAGGTGTGAAAACAAATGAAGCTGAGAATCCACTATGTGTTACTTGTGTTATTAGGTTTTTTTTGTTTAATGTTAATTTAAGACTCGAAGAGACCAGGAATCTCAATTTAAAGACATTTTGAAAGCATATAGTTCAATTATCTTTTTATAATCCTCTTGGTATTTTGCCCTGTGGACATTCTTTGATATGGTAAATATATCTCAATACATGCTGAAGCTATATTCATCTATTTGTGTTCTCTGGTATTTATTTCCATGGGGGAAGAAAAGATTGCTTGCACTACAATAGCATGGTTGGTGTAACTGTATTTGTAGTGTATTTCATTAGTAATATAAGAAGAGAACCTATACCTAGCAGTTTGTCTGTATGGACACAAGCAAACAATACCTTAAAGGGAGCTGATACTTGGGCAGACAAGGAGGGATGATCAGCAGTTTATCATTACTTCAAGTCAGGGATAGTGGGACAGAACATATACCTTCTACCACATGCTCGTTACAAGGAGCCAACTAAGATGTGGACCTGGCTAAGAATATGTCACTGTTCTTTAAAGGCATGGATTGTTAAACATGTTATCTGTTTGTCTGATCGGTACTGAACATTTAATTGGTCACCATGACAAAGATTGTTTGCCTTGGCACAAAACAACATTAATTTCACACTCAAACTGAACATTAACAAGGACATGCTGATAGTGAGGAATATTTTAGTTTTGTCTGTATAGTTCATATACATGTATATTGGCTAGGATGCTTATTGGTCATGAACTTATTGTATTCATCATTTCAAATGCTTGGTAGGATTCTTTTTTTTCAAATGTTCAAACTTGAGTTAATACAAGGTGTCAAATGAAACCTTGCCAGGATGACTGTGATGTAACGAAAATATCTGCTCCATAGATACTGCGTCTGTAACTAGAATTCTGGTCAAATTATGGACTTTGTGGTACCCAGAAATTTGTCTGCTTCAGTTACTGTGAGATGAGGGGGCACACTGACATGTTGTCACTTGGGAGAATGTGGTAGGTTCTTTCTCCGGTCACTGCTACCGTGAATATCTTATTATGGCTGTGTTCCCTCCCACACTTTGTGACCAAGAAGTTGTTATTTATTAACACAATTTAGGACAGATGTGGGTTACATATAAGGTAATTAAATGCTTGTCCCTTCTATTGAGAATACCTTGGCAAAAAAACTCAGAAATGTCCTTGCTGAAAGATACTGTTGGCCTGCTCAGGTTTCATTAGCTGGGAGTTGGGTTGACATGTGTGTAGTGTGTAAAGGACAATGTCAGAATTCATTATTGATCCTCAGGGTCTGTTTTCAGTATATTTTGTAAAACGTTTTCAGTATTTTGGAATTATAATGTCACTTTAGTTTTTTTCATGTATTTTAGCTCATCTTGTCTTTCAATTCATGTCACATGTATAAGACAAAATATTGTGAATGTCAACTTCTTCTTTATTGTATGCACAACGTTTGTGGGCACCTGAACATTTCATTCACCTGACGAAGGGGCAAGGAAAAGCCCAGAAACGTGTATACAATAAAGAAGAAGTTGACATCCATAATATTTTGTCTTATACTTGAATAACAACTTCTATATGCCTCTCAAGAACCTCTTAACTTGGTTATTTCTCTCTTCTATTAAAATTTCCATATTGCTCTTTTCCCTGAATTATCAATCCCCTAATGGTGCCTAGTAACCTTCATGATCGCTGCTTGATGAAAGAAGTGTCTGAAATGGTCAAACAGGGTGACCTGTCTCACTGTCTTTTGGCCCTGATGGGGCGCTGGGGTAGCCTCATGGTTAAAGCATCCGCTCGTCACGCAAAGACCCTGGTTCGATTCCCCACTTGGGTACAATGTGTAAAACCCATTTCTGGTATTCCCAGACGTGATATTGCTGGAATATGGCGGCATAAAACTTAACTCACTCACTCATTTGGCCCTGATGTCATGCATCATTGCCCGTGGCTTTTGTTACTAGTTTGTTATGTCCAGAGTCAGTTGTTTACAAGCTGCAACGATGTGGCTGGTATATACCTGTGTGTGCATTAAGCAACATTCACTCACTCTAAAGCTCAATTTCACCACTGAAAGAGGTGAAGAGATAAAATATAGTTTTACAAAAAGTAACTTACCTGTTATAATAATCATGATGATGTTTTTCCCGTTTATGTACATGTGTGGTTATGTTAGAATGTGGGTGTCAGGTCACCAATGTTAATTCAGTTGAGGTAATATATGATTATTAACCTGTGTGTTCCAGGTATGCCTTTTTTACCAGGCTGTGAACATCCTGAAGCGCCAGGATCGTATCATCAAGGGCATCCAGGTGTGGTACAGCGACCAGGTGAGAAATACATTTTGCCAACCATCTCCTTCCACTGATGGTACTTTGGCCGAGCTTATTGACTTCTACCAAAGTGGTGAACACCTAGGACCTAAATAACTTCACAACATGACTGTAGGTGTGCTTGTTGTCTTTAACAAATGGTAACCACCTAAAACCTACATAAGTTCACTACATCACCAACAAGCTGACATGCTGGGATATAACTGTAATGCATTTCAAAGGGGAATTGGGGCGTTGGGGTAGCCTAGTGGTTAAAGCGTCGCTCGTCACGCCGAAGGACCGGGGTTCGATTCCCCACCTGGGTACAATTTGTGAAGCCCATTTCTGGTGTCCCCCGCCGTGATATTGCTGGAATATTGCTAAAAATGGCGTAAAACCATACTCAGTCAGTCAGTCAGTCAAAGGGGAATTCAATCAAACTCGCTCCCTCGCTGATACTCTCCTCTTCTCACACTTACTCTGTTGTCTATCACCTGGGGACTCAGTATTAGCTCCAGAGCCTTTGACCACTAGTCCCAAGCTCCAAGCTGAGTGAGCATTGTTGGGCTAGTAAGATAAGCTTATATATGCCCAGGTAGGGTTCTGTTCATGAACCAACAGATTACTATTGACAGTAATGTGACTGTATAATATAGTTATATATGGTATGCAGTGCTGTACTTTGTAAGAACATAATGTACAGTGTCTTAGCCAGTACAGCCTCATCTGATTCTCCAGTGGAATCTGACTGAGTTGGATTGACACAGCTTTGATATGCTTGTGAACCCTGACCAGCAAGGCAGACAACTCTTGTACTGACGTTATGTGTTCTTGCAACAGGGTCATGGCATGCTCACTCTTTACCGAAAATTCAGAAACATGACAGCCGAAGAGCACTTGTCATAACAATAATGTTATAATTAGAAATATTTAGTTGTTTACATGAATGAATTACTACAGAAAAAACCTGAGGCACCTTAGATCCTGTTTATTTCTAACATTGCTACCAGTCATTAGTTTCTGTGGTTCAGACCCAGTTATTTGCCTCACTCACTGACAGGATTGTTGTAGTTCTTACATTCTACCTCATTAAGCTCAGTAAATTCTAGTTTTGTCAGTCTATTTCACCCTTCCTCAACCTTCAACAGCTCAATGAAGCTGAGTATCATCATCACAACTTAGTTCTTATATATGTATATTCTCTAGTTTAAAGGCTGAGTTACTTCTGCAAACTGAATCTGCAACATTTGTATTTGCAGCCCAGGTAGCTCAGGACAGTTTTTTGTGATGAGCTTCTTGTCTATATTTGCATTCACATGTGATTCATTCTTTCGGTACGGTATTCATGAGGATCTCTAACCTGATATGTGTGCAAATTTAGAAAGAGTCTGTTAAATATCCATATATGTCTTAAAAACAAAAACTTACTGTTATAATTCTGCCTTTTTAAGTTGCAATACCAACAGCCATGTTTACTCAGTGTAGCAACTAAAGAGTCCAAATTGCAAGTAACATGCATACACACAAACAAGATGTTGTTGCCAAATTACAATGTCTTATTTTGGTCAGGTGACACTCTAGCCCTATGTTTATTCTGCCCCCAACCTGTCCCCAGTCCCACTCGTGAACCCTGCCTGCCTTTTAAGTCCATCCCTGTGTTCTGATTATAACCGGGAACCAGGCAAAGATACATCTATGACGTCAGTCGGGAGAGATTTCCTCTGACTTGTGTCGTCAGCGTTGGCAAGTAAGCTCCATGACGTAGCACAATGCAACAAGTTAATGTCATGCAAACAGATAACGTTGGTGGTTACTATTATTGTGTTCATTCCACTAACCGCATCAATTTGCATGATTTGTTGTATCTTGATAGGTGCAATTTTATGATTGGTCAAGAAGCTTCTTTACTTGTAGGAGAGATCATTCACCTAGCTAGCACATTTTTCTATAGGAACAGGAATAGAACGAGATATGGGACATGATATTGATTTTCTGTGAAATCACTTGAATCACCGCATGAGTGTCGCCTGTCTCGATGGCACATTCACAGATTGCATAGTCAAGCCATTGATGCTATGTTTAGCATGATTGTTCACATGGGTTCCAGAGACATTCCCTGTCTGTGGCTTTCATAATATGTTGCAATAGAGGTGCTGATCTGCACAGACACATACATATGCATCATATATGATTTCAGAGGATGTCGATGAAGTAACTGGAGTCTTTGTACTAATGCCTCAATTATAATTTTCAAGCCTATGTGATAATGGTGGCTGGAAGGCTGATATTTAGCATGGACACCATTGTTGCATCGCTCTGGAAATTCAGTATCTATGGTATACATCATTTTAGGACTAGGAAAGTTGAAGATATGTGCTCAGCATTTTCAGTCAAGTTGTGTTTTGCGAGTAAATATCTTGTTATGTCAATCATGGGTTTATCTGGTCTAACCGGCATTGATATAACTGGAATACTGCATACTACAGCATTAAGAAAAAAAAAGAACAAATGGAAAACTGATGATGATGGAATTTGATAATTCAGTCAAATTAATTTTTGGAGAAACACTATACTATATACTATCCATTTTCCCCATTTAATTTTACTGGACCTTCAGCATGAGTTTCTTATATACAAAATATGTTGATGTTTCTGATTTCTTTTTTGCTGGATGAAAGAAATGCTTATGCACACATATTGCACAGTTTCTATCATTTTTTCTGTTAGAAGATGAAAAAGAATATTTATTTTCTAGTTGCTGGATCATCAAATGTTGATAGGTCCACATACCAATACAGAAGATATGTTAGGTATATATGTTATCACATTGTACTGTAGATGTAAACAGTAGTATCAGTGTTTGTTTGTCGCAGGGAAGTATGTAGGCTGCTGGTGACTTGGCTATCTACACATGGCATTTGTGTCATATATTGTATCTTGACCATGATGTCATCATATTTGTTACAGACCCAGTCCTATAATGTTATCACATGGTTATGAGACATCATAAGTCTTCGAAAGCAATGTCTGCATCTTTGTTATAATCAGTCAGTCATCATCCATGGATCACAATCTGGTTGACAAGTTAAACACTCCTGATGAGTGCTCACAATCCACACTATCATTGTCTAGTTGAGACATATGTTCAGATATTACTTGAGAAGTGGAGCTTTTTAAGTAATGAAAACAGTGTGCTTTCTTCCAGAAGAGTAGTTTTTCTTGACAAATTTCAATTGTGTTCCTTCAAAGTATTGTTCATAAACTAGGGTCTGTGTGTAAAATGATTTCAAAAATGGAAAAACTAACAGTAACAGATTGTGTAAGAAAGCTGCATTTTATTTCATCCATCAGTTCTTATTATTCTTTTTCCGTCTGTGTTTTTCTGTCATTGGTTAGAGTTTTGCCATCCATCAAGCTCCATGACTAATGCCAATGTTTCTCTCAACAGAACCCTCTTCAGATGGATCTAGTGTTAAACTTGTCCCACGACGGCATCAAACTCATCTTCGACCCTGTGTCCCAGCGTCTGAAGGTGAGGACTGTGTCATGCCACGTGCATGTATGTTTATGTAGGGCCAGTGGTGGAGGAGGCAGGACGTGTCCACCATTGTCACCACACAGACAAGTGATAATATCAATAAATACAGCCTCCAGGCACCATGTACCACCTTTTGTCCACACTTGATTACTTGCAATTGCTGATCCGCGGAGAAAAAACTCCTATCAGCATCTGCCAGTTAGGCTCATTAATTTGTTTCAATTTGGCTTTTATTTGATGAGCTTCATTGAGCTTGACAGGGGTTGAAAATGATAGAATCAGGGGGGCATGAAATGAGAGCATTCGGACCTGCTCTCTTGACGATTGCCTCTTGAGAAACATGCTACCCCTCTTAATAGGGTCAGAGAGAATCTTATCAGCCTTGGACAGTCACTGGGGCAGCATGAAGAGGCACTTCTTCTATCCACTGGTCACTGTCACACTCATCGGGACAAAAGACATGTCAACCTTTCAAGGGGAGAAAAACGGCACGCGCTGCTCGATGAACTGGCAAAACTTAACAACGATTAAAACTTGAGTCTTTTGTTCTTTTGTTAAGACTTGTGAATAGCGTTCTTTATCACTGTCGTCCAGCAGTCATGGATAGCCATTAATCAGAATTACTGACTATTTTTTTGTGGACCTTCGTTGTGGACGCACAAATATGGCTCCTTCATTTTCTGGCCAGAGTTTACATACTGTATAGGCAAGCTGGCATCATTGCTGTGTCTGTTATAGCTCTTGTCGCTTTTTGTTGACTGATATAGAGATAAAGAATAGCTTTAGCTCTTCTGATGAATTGAAAAAATAATATGACTGTTTGTCAATAAATACCTACAAAGGTTATTGGAGCATTATGCATCTGGCCTGGCTGGAGAACTGGCCAGAGCAAACATAGTTATTATTGCCACCAGCCTGTAGTAGGAGACTGTTCAATAATGGCAATATTGATGGCTGTCTCAATTAATGAAATAGATGAACAAAATATGGAAATGTTCTTTATTGGATTTTGTAGAGTGTTGTCTGTAATGACTGCGATCACTTTCCTGATTGTCTATATTGTTCTTCAGACATGGGATGACATTTGATTGATGGAAACAGGAAGTTTTATCTTCCTTGTTTGTTGAAAGCTGTTATCTCCAAACTTAATTTTAGGCTCCCTTTTAACCTTGTGCAAGCAACTTGTTTGTAGCAGGTGGGATATAGTGCATAAAAGAAAGAAATGGTTTTGATGTAATTTTTTCTCCATTAGTGTGGGAAATCCTTTGATGTTAGATTATTACTGTATCTTTATGAGCTTCAAGTACCATACCTAGGTAAATGAACAAAATCAGATTGAATGAATACTGGAAGACAAATTGTTTTAGCAGTGTTACATTATTGATTGATTACTTTCAGACTTAATCTATGGTTAAATCTTGTGCTGTGAGGCTATGGGTTATTGAGTGCCCTGTCTAATAGATGCTGATTATTGTTGTGTGAATTAAGTCATGGTAATCTGGACCCCATCATCCAGGAAATCCCACAATCTGACCGTCTTTGTGTTAGCTAAACATTTTCTTATTAGCTAAGGTGCTAAATGTTGAAAAATTGATAAGAGTTCATTTTTCTAAATCAATCAGAATGTCAGGTGTGTTATTGTCAGGAAGATATGGGATATATTTGGGATATATAGGTATTGGAAATATCAATAATTTTTGGACATTAATAAACATTGGTGTGTTAATATTAATACAATGTATATTTGATATTGATGATTAATATTAATCCTAATCATGTTAAGAAACAACAAGTCATATCCTAACAAGTTCTACCTCGTCAAGTATTCTTGTAACTTCTTTGAGTGGGATTTAGAAGTTGGTGTTTTGAACATCTAGGAGATTTCTATGGATATACAACTTCTTTATTATCAATATGAGCCATAATAGCTCATATTGATAACAAGGAAGTTGTATATCCATAAAACTCTCCTTGTTGTTCAAGTGTTCTTGTAGTATAGTTTCCTCAGTAGATCAATGTAACACGTGTAAAGAGTACCACTTGACACCAAGAGGGCATGTTAATCATTGCATTACTAATAGCTGGACAACCATGCCCCATTCCTAGACCAAGTGGATGAACATTCAAGAGTCCTTACAGCTAGTATTCACAATACAGAATACAGTTAAGCAGGTAATGAATCATTCCTTTACTGAAGGTAACAAATAGATGGGCACACAATTGGCAGCCCAGCTAGTTTAAAATGTTATGGTTTCCTCATCAATGTAAATATGAATATTCTGCTGTAATATGGGTTTTTTTCAATGATAAATTTATGAAAATATTCATTGCCATAAAACACAGAAAGTGCCTTGAAATGAAATTAACAATTCTGTCCATGCACACACATGTGTAGGAGGTCCCATGTTTGACTTTTTTTTCATTAAGAACACTTCGATAACAATGTGTTATTTCTTTATGTCACCTCCATATTGTCGCCACAGACACAATAATTTTGAAGGTCTTAAATTTTCCATTCAGAAAAAACACCCCTTAACAATGGTTGCTTTATCTAAACTACAGAAAACTCCTTGAAAAATGTGGATGAAATCTGTTCATGCTGTTCGGTTAAAATTGTCAGCCCATATTACAATGTATTAATACCTAGAACTGCATGAGGGTTTTCAATAAAAGATACAGAGGAATGTGCACCTGGAGGTGGGATTAATCAGAATTAATGTCCATTTGATTTGACTACATCGTTCATGCTGTCTGTCAGCACTGACTGAATGTACCCCCTATGTGAAGCTTGAATCAGTTACATCTGGGACACTTTGAATCTCAAGCACACAAAGCTCACACTATGGACTGCTTGTGCTTTTTGACTTGAGAATCAAATAATAAATACCATTGAAGTGTAATGGAGAGAGGTTATTGCTGGTAATATGTCTAATGATCCCTATTAAGTCTCAGTGTGGGCAGAGATGGTCATCAATTATATTCATTAACATCTATGCTAGCCTAATTATCATCCCGGCCTTTTCAGTGGGTCTTAAACATATGAATAAAAATGTCAATGGTAGTTTTTGTCTGAGTTCATGTCCCTTTCATGTGCACCTGGACACTGTGGACGTGTGTCAGGTCAGGGTAAGGTGAGGGTAGGACCAGGGTGGACACACTCACATCCCCTCCCTCCCTCCCTCAGCCATCCATTATGCCCGTCCCTGATCTTTTGCTGTCCCCTCCCTTACAAGTGCTGCACACACGTTGCCCTGACCCTGAGGGTCTCATAACCTTGTCTCCTACTTGACCAAGTTCAACTAGAAATGTTTGTTTTTCACTACACTGTAGTTAACAAAAGTAGTGGTGTAATCTCGTTGATGATCCAGGAAATATGATAGGAGTTTGGGTTTAGGGGTATTTCTTTTTTATAAGGAATATAAAGACTCATTCATTTTTTTAAATTTTACAGATGACCAACCTCAGACTTGTCTAAAGTATTTTTAATAGTAAATAGGTAAATTGAAAGTAAGCATTTTCAGCACATGTTGTTTGTATATTCGTAATGCTTTTGAAATATTTTACCAGTATGTTTACGAAATTACCAGACATTTTATTTTACCCTTTGTCTGTCCTAATGGACATTACAAATATTTCTTTTGAATATCTCTCTCTTTTGAATGAGGTCACCCGACGATGTACGGAATTTTGCCAGCATAATATTGGACTCTATTTAGACCAGTAGTATCATATAATGAATTTGATAATATTATTATTATTCTGTATGCAATTTTTTAATAGAATTATTCAATAAATGAATTCTTCAGGATGTTCAGCATAAGACAGTTTGGATGTTCATCATATCTAAAGAGGGATGGTTCAATTGCTTGTGAAGATCCTGTATGTATTTCATTGACATGTATGGTGATTATTGCCATCTTCTATATACCACCTGACGTCCTAATTATCCAGCTCAGAAAAATACACATACATGCTGTTTATCTCTGTGTGTAAGCCATGATTATCCCTTCAGCCAGTCTTGAATGTATGTATTTTCTGCTCATTTGCCCCCACGACAAAGGCCTAGTCTAGATTTCCTCCCTGACTGTATTCTTCTGGGTGCCTGACATGTCCCATTATAATACTTCCCATGCATGTTTATATCTCTTGTCTGTGAAGCTTATCCCCAAGCCCAACCTGTATTGTACATGGGTAGACTGGCTGGATGGGGCTGTGTTCTGTCAACGTGTAATTCAGTAATAAGAGGGAGGGAGGTGGTAGTCTGTCCAGTGAAGCTATTTACCTACCCTGTAATCCAGCAGGGAGGGTTGAGGTAGGGGCTGCTGTTGTGGACTTTACGCTAAGGGAAGCTCTGGCCACGTAATAACAGGTATGGATGCTCTCACAAAAAGTAGCTTCTTCAAGCCGTGTGCCCGAATATGAAGCACCCTCATCACACCCATTGGCCATTGGTTAAGGATTACTGACGTTGACAAGACCAGCACTTAATTGATGAACCTTTTCATGAAATTTCTCTATCATTTAAGTACCTTCAGCTCCCTCTTTTATTTCATATTTTGCAGCTGAAAAAATGAGGATGAAAACACCAGCTCAGGGTTCTTTGGTGTTTTAAGGAGAAACCTGACACTCAATAGTTGTCCTTTGACAGCCAGCATAAAGCTTAAGTGGGGGCTTCTTTTCCTTTGACATGATTAATAAACACCAGAGATGGTTTTTCGGTGTCCGGGTAAGCTGACTGACTGACCCTCCCCTCCTCCACCCTTGCTGTGTGTCGACCCCGCCCGCGTGCCCTGCCCCCTGACAGTGACAAGCGAGGGTATTGTCCAGCCTAGCTTATTCTTCTTGTGCAATGAGGCATAATTGAATCAAACGTCATTACAGGATTTGCTAGTCATAGTCTGCGACCTCATATTGTATCATGCCACTCGCACGTCCACCTCAGAACCCTCTGTCATTATGTAAATGACTTGTATGTTTAATGATACCATCAGCAGTCATCACAGAGTCTTTAGCCCGGCATTCAGAATTATTTTGTAACAAAACCAGGACCCCAAATCCCTAATATGAACACTATTGGTCTTGACGTGGAACATAATTGTTGTAAGTTGTTGAAATAATAACACAATTGATAATCGAACAATTACATCTCAGCTGTATAATGCCAATGAAGTGAGCTGACATCATCCTCAGATTCTTGCCAAAGTCTTAATCATCCAGTCTGTTCACAGTTTAAATTTGCTTGTCTCAATTCATGACAGAAAACAAATTAATTTTTCAGGAAACTGTTCAGACAACAATGTTAAAGTTGGCATGATCTGGGTACATTATATTTTTCCATATGATGGGTTAATAACAAACAGAAAAATTGGGATCAAGTCTTTGTCTCTGAGAACATTGATGTGATGATAGTAGTGTTGGTAATAATTATCATGATCAATCATAGAATAGTTTGCTTTTAAAATTAATGTGGCAAAATGTAGTTTTGCTGTAAGAAAGGTTTTTATTTCTCCCAGTTAATTAACTCCTGGAGCATTATCAAATGTTAAATAACTGTTGTAATAGTAGAGGTCATTGTTGATGGTTTTGTAAGTTTGACTTTCTAATTGCTAGTTCCATCAGATTTGGAGTCAGCGGGGGTTCATTGTACTGCAAAAACTAGTAGCAGCTGTGGCAGAGGATAGTTTTAAACACATTTTAGTCTTTGATAAGAAAATTATGTTTGGTTTTATGAGGTTTCAAATTTAAAGTAGTAAAATCTGGCAGCCTGCATACATACTGTATACAGTGAACTATGGAATCATATGCAGGTTAATAAGCACTTGATGTTTTCAAGGTAATTCATCACTGGTACCAGGCCGGAGTCCAGGGATCAATGCATTAAGGCAGTTATGTTGAATGGAGTGAAAGGAGAAAAAGTTTCCTTTATCGATAAAGAATGAAATTAGTGTTGAGTTATTCCCCAGATTAGTGTTTGTTATACTTAAAGTGAATAACTTTCTTGTACCAGTCTAGAAAGAAAGAGCTGTCATCTGTTTTGTATTGTCAATGAAACATACTCTTGTTGGGATAGTTGCTTGTGATTAAGAATCATTAGTCATAATCCAGCTGTCCTACACACCATTTGGCAGCAGGTAAACAACGAGTTTGATCACTTTAATGTTAATTGATGCATTTAACAGCAGGTAAATAAGGGATATGAATGCTTAATGTTAATTGATGCATGTAAGTACACAGGATAGAGATCTACAGGACCTTTTAACAGATGAACTGAGATGTGAGCAACAGCTGGGTTGTAACATTTAGCGGGGCCACAGTGGACACAATGTCCTACAAGGGGTCACTGCTCCGGACACAACTCAGGGCAATAAGTCGCACCTAGAACAAACCTCCCTCCAGAGAACAATACTATACAATGAACAAATGGCCAGGAGCAAGACCTGTGGATTAATCTGCTGGGTACATACAACTGCCCACAGATTTAATCAACAATAAACTATATGGGGTCAACTGGGCACGTGCCATCTTGCCTGAGTGGACATTATGTTTTTTGCATTGATCTAGACTCAAAGAACCACCTCAACAATAAGGAAGCAAGGGTCAGTTTGAGTCCACTGCACTGGACAAGCAGACAGATGTCCTGGCAGCTGACCAGCATTGCTGGACGTCCAGTCTGATGTTTGACTTGTCCCACGGCACCCGGACCCGTCAATCCACTAATCAACAAAGTCCCCTATCAAGGTCCCAATTCGATTGTCCTCAATTAACCCTGATTGCTTTTAGGGAGATAGCGATATAAAATATCTCTTCCCAATGAGTCTTTATTGGCCCTAGGTGTCAGTCATGAGCACAAAATGACATGCTTCTTTATAAATGGGAGGGACGGTCAAAAAGGCCAGCAAATTGTTTTTGTTTGTAGTGTTCAATTTGAGGAAATGACCATGTCAGTTAGGACAAGAGAACTGATGACCAGGCCATGTTCATCTCTAACTTAATATAATCTGGGAGATTGGCTAGTGTGGAAATAGGGGACAGTGCCTATGATCACAGGGCTGGCTTGATACTTTGAAACAGAAGAAGACCTTAGGGACATTTGGGGTCAAGCAAGGACACCTTGTCCACTCGGTGTGGGTAGTGGTGACTTGTCTGTGACAAACACATTGTCTCCTGACACTATGGTCAGCCAGATTCTCAGTGCTGCAAACACAAGAACAACATGAGAATACATTGGAACACTAGGGGTATATCCCATCTTATCCTTCAGCTAATAGTATCCATTCCATTGAATAGCTCTACTAAGCTAACGACAAGCGTAGTTTTTTCTGAAATTACTTAAATGAGCTGTTCCAGTATTTTATGTGACCTCATAGGTATAAAGGTTATAATGAATGAATGAAAAAGGAGTATATGAGCATGGTGGGCTTCAAGATCAATGCCTTACTTTTCTTAGTTCAGGAACATAAACATTCACTGTATTTATGTGGTAAAGTGTTGCTTATGTATATGTAACAGCTATGTGTGAGTGGGTTAAACTTATGGCCTATGTTGGCAATATTGCTGCCATATTGTGACAAGAACAAGTTTTATATAATGTTACTATTTGAAACACTGTCAGCAAAGGGCAGTATGATAACTAGTAATGTATCACAATGATTAAAGGTTGTATCAATAAAATACATGATGACTTGACAACAATACAAATACAATCTTCCATCTATCATTTCACATTAAAAGTATTTTTATTTTTCATAGCCTATAAATCTTTTCTTATATGAACTGAATCAATAATGTTTCAATGCAATGCTTAAATTATCCTATTAATTAGTATTATGTGATCTTGTTGAATGGAGGTTTATGTCAACACTTACATTTTCTTTACTCAAAAATAGGTTTCCATTTATATCAAGAGTTTGCTTTTGTAAATGTTTGACTCATAATTCAATACAAAAAGAAATTAAGGAACACTGGTTTGTTTTGTCACTATTGTTAATCTGTCATGCCCAGACATATTGACAGAACTAATATGAAGGAATTGGACACATGTTAAACTTCTTTAGTATAGTTCATATCATGAATACAACACTGATATTGAGGTAGTGTTTGCTTATACAATCAGTGTAATGTATGAATTCAGATTATATGTTCAGTTTGTTTGACTTATACAGTTGACAAATTAACAAGTTACAGTGTCATTGTTTCTAGATGTTTATACGTTAAATTTCAAATTTCCATTCAATCTGTTTTAATTGTTTTCCTGATTCCTTTCAGATTATAGAAGTAAACAATATGAGCAAGGTCAAGTTAAAATACTGGTAAGTGTCTTTTGGTAAAATCCAACAGCTGTATGTCATCATAACAAATACAGAAATTGTTATGATTCACTGGTGAAACTAATATTGTCATATTCCCTGAAGGTTGTAAATATCAACATATTCAATATCGGAGCCCAAGTATTGTGAGGACTGATATTGATTATGATAAACATTTCACAGATTAAATCTTAATGTTTGATGGGGAACATAATTTAGCTTTAAATGAAAATATTTCACATTTGGGCTTTGATGAAGATGCTATTGTGTTGGCAAATTGCTGTTTGATGGTTATGTCCTATTGATATAAAACCTGTTCTCAGGGAGCAGTTTTGCCATTATCAAATTTGAAAAAGACTTGTATTAAGCCGTCAGTTGAGCCTGATTCAACCGACAAATCTGACCGGGTCATTTCAAAGAGTAGCCTATGGCAATGGGGACATAATATGACATTATGTTATGTCTGAATGAAGCAACGGAACTTGGTTCTCGCTCTAACCTCTTCAGAGCAGGGGTAACGTTATGACAGGAAGCATTTTTATTGCCTTAATTGCATTCACAATCGATCTCCATCAAAATAAGACTGAGGGTTAAAAAAATGATTTTACAATCAACTCCTTCCTGTTCTGCACCCTTCTTTTGTAGCTTTGATTTTACAGCTGGGAGAACCGAGCCTGTTGTTTAGACCTCCTCTTTTTATGTGCATCCGAAATATTGTTTTTCATTAACAAATGATTAATTGGCTATTTCACAGCGGGGTTCACTTCAACACAGCACAAGTGCGTCCAACCATTGAGCAAATTGACCAGTCATTCGGGGCAACTCACCCTGGAGGTACGACTTCGACTTTGCTATGACCCATGACAATATGATGACAATACGCATTTGTCACGCTGCCATGATAAAAGGGGTAGCTAAAGAGAAGGGCTTAAAGATCACTATAGGGGTGGAAAAGGGGAATTAGGAGAGCACATGGTTCAGCACGATGGGTCATCATTACGATAATAAGCAATTAAACCTTTAAACTCTTGTTAATAAACATGGATTGGTTCCTTATAAATGTTTAACATTGTTTGACATGCTGCTTGATAATGTTAGGAGTGTATTTAAAAGGAAATATTTAGAAGCGAACAATATTGTTCTGGAAAATATTTCTCTGCTTAACACTCACCCATGTAATCAGTTAATGACCAAGGATTAAACTTAATGAATATCATTTATGCCCATAACATGTACTCAGGAATATTTGTAGGACATAAAACAATTGATGCATCCTTTTCAAGACTAGTCCAGAGAACTAGTGGAGACATATCTTCCTGGTCTCTACTGGTACTTGGTACTAATTTGAAAGAGACAATAAATATCTGTCAGGTTTTGTTTATTTTCTGTTCCAATTTGTATAAAATTGTAGAACTGGGAACTACATCAGAACTCAACCCCTCATTAGGCCTCTATTCATAGTCAGTGAGGTGGCCCATCCCTGGATTTTACTGGTCCTTAGAACAATCTAGTGCTCACTGGGTAGTGGACCAGCATGAAGTTTGAAAGTTGCTGTAATTACCCTGTGCTCTACTGTTAATGGTGATTTGCACACAGTTTTATGACAAGGACTACCTGTAGTGAAATTATTCCTTTGTTACTATGTACATTATACTTATAGACTGGCAAAAAATGTTCCAGGAGGAATTTATTGCATGGGGAACTGATCACTGTTGACAAATGTTGAACAAGTAGATTGCCCTATATCATTTCTTTGAAAGAATTTCAGCAATAATATTCAGTATGACAGGTTATCCCAAAAAGACCTGACAAAAGTGTACAACACAAATCATCTGTTTTAACTGCTTTTCTTGCAGTGTACATATCTGAAAAGCAGTTGTTCGTTCTAAATTTCCGGGGGCTTTCATTTGACTTCCCAATTGATTCCAAGTTTGAGGTGAGTGTTCAGATTTTGTTGCTTAGAAGCAGTCAATTGCTTTAGCTATAAACATGATTTGTCTCAGTATGTCTTCCCTTGAAAAATTACAGCTGAAAAACAACCATGAATTTCTTGAATTTGTTTCTTTGTGTAGGGAATTGCAAGTTGTTTCACTCTCCCATATACACATTCTTCTTTTTCATTTCATTATGGCTTAATTATTAGTTAGAATCTGTTTTTTGTTTTCAAATGATTTCTGTGACAATAAACCTTTTTTCATCCTAATCCCAGATTGACAAATACATGAGCCATGTAAATGGATGTTTGATAGTGAGTACAGGTTTTATCACCTTGAAACCTGCAGCATTTCTTTAAAACCCTACTTCCAAGTTTTTCCAAATATTTATTGTCTGCCATTTACAGATGTAATGAGTGCCTTTCAAAGTAATTCTTTCTTCAGAGATCTGTAAATATCAACAGTAATGTAAGAGAGGTAATAATTTTTTATACAGATCTAAGCATGTGGTCAGTTTGGAGAAAAATTATTAAATCTTATTTTTCAAATATTTTATGGAAACTTTTATTATGTTTGTAATGAAGGGTTTTGTCTGGTTTTTCAACTTCTGCATTGTGTGGTATGTGATGCATTCCCATAAATGTGAATCCATGTCTTGCTTATCTGTTTCACATTTTGTTGCCCTAGATTGCACAACCTGTCTATAATAAATGGTTGCAAGTATTTATTCCAATCACAGTTGATGCCAGTCACATTGTGACAGAGCACTTATAGATTATGTTTATGAGGATATGCATTGAATGCCTGGGAATACTAAAGATGGTTGCAGTCATTGCTTGTATCAAATAGAAAATCTAAATCACTACTGCCTGAAAATAGAACTTTAAAGAGATAATTATAGCTGAATTAATGTCAGGCTATTTCAGTAATATCAATGGCAGTATTTAACATTATCGCAAAATCTGAAATAGTTTTATGTTATGAAAGTATTTCCATTTTTCTAAAGCACAGGGATGCATTTGTTATTTGTGCACCTACAGTTGGATTGTCATTATGTGAAGATAATGTTTACCAATTCTCATTTTCCAGGTTATTTTTAAAACAATTTCTTCTTAGAGTCTGTTTAGGTTGGAGTTGATTCCCTGGCTCCCATTGGTAGATTGCTAGTTGGTCGTGAGAGCCAACTAAAATGGATTGTTTAAGTTGATAAGACAGCATGCTTTTTGTTCATTGAAATACTCCAGTGGCACAGAATGCTGCTCATACCACTGTTTCTGGGGGTAAAGACTCAGGTCTGTTTGGTATAGCTGGAGTTTGAATCATTTCAGCAGAAACAGATCTTTTCTTTGAACATGTATATTCATGACTGGAGATTTCGTACATGGTTTTCATCTACTGTGAACAGAGCATTACACTATCTTTTATTGTTTCACAGCCGAAATATGCTCATGGACTGGGATCTCTACAGTTTCCAAATGGAGCATCTCCCACGGTGTCTAGAATGTGCATATACTCAGGAAACAGTCTTCAGGAAACAAAGTAAGTATTCCCATGAGGCTCCATTCTTCATTCTACCATAGCTACGTGAAATACTCGAATTCGATTGGACCATCAATAAAAGTAGATGCCATCTATTTGGATTGAAAATGTGTCTGATTTCACGACCCCTTCAATGTGTGTATACAACACTGCCGCACTACTTCAGCTTGACCACCACCAACATGGCTAAAATCAACACAACAGACTTGATGGAAATGCTCATAAAACATTTATGAAAACTCGAAAAATACAATTATATGATTTTTCCTCCACAATTAATAGGGAACCTCACTATCATATTACCTTCTATTATAAAAATATTCAAACTCAATTACAATGTACAGTCCCAAACAAACACAATATCAAACTTACACATCAGCAAGCCACGTAAAAAATACATCCCCATCTATACAAAATTTGCAGCAAAACGTTAGTAAACTTTTGGGTACTTGGTAAATGGTATATTTGTTTTTGTTTAGAATGGGAAATTCGCAAGATAACGGTCAAGCGAAACATCAAATTTATGCCACTCATACTCCATCATGTCCCGTTACATCGTTCAAAAGCATGTAAAAAATTGAACCACCAGACTTCTGCTCTAGTCAGCTTCCCGCAAGGCTGTCACTGCTGGAGATCTATGTTTGTCCACTTTGAAAATAGCTCGCCCACAATCCAGTCCCAAATGATGAAAACAATTTCCAAGGAATCCCAAGTTAGTCGCATGTACACAAATCATTGTGTAAGGCCAGCACGGTCACCCTTTTCACGTCGCATGCCGGGGTAGAGGAATGTATGTGAAATCATGATGTGGTGGGGTAGGGTGGAGTGGTACAGTAACACAGCACACAAAACAATAGGCTGGTTTTGGTTGTGTGAAGGTGGGCTTATAAAACCATGGTATTGGGTATTACATTATTGCATTGATTAATCGGCTTCAAATCGAATTTAGAGACTATCAATTCGGTCTAACATTCATCTAATTTCCAAACACAGTACATTTATCTCCTAATTGTGTCCTCAGTATATTCCTCAGTATGCCATGGATAGAATCTCACCACTTTGAACACTGCCTTGAAACCTTACCAATTGGCTTTATCTGAGCTCAGTCTATTTGTTTCTGTATCCTGACCATGTGTATAGTCAAGTCTCATGAGGATAAGCAATGATGGGTTACATGGTTTATATCATTGTAGAGCACCTCCCTTGCCTGTTTCGTGTTTCCATGGCAACTGTTTCCTAGATTGCCTGGAAGTTCTACGAGAGCATAATACAACTCTGGGACTTAAGTTTTTACTGGTGACTGAGGGTAAGTGGAGCTTGCTGTATGTACTTGAACAATATGACATACAGTACTATATCGTCTTCCAGCAAACTACAATTTGAGCTAAGTTGACGTAATCATTTCTTATAACATACCATGCAAACATAGTCAACATTCAAAATTAAACATGACAGTGAAGAAGTCTTTGTTAGACCCCTAATGTTAGAGATGATATGGGTGCATAGATTTAAATGTCATTAAAGACACTAAGGGCTCCAGGACTCTACCCACCCACCTGAATGATATTTTCAAACTATAGCCCACCTTTCTAATACACAGACATTGTGGCAATTATCTTCATACAGCTGGCCACATTAAAAATTAAACAGGCATCTTGAATGTTCAGCTCAATTTTACAAGGGTGTTTAGATCATGGTTTGCTCAATGAGGGCTCCCTCACCTCACCTGAACATTCGACTTTGTTTTGCAACCTAAGGGGGATAACTCTTGGTCACCTCAAGTTTTCTGTACTGTGTGCTTCCTAGGTAATGGAACGGGGAAGTTGTTAGATCCAAGGAAGAGGCCTATTGAGAGAATTGTTCGCTTTGGGGATTCATGTCAGGTGAGTGATGTACATGATTTTCTGTCATTTCATCAGAAATTTTAAGGGCCAAAGTTTGTGTTTGAATACATTTCTTGAGTACACTTGTTCAGTTACTGTCCATGTAAACTGAGTGTGATTCCACTGTGATCACAAGTATGTTCTGACTTTACTACAAGAGGATAATGCATGTTTCATAGAAGATTGTGACATGTTTCATAGAAAGTTGTGACATGTTTCATGGAAGGTTGTGACATATTTCAGGATGTTATCAGTGCCTTAGGTTGTCCCAGCAAGGTGTTCTACAAATCTGAGGACAAGATGAAGATCCACTCCCCAGAGGCTCACAAGCGTGTCCGCTCTCGCAGCGCTGACTTCTTCTACAACTACTTTACCATGGGCGTGGTGAGTACAGCATTACTCTCTAGGGTGGGGTGGGGTAGTCCAGTTGATGTAGCGTGTCAACTTCTGTGGTGTTGACTTCATCTCCAACAACTTCACACTGAAACATATTAATTTTACTGGGGAACTTAAAACATTTCTTATACTCTAACCCAATCTGATATGTAATCAGGTGACATCATAGGCAGATCCAAAAGGCCAGGGCCTAGATTTTGGAAGCTCTCTTAGCGCTAAGATAGTCGTAAGTTAATGTTAATGTATGGCAAGTGCTAAGAGACCCCTAAGCTGTGCCCCTAAGCTGTGTCATGATTTTGGTCACTTCATGACAAGGTTGTGTGAAGCCCATTTCTGGTGTCCCCCACCGTGATGTTGCTGGAATATTGCTAAAAGCGGCGTAAAACCAAACTCACTCACTCATGACAAGGGTGTACTGTGTGCTCCACTTTTCCATTATCATGCTTCCATCAGGGTGCTATTTGACTTTGGATAGTAGTCCACCACATAATGTTTGGATGGTCTATCACTTAATAACACAAATGCCGACTTGTTAGGACAGATATCTGTTTCAGTATTTAATGATACTGACTTTCATTTTCAGGACCTGTTGTTTGATGCCAACTCATATCTTGTGAAGAAGTTCATTCTCCACACCAACTTCCCTGGACACTATAACTTTAACATGTGAGTTTTGTTGTAGACGATGCCCACGAACATTGCATATGCCTGGTTAACTAGTTTGTATGTGTGAGTGTCTGTGAATATGTCATGGATTAGTTCAAATGAATATCATTTTATAACAACACCCATAAAGGAAACTTCATGACAATACTTTTATACTTAAACCATAATTTGTAGTTGTAAAACACAGTTTACCTTAAATAACATATTTCCTGAATTAAATACTACTGTATCTATACTTTCAAACACTCTCTACCCCCAGCATTTATGAGGGGTTACCCATGGGGACAATTCCCTGCATGAAAACCAGCAGTGTTTAAATCAAGGCAATACAGTCGTACTACTTGTGTCTTATGCCCAGATGTTGTGGCAGTTTGGTTTGAAGCATTCTCCTCACTCTCTCGCCTGTCTTCCCACAGGTACTGTCGCTGTGAGTTCAAGCTGCCTGTCATGGTGAGCAGGGAGAAGCAGCAGCACAGCCTCATGGACGACAGTGACTTCATTGTCACAGCCTATTCCAGGGTACTACATCACCTCTTGCAAGAGATTACAGCAGTTCCATGTCCTAATTACTTTCACTATTAAGTTAATGTAACACCTTAAGTATATATTTCTAATGCAACAAATCTCTAATCTAAAGCAGAACATGTTGCCTTGTGTCTACTCCATTAATCATGTGATCAGCATCAGTAGTTTGACTTTTTTATGTCATCATACAGTGAGACATTATTATCCCCCGCCACGAAGTGAGGGGGATATAGGTTTGAGCTCCGTCCGTCCTTCCGTCTATCCTTCCATCAGTCTGAGATAATGGGGGGCGGTGGGGTAGCCTAATGGTTAAAGCGTTGGCTCGTCACGCGAAGACCCGGGTTCGAATCCCCACATGGGCACAATGTGTGAAGCCCATTTCTGGTGTCCCCGGCCGTGATGTTGCTGGAATATTGCGGCGTAAAACCAAACTCAGTCAGTCAGTCAGTCTGAGATAGTGGATACATATTTCTCAGAAACCATTATAAATAGGGAAACCAAATTTGGCATGTGTTTTCAGGACATGTATGCCTTGATGGAGTTCGAAAATGGAAACTGTGTTACAATTTGTTAGAGTTATGGCCATTGACTTAGTGCACGGTATCCCCAATGGGGATAGATTTTCTCAGAAACCGTTATCTATAGAAGGGAACCAAATGTGGTATGTGTTTTCAGGACATGAATGTCGTTGTGGAGTTAAAAAACAGGAACTGTGGGGCAGGGGGATATTGATGACCATGACTTCTTCTTAATGATAATAATCACTGGATTGTCTGGTCCACTAGTACAGGCTGGCATCATATTGCCTGTCTACAGATGTGTGCATGGTTACACCACAAACCAACAGTCATTTGACAGGAAGAGCAGCTTTTGATGCATGTGTGTTGTGTTTCAGTGGAATGATGTACAGTCCTCCCTGCTGAAGGCAGACGAGCGTCCTGTCATCCTCAACCGTTCCTCCTCCACCAACACCAGCAATCCATTCGGCTCAACATTCTGTTATGGCGTACAAGATATGATATTTGAGGTGAGCATTCTCTCGCTCGGTGTACACGTCTTGTTTCAAAGTATGACAAAAAGTCGTAAAGGGAGGTAACCCTGTTCTCTTTCTAGCGCTACCGTTTTCAATGTATAATGTAGCACTTTTCATGTTGATGATTACTGACACTGCTTTGATTCTGGATTACAATACATCACAGCAACCTAAGGATGACAATGTGTCATCAAACACTGATGGCATGGCATGTCAGATGATATCAAACACTAGATGTTCTGGCAAAGTCATTGATCCAACAAAAGTTTTGTTTGATGAAATGAAAACTATCACTATATCCAGGGTCACATTGATTATTATCTAATTGGCACATATTGAAAAAATGGACTTACACGAAAGAAAGCCGTCAAAAATCTTTTTCATAGAAAAAATGTCTTCACTTACATTTAGACTGACACTTTGGTTTCAAGGTAATATGAGCTACCTCTTTAATCAAATTCCCTGACATCAATGTTTGATTGGTCAGTAAAATGTTAGTGTAAATCAAGGGTAGGTAATTTGAAGATTGCAAGAAAAGTGGAAATGGGTTAGTGTAGGTTAGCCCTGATGTATAACATGAGAAGACTGTAATATGGTGATGGATCATTTCATTAGCAAGAGTTGACTGTCTGTGATGTGTTTATCATTCACTTAATACAGTTTTCATGGTTATTTAGTCCTTGTATTTCCTGAGTCGATGAAATAATGAGTAAACATGTCATGATTTCTCCACAGGTAATGCAGAACCAGCATATAGCCTCTCTCACCTTGTATAAACCCTCTGCAGCCCGGGAGACATTGTCTGCTTCTTGATGACACCATGACTTACATCCAGATATTCACGGACAAGTCTCAGAACCAAACTTATATCAGCATCGGTTCTGTTATAGTGGACACCAAGAGACAACTGAGTCGCCATGCCTTGCCATGTCAGCAGGCCAAGGAGAGGGGACAGTACATGTGACCTCTGACCTGGCAGGGGACATAACTCTTACATGTCGTTTTGAGATTACAGGATTATGGGACATGTCATCTTGGTACTCATGAACATGTTATATTTCATCCTAAGTGTATTTCCCAATTCTCAAGGACTTGTTCTCTTCTGTACAATAACCCAAGTTATGTATGAAACTTTACAATAATTACCAACAATGGGTTTCCCATTCCAGAGTTTGTGAGATGAATGTTTGCCTCAGCAAGTAGAGGAAGCATATGGAACTATATACTGGTATTTGATATTGATGAATGTATTGATGTCTTCGCTTCTTACGTTGCTGGGACGCTGTTCATGATGTTGCTACCACAGTATAGGTAGAAGAGCTCCATCACTCTGTGTGCCTGTAACAGGAAGTCTGCCTCTCTCTGACATTATCAGTCACTTTTGTTGTCATTGCAATTATAAATTCCTTCTGGGCATTGAGTCTTTCACTGACATGCAGATATTGAAAATGTTACCAAACACTCAATTCACTAACACAAGACAACAATCAAATTATTCTGACTTCTAGTCATCGTTGTGAATTTTTCATCAGCCAAGATGTATTGCCATCAGTGATGGTGTAATTGCTAGATCAGCCAGACCTTCATCCTTATTCCATCCTTTCTGTCTTCAAGTGCAACTACTCCACAAACTCTATACTTTCATCAAACATCTTACATATTTTATCAGATAGTACCCAGTGAGCAGAATATGAGAGCACCAAACATATATCACAGATGCCTGTACCGGTCAGTGTCTCGTGGAGTTGATAGCTTGAACAAAGGACACACCGAGGATTGATGTTCCCTGTGTGACACAGTGGAGACACACCCGGGCCCCTCATGTAGGGAGGGGTACCAGTCACGATGTGAATGTGACAGTTAAACAAGTATTGGACTATTACAGTGAAGCTGTGAAGTGCATCAGTCAGACCTTGATGTCAGTGTGATGAAGTCAGGGGACATGTTGACTGGACATGTCGCGAGACTGGTGGGATGTGTTCACATCTGCTCAGTGTGATGCTGGGATTGATACAGTGAGCAGGAGAAACAACATATATATGAAAATGATATTTGTTTGGAAGCTTTGCTGGACAAGAAAGGAAAGGAGTGTCCAGAAGCCAGACAGTTACAGAAGTTGTTTTGAACATTTTGCCAGTGGAAGGAACAGCCAGTGTGATGGTTACTTAAGTACAGTCAATTTGAATTAAGATTGTTTGACACGAATGTGATTATTGTCAACAGTGTCGTGAGAAAAGAGAGGGCTTTTTATTGATGAGTAAAATACCAAACTGATGCTTGTCACTCTCATGGCTATGCTATCAGCCTTAGCAAAGCAATTTGGGTGATGTTAAGCTATGAGAAGATCATTACCTTGCATGACGTTACCAGCAGACTTGGTGTAGCCTGTTGACACAAGGATCCCATTCCTCATAATTATATCGGTCCTACAACCATTCACAATCAGTATTGCAGGACTTGTGAACATGTAAAGACTGTTATGTTTTAAAATAAGCCGAATTAGGTTTGGGGTCAGTAAGCTAGTTGTAAGGCTGCGATTGTTTCAGTCATATTGCCAGAATGAGAGTTTACGGCCTGCAGAATGATATTGTACATTGATGGTAATATTGGCCTTTCACATCAGATTAGAATTGTTGTGCAAGAGGTGCCACTGACACTGACTTTACAAGGGAGTTTTTGAGATGGTTAGTGTGCTTTCATATTGTTGGGAGTGATCTGTTGAGTTTGCTGTTTGATGCAGGATTGTTCTTGGATTGAGTTGTTTGCAGAAGGCACTGCCTGAGTTGGTGATGAGATGAAGTTTACAGCATCCAAGTGACAATACACAGCAGCAGTTATGTCTCCGCAAAGCTAATGCTGTATTTCTGATCTATTATCCCTTTACCAAATGATAATTAATTTGAATCTTTGTGTTATCAGTTAATAGTTTTCACCCAATTTGAATGTGTTCTTTTTTACAATCTAATTTTCTTGATACATAAATCATATTGATGTTTATGAAATTGATCCTTTTAACCATGTTCCAAGTATATGACACTTATAAGGGGTTGACCTTTCCTGAAATGTCAGTAGAACCAGGTAGTGATAGCATTAAAAGAGAACTCTTGGGGGATGAAGGGCCACTAGTCCAATAAATATTTCTAAGTTCTGACTTTCAGGCTATGGTTCAACCCCAGTTTTAAATCTTTGTGTCTGGCTGTTTTAGATGCTGTTAATCATTTTATTGGGATAGTAGAAGATGATGTGTGTCGTTGTATTTTAGAATATAGTAGTCTGGTTGTAGTTTTAATCTCTATTTTATATGATAGTTGCCTTTTATATATGGAATTGTCAGTGTTGATGTGATAAATTCAGTCGTACAAGTGCTAATGTTTGAACAGAAAACAAACAAGTATTTAAGAAGTAGATGAAGGTTAGATAAACATGCTATTATTTAGAAAATATTTAGTTCAACCTTGACCTGTTTCACAAACCCCAAAGCTTGGATGATTCCTACTGTAGCAGTAGCCAAAGTATGAATGATGGAGTCATTTGAGGGTAAAGTTTTCACGCAGACTTTTTATGAAAAGAATAAGATATTGCTCTCATTGTTAATTGTGTTGAATGTATTATTTGAGTTGAAATTCTATATATTCAGTGAAGTGAGACAGAAAAGTGAAAATGCTGTTATTTATTGAAAGAAAGGAGAAAAATGTTCATGTAACCCAAGCAGACAGCAGTTAACTGTGGTAATGTGGATGGAAGTCGTTCAGTGCTTGAATACCCTTGTACCTTGTCCTATATGTCTGTGTATACATGTAAACACTTGTGTACAAACTAGCTGTATATTTGAATGTTTAACACAGGGAAGGCTTGTAAGTATTGCAAACAATAAACTGAGATCATTGGCATAATCAAGATTTTGATATGGAATGTCATAAAATGAAAAGGAAAGGGATTATAGCTGAAATGTTCATTATGATAAAGCTTTAACTCCCATGATACATTTCACTGAGCCTTTTTATAGATTTTAATTCCTCGGATTGTAGATGTTTTTATACATAAATATCAAATAAATTTCACATGTATATTAGCATGACAGGAGTACACAATTAACTTAAATCTTGTTGCTTTCTGAATCAAGACTTCTAAGGTGAGCTGTATTTGATTATGAACAGTGGTAATTAATAATTTGGGGTGTAAATATTGAAAGGTGAATCACCAGAATAGAAAGTGGAACGAATGCTGTGGCAACAGAACTGTAAGGATCTGTCTGTATCTACTTACAAAACATGGTCAACAAACTATGTGATCTTTAGTTTTGTACATTATTTTATATAGAAGGAAATTGTTTTGAATTGATAGAGACTGCATGGAAGAGAGCTGACAGTGTCATCTTAGGCAGGAAATATTAACTATGAGTGACATGATGTACAGGAGTTCAGGTTGCCTTGACATTTACACTGAGACATGTGTGATTCGTCAGTGTATTTTGTTAGAGATGATTGTGATTGCTAGTGCCAGTAGTGTCAACCAGGAATTATCCAGTGTATTATGTTTCCTATTCCTTATGTGTACCCTGAACACATTCCTCACTGTATGTGCTTCCTGGGAGTCATGTCACCAGCTCTCTCACCTTAATCAAAATCAGATTAAATTGTTATACACCATGAAACTCCTCAAGCTACTAGGTGTTCCACACATATGTAAGATAATATACAAAAATAGAGTCAGGTTCTGTAGACGTGACCACTCTTTTCAGTTCAAGAAAGGAAAGAGTAATTTGACTGGATAGCTATTCTTAGTACTGTGTCATTTAAGTCACAGAAAAGGTGTGATGGCGAGGAGCTCCATGTGTTTATTATAAGACAAAGGAAATATAATACACCTGATAGTGCTGGTGTAGAATGAACATAAGAAGATACAGTCCCTGGCAGCATGTCCCAGATGCTGTGTGTGTGAATATAGGCTACTATCAGGGAAGGTTACAGATTTGTATCATGATACATCAATACTGATATGAGACCTCATTATGAAAAGGACCATACAGAATTTAATGAATTTCAATTGAAAAGCATCACAGACTGTGTATGACCATCTCGGTGTCCTTAATCACAAATATACACTTGGCAGTCCTCACTGCTCACTACAACCACTGCACATTACTTTGTGTTTGTGGACAGAGTGACATTCTCTTTTCTCATAGTCATAAAGTGAAAATCTAGTAATATTATTATATAATAATTTCATAATCAATAATTATTTGGCTCCCCTTCAACTGCGTTGAAAGTAGATCAAATTCAGGCAGTTATTTCCAAATGATCATGAAGGTTCAGGATAATGGATTACCCAAGAGTGGTGCTTGACTATTATCCAGGTGTATATTTGTCAGCATGTATGATGATACTCTATGTTGTATCACATTATGTATCATGTTGAAACGTGATGTTTCTAGACAGCAAGTCTTGTTGACAGTTTACATTTTTGTGAGAACAGGAATTGCTAATTGGTAAGATACTGTGGTGTTTGAGTTGTCCTAGGTGACTGTATCATGTTTACTGATATTCTAGTTTTCTGTCCAAATGTTTATGATTCAAGTGGAACTTATTGCACAAAACAACTATGTATATATTAGCATTATGAAGCCCCTGAATGACTACACTTTGTGAGAGGCATGGAACCATTACATCTCTGTCTGGGACAAGTATTACAGTTAGACTATAGCTTGCCATCACTTCGTTACCCTTGTTTATACAGGGAATGGCCGAGTTTCATAGAACCTTTTCAAGAATTATGTGTCAGTCCGATGTTTTTAGAGTTTTGTCCTTGTAAATACAGGAAGCACAATCCATGAACAGTCTGTACAGGCTATGTTGTGAGGCAGTGTTTTCTTCTCTAGGATGATGATACTGTTATTGATGAAACTACCAGACTTCCATCCTCGTTCTGCCCACCTATTCATACTTCTAAAACTATTAAGAACCACCCGATTCTTTCATATTACTGTTGTGAATCTGTTGTGGCATGAGTTGTATAGAACAAACTGTGCAATTTGTGTTGTATTAGCTGAGATTCTTACTCAGGGTCTGTCCCACAAACGTAGTGCTTTGACTGTTGTAAGTCCGTGAGTTACGATTGCTCGGATGGAAGTTTGGCAGTTATTGAGATGGAGCAGGGATGGTCCCTGTGTTTTATCATTGTGGTACTGATACTTGACAATGAACAAATAATTAATTTGGTACATTTTATATGAACAATTGATTTTAACTTATCCAATTTTTCAAAGCATATCTGTGAGTTTTATTGTTCATCTGTTATGTAGGGTTTACGAAGACATTTTGATTCTGTTACTTTGCATGAGCCTTTCCTCTAGCTGAGATCTTTTTCTTGTGATCAGATGTTTTTCACTGCTTGATCTTATTAAGGTTTTATGTACATCAAGACAGACGTTGAAGAATCTGTTATTGCATGATATGTTAAATATATGATTAATATTATCAAAAGTTTTAAAACGGCAATGTTATCATTTCCTCATTTCAGAAATGTAGATTTTTGAAATACCCAGTAACAAATATATTTTAACCCACATATTTTGTACCAACTGTGCCAAAAAAAGCTGTTCTTGACTAGTGAAAGCACTGTAAAATTTACTAGTGGTGTCTTTAATGAAGATGAGAAATACAGCTGTGAAGTTTCATTGAGCAATGTCTGTAAAGTGAACCACATAAAACCTCAGTGAGATTTATCTTCATTTCTATATCTTAATATCACTTCTGTATTCACTTGTTAATTAGGATGGCATATGTTTTAATGTACATAAATATTGGCAGTCTGTTGTAGGCTGGAGAGAGAGAAAGAGAGAACGAGAGAGAGAGAGCAATCCTATTGTGAATAAGGAACTATGCAAGTGTCATGAACGAAACAAAAAGGAAGGTTTTTTAGAAATTGTTTTTAAATTGCCATTTCATTGAGATTATTTCAAACTTGGTTGACAATTATATTATGCATGGAAGCTTACAGTCTTCAGGTGATTGAAATTCAACTTTAAATGGCCAATGTTTTTCTTACGATGTGGATTTCTGAAATCTTTGTACAAAAAATATATTTTTTGCGATGATGACTCAGAGATGTGAAAAGTGTTGCATGTTCACAGTTTGGGCCGAGCTGTGGTTGTGGTGAGTTCCGAACAGGGACATGATACTGGTAACCGTGTGTTGTGATGTTACAACTGCTTTCAGTTGAGTTATAGGAATCTTTATGAACAAATAATAGCATCTTAAACACCAACCCATATCTCTCAACGAGAACATTCAAATTCAGTAAGTACTTCATATTCCAAAACTGTTAGACATTACCTTGTTAATAAGATTTAGATTCTAAAAAACAAAACAAATATCATTTGTGTTCAGGTTCCTTTTTAGTTCATATGACCAAGAAGTTTATTTGGAGACAGATATTTGTTTTCAAACACTGACCTAGAGCAACAGCTCAAGTGCAGTAGAGACCCACAGATTGTAAACTATTCATGGTCAATCGTCATTAAACTTCATACACTCGAACACAAAAGCAATTTTGCAAACATAAAATTTCTTGATAATCCTATGTATTAAGGTTCAGTGATCCCAAAATACATTTCAAGATATCATTTCCAAAACAAACTTTATTATTTTTACAAATATGCTATTTAAAAGAAGTTGAGCGCATCTGATTTTTTCATATTACTATTGTTGATCTGTCCTGCCATTTCTAGCCAGTGTTGAGGGTTTAGTGAAATACTGCATGTAGTAAGGTAGTGGAAACTATTTTGGCTACATTGCCTCAGCAGACAACAGGTGGGAGAGTTTCATGTTCAACAATGATTGCATTTCTGTTACTCCTATATTCATGCTAGGGTCTTACAAGGACTTTGACATATTGGGCACCTAGGATGGTTTTTCTGTGTATGTTATCTTTCCTACAGTCTTAGGGTGGAGGTATATGAAAAGGGTAATAATAAGTGTACTACTTTCTATGAACTAGTCACCTTTCATTGTCATGTTGATTGGAGAGGATATAATGTTACCAGCATATACCAATTAATGTTGATGTCACTAAGTTCATAACTGGCATTCACAATATTTACTTAGGACTTGTAATGACTGTAATGGTCAACTGGGTCTCATGTTTGTCATCTCATCACCATGTAACTACATTCTCGTTAAAATGTGTCATGAAGTTTTTACGATAAGATGGATTCCTTTCTTACCAAAGAGAGGACATAGGTGAGCAAGTCGTCTAAGGTAATGCAGTTCGTTGTGGGCATAACAGAACCCTGTGGTAGTTGGTTCAAATCCTGGTTTGTTCCAACCATCTTGTTTTGGTTTCTGAGCACCATACTTCTGCTCATGGGTTTCACCAGAGTGGTCAAGGTCTGAAACCTTCATCAGCTCATGGATTTCACCAGAGTGGTCAAGGTCTGAAACCTTCATCAGCTCATGGGTTTCACCAGAGTGGTCAAGGTCTGAAACCTTCATCAGCTCACCAGAGTGGTCAAGGTCTGAAACCTTCATCAGCTCATGGGTTTGGTCAAGGTCTGAAACCTTCATCAGCTCATGGGTTTCACCAGAGTGGTCAAGGTCTGAAACCTTCATCAGCTCATGGGTTTCACCAGAGTGGTCAAGGTCTGAAACCTTCATCAGCTCATGGGTTTCACCAGAGTGGTCAAGGTCTGAAACCTTCATCAGCTCAAACTTTTCCCTCAATCATAACTGTAATACTGATGGAAGTGGTGTTGAGCCCCCCTCACTCACTCACTCTTACCAAAGACATCTTAACCAGAACATACATGGATTAGCATACAGATTATTTAAGGTTTACCAAGTATTTTTCTATTTAAGGCCCGACCTGTGTAATTTCTTGGTTTCTTGGTCTGTAATCACAAAATGAAGGTGGCAAAATACATATAGAACATTGTCAAGGTTGAATGAAGACTAAGGATTTTTAAAATTATTTTAAGACAATATAAACTGATCAAACTTCGGTTTAATTTTTATCATGCATGATTCCACCAGAAAATTGTTCCTCCTTGTAATAATTTTACCATTGCTTACAGGTTAATTAGACATAACGAGAATTTCCTGAGTTGTCTGTGGTCACATATATTCAAAGGTTCATATTTATCACATACTCAGTTTGCCAAAGGTGATATGTTCTTCTAAGGTCTGCTGTTCATATCACATTCATCTATCACACAAGTCAGCCTGAAAGTGGAGGATTTGTTGGCACCAAGATATCACCCCAATAATGGATATGTAGCAGCTGATAAGGGCACATGGACAAGCCATTCCAGCCTAGTCAGGGATAACTTAGAGACAGTGTAACTTGAATACTTGTAATGTATTGCATGGAAGAATTGTGTACGTGTATCGGACAATAAGAAAATATATAATCTGTTAAACATACCTATATTTTTATCATAATACTGCAATGTCATTATAAAGATAATGTTATATGTATGAAAATCCTTATATTAAATTTAGAATAGTTATTAGATTATCTAGTAAAATCCTATCTTTTAGTCTGACATGATACCTCTCTACATGAAGATCTGGCAACTCTCCAGTTCCTATGAACAGCATCTATCTTCTATATTCTCTGTACATGTGATGTAATAAGGATCTGCACCTTCATGTTGTAGATATTTTCTACACCATTGCATTTCTGAGGAATATTTGTTTTGTTTGTTTTCTTTTGTAAAGATTGAAATTTTGAATCCAGGTGAAAAACTATAGCTGGATCTATTAGAGTTATAAGAGCCAAAATTTCCTTTGTGTTACTGGTATTCTGCTGTCTGTTTCAGTCTGGATTCTCCTGAGACAATCTCTGGAGGGGTTGTCAGATCTGGAGAGGTGTCAAAACCAGTATAAAACATACTTACCTCTACTTATGAGATTGATGAACTAGCCTACTTGTGCCTGAAAAGGTGGCATGATATGTTACTTTAGTTTTGTTTAGCCTGGAGAAAGATGTGATGCAAAACAATGGGTATGTATGATTTGATAAAGAAGGACCATATACAAGTATGACATTTTGTTCCTGCTTACCTATTTCAAAACCTCCACCTTATTTTATGAAGACAGCTTTTTCCTATTATTTCAGTTACTGAAATATAGTTTGACATTGAATGTAGTTTTAAGAAGGAAATGCTAGGATTGGACGTATAGATGGGATGAAATTCTTATGGTTAAGTTACCCTGGCCTGTTGATTTGTACAGCATGTATTGATGTTTTGTGGGAAGTGGTAAATAAATACACACCTCAGTGATTCGGCACATTTATCTGACTGAATTACACAAGAACATCAAACTTTGTAGTATAGGAAGGTCAGGCTTGAAAACTCCTACTTTCTTGGCCAGAGGAATCATTTGTAGGGTAGTTTGAAAGCATTTGTAGGTCATAGGAAAAATGTTCTGAGGTATATATGACAGGTAGGCCTACAGCTGTGTTGAGAGGAATGTGAAGTAGTGATTGCAGTGTGAAGCAGGAACACTTCCTCCATAGCCCCACTTTTTCAGGTTGGTGGCGTGAACAGCCGAAGATGATGTTCCAAGCGAGGCCAGGTTTTCTGATGGAGGCCCAAACAGTAGAACACCATCAAGTTGCTGTCTACTCAAATATGTTGTAATTCCAGTAATATTATTTATTTCAGTATGCAAACTTTTTATGATACTGTATATCTTCATAATAAGTGGCAATGACTAGTTTTTGCTCAACCCTGTGTCAGGAAGAGGTAGTTTGTCAATACAATATGTGTGCTTGCCTTCTGTTCGTGCTGTTTGCTGGAGCATGCATTCTAGTTCCACTGTTCCACAATGATCTCAACTTTTATGTTGCCAATACCTCAGTTGCCAGTCTGTCGGTCTGCCTTCCAATACATCCACTGCATATCTTGTGTCCCCTCTACACCCTCATGTCTGTATATAAACATTATCATTGGAATAAAGCAAAGCTTTAATATCAGCCTTGTCTTTTATACTGTTCTGGGAAGCCATGAGAAGAATGGGAGTCAGCACCACATGCATATGTCACAAGAGCTAACTCATGTGGAGGAGGTATGGCATGCTTTGTTTTATTTTCAGACTACCGTTGGAAAATTATTAGTATTTATATTAGTCTGTAAAAATTATGTTCCACAGAGTAATCATTAGGTGCATGGTAACATATGGTAGTTCAGAGGGAAATCCACTTGCCCTCTCAGCATACTTTACTAGTCGCCACTTACAGATTTATATGTATGTTGAAGCGGAATCCTGTACTGTAATTTACCTGAACATTGTTGACTACACTCACATTTACAATATTTCACTGGGTCACCAATCAGCAGTATTTTGGGTCACTTCAGGAAGTCTATGTGAAAATGGATGTCCCATGGTAAAGCAGGTGAATCAGTAGCTGTTGGTTTTGACAGAATGAACATACCCGGTATTATACTCTTTCAGCTGCCACACAAATGCAACAAACTGGACAAGCATGGAGCACCACTATATACATGAGCCACATGTCATTTCTGGTGTCCCCCACCTTGATGTTGCCAGAATATTGCTAAAAGCAGTGTAAAACTAAACTCACTCATGAGCCACAGTCAACCTATTTGACAAGCATGGAGAACTGAGTACCATTCAGCACTAATGGTTACTTCAGTTATTTGGTCATCCTCGCCAGCCAGTGTCAGACTGGATTTCCCATGTTCATAATCCATCAGTCTGGCCCAGAACACCTAGCTTTGGAAGGAACAGGCAGCCTAGTGTTAAAACAATGCAATGTGCTTGGCAGAGTTGCTTCCCTTCAGCTTCCTAGCAGCCTGGGTCAGTGGGCTAGCCTTGTGGTAATAGTGTTTGCTCATCATGTCAAAGACATGTTTCAAAGGTGATAAACATCGAGGACCTGTATCCCTTCATGCGTCCCTGCCACATCTAGCGGACTCCGACACATAAGGGTAACCACTGAAATACTATTCAAGTGGTGTTGAACCAGTGTCACTCACTCATTCAGACTCCTACATACAAACCTGGCAAACTATTTTTGTTGTAGAGTTTCACAATGAGTGAGTTTGGTTTTACTCTGCTTTTAGCAATATTCCAGCAATATTACGGCAGGGGACACCACAAATGGGCTTCACACATTGTACCCTTGTAGGGAATTGAACCCGGGTCTTTGTACTTAAAATGTTTATAAATGCAGACTTGATCTTGTCACTCTATGGCTGGAATAATGCCGATATGACATAAAGCCCAACTCCACTTCAGCGTGACGAGTGAATGTTTTAACAACTAGGCTACCCCACAGCCCCTTCATGGTAGACAGTCATCCATAAGGTTTACATCACAAGAAGTGATAATTCTCCTGTAAGGTATCTTTATTCACAATGGTTTACATGTTCATGTTGATAGACGATGGAATATGAAACGTGTCAAATATGAAAATAACATGCTTTTCCATCAAACAAATGTATAAATTAAACAGTAAAAATTACACATCCTTCACCAAATATTTCTCTTTGTACATGAAATTTGAAATTTTCATAGAAGCAGAATCAGTTGTTCATTGTAATATTCATTGAAAAAACAGCTAGTATCATTTTACGACATGCTGTAAAAATGGTAGCTGGTGCATACTTTCATTGAGAAGTCATACATTATTTGCATTTAGGTACATGAATATCAAAATAAGCAGTCTGTTTTGATTCTGACTGACGATGCTTTCTAATTACAAAACACTCATGTCTATTGCTAGAGAAAGCTCTCAACATCACAAGCAACATACAATTACCCTTCTACCCATGCTTGTAATTATAATGATTACACCACACAAAATTCTTTAGAATCCCTTTCATCTTTGATACTTAATAATGTCATTACTAACGTAAATAATTAAGATAATATTACATAATTGGACATTGCAAACTGACCCTTAAAGTGCAATTGTGGAGCCTTTATTTGTCACTCATGCACTTACAACTCGGGGCATATTGCTATTGTGTTGACAACTGTGTCAACTATGTACAGGCACCCAGTGTTGAACTGTCTTTACCATAATCTTAGAACCTACATGACCAAAGAACTTTTAGATCCAAGGATACCATTTCACTGTGTTTGATTAGTATCGGTGGATATAGTTAGTGAAGTTGTTCCAGTCCTGCACAGAGGGCTAGCATCCCGTCAGTTTGGCGTAATGCTGTTGTCAGCAATATTTCAGCTCTATTACAGCATGTGTCTAAATGAGGGGGAAATCCTCAAGTGACACTGGTCTTACACATTAACACTTTACCATAAGCACTAGTATGATGAAATCTTGGATTCAAACTCACATATTTCTAAGGGAGGTAACTCTGTAGAGCAAATTGCAGTTCCTAAAACAACTGGGCTTCCCGGAATATGAAACCAACTAATGTCATCCCTGTCCATGAACATTTCCTGTAATGAAGCATTCCTACGTTGGGAACACATGACTTGGGGCCCTGAGATGTCCGTGCAACTGGACACTGTATCCACACAAACAACATGACTGGAATAAAGGCACCTACATGTATTCCTATGCATAGATAGTTCCTCCAGACTGGCAACAATAATCTCGTCATACAGTGGGTCATGACAACCACAGGACTAGACGTTTGGGGATTGGGCAACTTTCTACAATGTCATGTTTAGTGCCATTTCTTGTTTTGCAGCCATAATATCAAAAAACCTTCCACAGTATTATGATGTGACACATAATCTTATCATTTACTATGCAAAAGAAGGAAAAGACCGCAATTCTTTCATATCGCAAAAGGTAAAGTCTTGACATGAAAGGATTGAATGATCTTAACTGCTTTTGAGTAGTATATCATACAATGATGATTAAAATATTTTGACAATGACAATCAAACATGCTCCTGGGTGCTACCTTTCACACTACAATGTATCTTGTCCCCTCTTCACCAATGACCTTGAAGACAGATCTTGAAAAAATTGAGAACACTGACTGAGCTAAGGGTGCTGCTCATGAACCTTGTTCCAGGCAGGATCAAAATTATCCATTAGCAGTATTTACATAACCTGTATTGACAACATTTTACATTGTAACAAACTAAGTCCTGTTCACCAGTGTAGATGTATGTACAGATGTTACTGGCCATACACCTTGCCTCTGAACAACAGGTCTCTCTATTACAACGTTCAGTCTACTGACATCTGACCATGACGCCACTTACTCATACCTTTAGCTGTCATCTTATCCCACACAACTATTTCAATAAACATTTTGGAAACTAGTGAAGTTCTAATTTTATATTTCAAATTTTGTCAGTAGTTGGTAGTACATTATGAGCTACATGTCCCCTGTACACCCCTCGACCATGGTTCCACGGTCAACATGTCACCCCCTATGCTGCAGCTACTCGCCTACCACCTACCTACCTAACTCAGACAGGGCCCAGAACAATGTCAGTACACCCCTCGACCATGGTTCCACAGTCAACATGTCACCCCCTATGCTGCAGCTACTCGCCTACCACCTACCTACCTAACTCAGACAGGGCCCAGATCAATGTCAGTACATCCCTCGACCATGGTTCCACAGTCAACATGTCAACCCCTATGCTGCATCTACTCGCCTACCACCTACCTACCTAACTCAGACAGGGCCCAGAACCATGTTAGTACACACATCTTCAATGTCCGCATATGTTGGTCCTGTTTCAATGTGGGCACAAACACGTCAAACTCAACTCTAAAACACAATCATGAAAATGCAACGTTATCTTAAACAAGTACAAATCAAGTTCCTATTATCACACAAATGAACTAAAAGTTTGACAAGCCGAAGTGATACTGTTATATAGATGATCATGTTCATGCAAAGCCCCATCAAACAACATGCAACTTAAAAATGATGTATATTGCAAGGTGGGAGGATTAAATAAAAACAGCTGGGTTTGAATAAAAGTGACAGGGAGGATGGTCTATTTGTTTGTTTCAGAATTATTATTTGTTGAAGAACTGTTGCCCTTTTAGACCAAGCCAACATTTTGTTGACATTACAAGATAGCACATAAACTCATTAAAAAAATGCAGCTAAAGTGTTCATTCACAAAAAGCAATCGAATAAAAGATTCTCAACATCAGTCCCCATTGTATTTTCCGTGACTTTCTGTAGTGATATTAAGTTCCTGATGCTGAAGTCAGGTGTACATGGACGAGTTGGTCCTCTTCAGTTGGGTACAACCATCTTGGTTAACATTTCAGCTTCTTCCCAGTGAGTGGGACCAAAGGAATATAGCAATGTTCAGAAGTATTTTTCAAAATATTTGAAAAAAATGAGAAAATGGCAGTGATCACAGTCTGAATCATGCATCCTCTTTGAAGCCGATATTGTCCTGCTTCCTTTTAGGTGTTTAATTGTTTCTATTTATAGTCAAGAACCATGATGGTCACTGATGCTCACTATTGCCATGGCGATGTTACACACAGACTGACACATGCAAATTTCCTTAAGGTATGATGCACAAATCCAGCGTCTGTCATTCAGAATCCTCATTGAATAAAATCACTTGTCCTAAGGACATGCAATCCCTGGGAGTGTCTGAGCTAATCACAGACCATCTCTTCGATCAGACACAAACTCCCCTCCTCCGGTCTGAGCACTTCCTGCTATGCTGTGGCTGGGTCTTCACGGGACAAGATCTGCGTTGTTTCCAGAGAAACCCAGGACAGGCCTAAAGATGGTGGACTCCCACTGCGACTTTCACCTTGGCTTGTCTGAAAGTCAGACATCAAAGACTTAAAACAGAAGGTTCGTTGAGAACGCTGCAGTTCAATTAAACTTTGAAGCAAATTACAAGAATGAAGAGTGAGTGAGTGAGTTTAGTTTTACGTCGCACTCAGCAATATTCCAGCTATATGGCGGTCTGTAAATAATCGAGTCTGAACCAGACAATCAAGTGATCAACAGCATGAGCATCGATCTGCGTAATTGGGAACCGATGACATGTGTCAACCAAGTCAGTGAGTCTGACCACCCAATCCCATCCGGTTAGTCGCCTATTATGACAAGCATGGGTTACTGAAGATCAATATTCTAACCCGGACCTTCACGGGTTACAAGAATGGACACATGACACAAACATCACATAGGGCACAAAAACTCTCTGAAAACACTGCAATATTTCAAACTGGTGGAAAATATTAAATGTATTGACAACAACAATGCCATTATTACCGACCAAAAAGAAAGCCAAATACTGTAAGTGGAGGATATGACAGTGATGATACAAGAGATGGGAGGGGTCTTGATTTATGAGTCACACCAATATTACAAGTTTCATCACTCTGGTGACGGGAGAACATTTTCTGGCTGTCATAAACTTGAAAAGGCTTTTAATGCTAACAGTGAGAGTAACTTCCTAGCGTTGAAATTTGTGCTGTGTGACACCCCAAGAGGTGAGATGCTGTGCTGTGTGACACCCCAAGAGGTGAGATGCTGTGCTGTGTGACACCCCAAGAGGTGAGATGCTGTGCTGTGTGACACCCCAAGAGGTGAGATGCTGTGTGCTGTGTGACACCCCAAGAGGTGAGATGCTGTGTGCTGTGTGACACCCCAAGAGGTGAGATGCTGTGTGCTGTGACACCCCAAGACGTGAGATGCTGTGCTGTGTGACACCCCAAGAGGTGAGATGCTGTGTGCTGTGTGACACCCCCAAGAGGTGAGATGCTGTGCTGTGTGACACCCCAAGAGGTGAGATGCTGTGTGCTGTGTGACACCCCAAGAGGTGAGATGCTGTGTGCTGTGTGACACCCCAAGAGGTGAGATGCTGTGCTGTGTGACACCCCAAGAGGTGAGATGCTGCTGTGTGACACCCCAAGACGTGAGATGCTGTGCTGTGTGACACCCCTGGTGAGATACTGTGCTATGTGACACCCTAGTGAGATGTGTGACACCCCTGAGGTGAGATGCTGTGCTGTGTGACACCCTAGTGAGATGGTGAGATGTGTGACACCCTAGAGGTGAGATGCTGTGCTGTGTGACACCCTAGTGAGATGGTGAGAAGTGTGACACCCCTAGAGGTGAGATGCTGTGCTGTGGACACCTCTAGAGAAGAGATGCTGTGCGAGTGTGGCAGCAGATGAGGGCAACACATCGTCACAGCAAGATTACCTGGAACTACATATACCTTAGACTCCAGCATCTCCTGCAGGGACTCCTCATGCACCAGAGGCTGCCACTCACTGAACCTGCAATGGAACAAACAACTCAAGTAAAAATTCACATTACAAATTTAACCATAGAATGTATTATTCAAAACTGGCTAACACAGGAGATACGGTTGACTGGCATCATTCAATATTTCCCAGATGTCACAACAATGAAATTGCATCACACTGCTTTGCAGACCAGTGTGATGTCATCAGGTACTACAACATCACAGTCAAATGACATCAAATCTCTCAGCCAATGAAGGTTGCAGCTTTTCACTGTTTTCAAACTGAAAAGTGAGTGAGTGAGTGAGTGAGTGAGTGAGTGAGTGAGTGAGTGAGTGAGTGAGTGAGTGAGTGAGGTGAGTGAGTGAGTGAGTGAGTGAGTGAGTGAGCCAGTGAGTGAATGAGTTTGGTTTTATGCAGCTTTAGCAATATTCAGGCAACATCACGGCGGGTGACACCAGAATGGGCTTCACACATTGTACCCTTGTGGGGAATCGAACCTGGGTCTTCAGCGTGACAAGCAAATGCTTTAACCACTAGGCTACCCCACTGCCCCTCAAACTGAAGTAGTTGGAGGAATTTTGTTGGATGATACATAGAATGTTACTATTATGTTATTTGATATCGAATATATCAACACTCGTCAATAACAGTTTCAAATACATTTAATAGAAAAAGACACAAGCCACATTCTCTGTTTATAAAACAACTGATGTTTTTTTCCACACAAAACCTACATGACCACTTTCTGTGTTTTATATGTACAGAAGTATATAGTGAGATTGGTTGGTTGATTTGTTGTTTACCCAGCACTCAGCAATATTCCAGCTATAATGGCGGTGGTCTGTAAATAATCAAGTCTGGACCAGAAAATCCAGTGATCAACAGCATGAGCATCAATCTACACAATTGGGATATGATGACATGTGTCAACCAAATCAGCAAGCCTGACCACCCGATCCCATTAGTCGCATCTTACGACAAGCATGGGTTACTGAAACCCACTTCTAACCTGGATCTTCACGGAGGGAGGTAATGAACTGTATTGTTCCCAAAATTCAGTTCTAGCAGAAATGTGTCATTGTAGCACTGTGTTGCTCATATTAGATTATATACAATATCAGATCTGATAGTAGTGTGAATATCTACTTTTAAGGAAATGTTTTATTATTATTTTATACTTATCCTGACTCATTTATGTTTCTCTCTCCCTTAATACATTGGAAACTTGATTACATGCAAATCAACAAATTGCTCAATAAACTCCTACCTTATTGCATAGGGGTCATCAGACGCTGGCGGTTCATAGATCCGCTCCTTCGATGCCTGGACTGACTCTGCTACCCGCTTCTTGTAGTCGTCCGGGGTCCTGGTGGTATCTATAGCAACACAATAGTATCTATAGCAACACAATGACATCAGATTGGTTGTTTGTTTTATCATCACTGTTAAACACTGCACTTGGCAACATTCCAAGAGTAAGGTGGGGCCTATAAATAGTTTGGTCAAGACAATCTTGTGATTGACATCATATGAATCAATTAGGATGTGATGACACGCACCAACCAAGTCAGCAATTCCTTAAATTATCTCATATGAACATCATGGGTTTACTAATGAAACTTCTCTATCATGGGACCCGTCAATGTCCGGGTTAGAATACTGATCTTCAGTAACCCATGCTTGTCGTAAGAAGCGACTAACGGGATCGGGTGGCCATGCTTGCTGACTTGGTTGACACATGTCATCGGTTCCCAATTGCACCGATCGATGCTCATGCTGTTGATCACAGGATTGTCTGGTCCAGACTCGGTTATTTACAGACCGCCGCCATATAGCTGGAATATTGCCGAGTGCGGCGTAAAACTCAACTCACTCACTCACTCTTTATCATGGGTTTATGCAGTCATCAAGAGCATACAAAGGGAGACAACTCACAAATCAGCTGCTTCTTGATTCAAGGGAGCCTTTGTCTCTATCTTGTAGAATATCCTTCTTGCATACAGTAAAACCTGCCAGATGTGGTTCACATTGCGCCTGTCAAAATAAAGTATCTCAAAATCAGAACAAAGAGCTGGAAACAATATATTTCTTCTGTGCTGTTAATGTGTCAGAAAATACATTGATGTATTGATACAGCAGCAGTCAGAGGGCGTGTCCCAAGTGTGATCTAACCCAGAACAAGGAAGTAAACAACTCTGTCACCATCTGGTCACACTCATGATGTTTACACCTTTTTGAAGCTATATTAATTTTTTCGAACAATATAAGAAAATTTAATGAAAATTGATTCTGCCAAATGTTATGATTGTTAACAGACAACAGAAGGTAATATTTTGTCTTTTTATCTAGTAAACTCACATAATAAAGTCAGGCAAGTTGGGCCCTGATTCTCGATGTCCAAAGCACACTAAAGGAAACTAATAGTAATTCCTATATACCCACAGCTAGATACTGTAACATTGTTCTAATTTTCTGCAGTAAGTACATGAGTAATTGCCATTATGGAGAGTTACCTCCACTTGGGGAAGCCCTTCTTCACGTCTAGCAGGCCAGACACTGGATGGACTAAAGGATGGAACATGGGGTACTCGAACACCACGCTCTGAAATGAGAATAACAGAACTCATACTTATAGGCACAAACACTCGGGAACTAGCAGGGCTACTGGGACCTGTTCTGTGGCTGAATACCACTCGGGAACAAGCAGGGGTACTGGGACCTGTTCTGTGGCTGAATACCACTCGGGAACTAGCAGGGGTACTGGGACATGTGCTGTGGCTGAATACCACTCGGGAACAAGCAGGGGTACTGGGACATGTGCTGTGGCTGAATACCACTCGGGAACAAGCAGCAGGGGTACTGTATTTGAATACCACTCGAAACAAGCAGGGCATTGGGACATGTGCTGTGGCTGAATACCACTTTCGGGAACAAGCAGGGTACTGGGACATGTGCTGTGGCTGAATACCACTCGGGAACAAGCAGGGGTACTGGGACATGTTCTGTGGCTGAATACCACTCGGGAACAAGCAGGGGTACTGGGACCTGTTCTGTGGCTGAATACCACTCGGGAACTAGCAGGGGTACTGGGACCTGTTCTGTGGCTGAATACCACTCGGGAACAAGCAGGGGTACTGGGACATGTGCTGTGGCTGAATACCACTCGGGAAAGCAGGGGGTACTGGGACATGTGCTGTGGCTGAATACCACTTTCGGGGAACAAGCAGGGGTACTGGGACATGTGCTGTGGCTGAATACCACTCGGGAACAAGCAGGGGTACTGGGACATGTGCTGTGGCTGAATACCACTCGGGAACAAGCAGGGGTACTGGGACATGTGCTGTGGCTGAATACCACTCGGGAACAAGCAGGGGTACTGGGACATGTGCTGTGGCTGAATACCACTGGGGAACAAGCAGGGGTACTGGGACATGTGCTGTGGCTGAATACCACTCGGGAACAAGCAGGGGTACTGGGACATGTGCTGTGGCTGAATACCACTCGGGAACAAGCAGGGGTACTGGGACATGTGCTGTGGCTGAATACCACTCGGGAACAAGCAGTGGTACTGGGACCTGTGCCGTCCTTCAATACAATGAGGAGAAAAGTAGGCATACTGGGTCCTGTTCTTCCTTGAATAATATTATGAGGAGAAAGGAAGGGTCTCTGGGACACGTTTTGTCTTTGAGAAGCATTTTGGGGAGATAATTGAGGGTTCTCTTAAATGTTTGGTCCAGTAATAGCTTCATGGGGAGACAAACAATGGGTTATACAAGACCAGAGTACTTACAGGACAGTCACAGTCTGTATCGGGGAAGTTGTCTGGGATGGTGAGTGTGAACCGGAACACACCCTCCTGGTACAATCCCTGCCGGATGAACAGCACACCATTCCAGACTGAAACACAGGTGGAACATCTCTCGTTACAACTGTCACCACAACACACAATCCTACTGGTGAATGTACAGAAGAATACACCTGACCTGACATTTAACTAGAAGGTTCTGACTGTGTGGCAGCATTGTCCATTAAATCACTGGGGTGAAGGCTATAGATGAGCACATGGCTACACATCAGCTTTACATCTTGCTGAGCTCTGCATCACAATGATCAACATGCAAGGCACACTGAATATGGATAGTATTAAGTTAAAAAAGCACAATATTTAGTGATTGTCAAATATGTGTTGCAGACTCATTCGTGCACTGAGGCAAATCGAGGCTATCACAGGGTTACTCAATTGTATTGTAACTCAATACTCAGCATCCAGATATAAACCTGGACTTTCACACAGGTCAAACACTGCTGTGCAGTCCAGGCTTGACACTGTGTCTGTACAGGCTTGACACTGTGTCTGTCCTGGCTTGACACTGTGTCTGTACAGGCTTGACACTGTGTCTGTCTAGGCTTGACACTGTGTCTGTCCAGGCTTGACACTGTGTCTGTACAGGCTTGACACTGTGTCTGTCTCAGGCTTGACACTGTGTCTGTCCTGGCTTGACACTGTGTCTGTCCTGGCTTGACACTGTGTCTGTACAGGCTTGACACTGTGTCTGTACAGGCTTGACACTGTGTCTGTGGCTTCTGTACAGGCTTGACACTGTGTCTGTACAGGCTTGACACTGTGTCTGTACAGGCTTGACACTGTGTCTGTCCAGGCTTGACACTGTGTCTGTCCAGGCTTGACACTGTGTCTGTACAGGCTTGACACTGTGTCTGTCCTGGCTTGACACTGTGTCTGTCCTGGCTTGACACTGTGTCTGTACAGGCTTGACACTGTGTCTGTACAGGCTTGACACTGTGTCTGTACAGGCTTGACACTGTGTCTGTACAGGCTTGACACTGTGTCTGTACAGGCTTGACACTGTGTCTGTACAGGCTTGACACTGTGTCTGTCCTGGCTTGACACTGTGTCTGTCCAGGCTTGACACTGTGTCTGTACAGGCTTGACACTGTGTCTGTACAGGCTTGACACTGTGTCTGTCCAGGCTTGACACTGTGTCTGTACAGGCTTGACACTGTGTCTGTACAGGCTTGACACTGTGTCTGTCTAGGCTTGACACTGTGTCTGTACAGGCTTGACACTGTGTCTGTCAAGGCTTGACACTGTGTCTGTCTAGGCTTGACACTGTGTCTGTCAAGGCTTGACACTGTGTCTGTCAAGGCTTGACACTGTGTCTGTCTAGGCTTGACACTGTGTCTGTCTAGGCTTGACACTGTATCTGTTCAGGTTGACACTGTCTCTGTCCAGGCTTGATCATGTGTCTGTACAGGCTTGACACTGTGTCTGTCTAGGCTTGACACTGTGTCTGTACAGGCTTGACACTGTGTCTGTACAGGCCTGATGCTGTCTGTACAGGCTTGATGCTGTCTGTCAAGGCTTGATGCTGTCTGTCCAGGCTTGATGCTGTCTGTACAGGCTTCACACTCTATCTGAACAGACTTGATGCTGTGTCTGGACAGGCTTGACACGGTATACCTGAACAGGCTTGACACGGTATGCCTGAACAGGCTTGACACTGTGTCTGTACAGGCTTGACACTGTCTGAACAGGCTTGGCACTGTCTGAACAGGCTTGACACTGTCTGGACAGACCTGAAACTGTGTCTGTACAGGCCTGACACTGTCTGTACTGGCTTGACACTGTCTGTACAGGCCTGACACTGTGTCTGTACAGGCCTGACACTGTGTCTGTACAGGCTTGACACTGTGTCTGTACAGGCTTGACACTGTGTCTGTACAGACTTGACACTGTGTCTGTCCTGGCTTGACACTGTCTGTACAGGCTTGACACTGTGTCTGTACAGGCTTGACACTGTCTGTACAGGCTTGACACTGTGTCTGTACAGGCTTGACACTGTGTCTGTACAGGCTTGACACTGTGTCTGTACAGGCTTGACACTGTGTCTGTACAGGCTTGATCCTGTGTCTGTCAAGGCTTGACACTGTGTCTGTCTAGGCTTGACACTGTGTCTGTACAGGCTTGATCCTGTATCTGTCAAGGCTTGACACTGTGTCTGTCTAGGCTTGACACTGTGTCTGTACAGGCTTGACACTGTGTCTGTACAGGCTTGACACTGTATCTGTTCAGGTTGACACTGTCTCTGTCCAGGCTTGATCATGTATCTGTACAGGCTTGACACTGTATCTGTCTAGGCTTGATCATGTGTCTGTACAGGCTTGACACTGTGTCTGTACAGGCTTGATGCTGTCTGTACAGGCTTGATGCTGTCTGTCAAGGCTTGATGCTGTCTGTCCAGGCCTGACACTGTCTGTACTGGCTTGACACTGTCTGTACAGACCTGACACTGTGTCTGTCTAGGCCTGACACTGTGTCTGTACAGTCTTGACACTGTGTCTGTACAGGCTTGACACTGTGTCTGTACAGACTTGACACTGTGTCTGTACAGACCTGACACTGTGTCTGTACAGACCTGACACTGTGTCTGTACAGACTTGACACTGTGTCTGTACAGGCTTGACACTGTGTCTGTACAGGCTTGACACTGTGTCTGTACAGACCTGACACTGTGTCTGTACAGACTTGACACTGTGTCTGTCCTGGCTTGACACTGTCTGTACAGGCTTGACACTGTGTCTGTACAGACCTGACACTGTGTCTGTACAGGCTTGACACTGTGTCTGTACAGGCGTGACACTGTGTCTATACAGGCTTGATCCTGTGTCTGTCAAGGCTTGACACTGTGTCTGTCTAGGCTTGACACTGTGTCTGTCAAGGCTTGACACTGTGTCTGTCTAGGCTTGACACTGTGTCTGTACAGGCTTGATCCTGTATCTGTCAAGGCTTGACACTGTGTCTGTCTAGGCTTGACACTGTGTCTGTTCAGGTTGACACTGTCTCTGTCCAGGCTTGATCATGTGTCTGTATAGGCTTGACACTGTGTCTGTCTAGGCTTGACACTGTGTCTGTACAGGCTTGACACTGTGTCTGTACAGGCTTGATGCTGTCTGTACAGGCTTGATGCTGTCTGTCAAGGCTTGATGCTGTCTGTCCAGGCTTGATGCTGTCTGTACAGGCTTGATGCTGTCTGTACAGGCTTGATGCTGTCTGTACAGGCTTCACACTCTATCTGAACAGACTTGATGCTGTGTCTGGACAGGCTTGACACGGTATACCTGAACAGGCTTGACACGGTATACCTGAACAGGCTTGACACTGTGTCTGTACAGGCTTGACACTGTCTGAACAGGCTTGGCACTGTCTGAACAGGCTTGACACTGTCTGGACAGACCTGACACTGTGTCTGTACAGGCCTGACACTCTGTCTGTACAGGCCTGACACTGTGTCTGTACAGACCTGACACTGTGTCTGTACAGGCTTGACACTGTGTCTGTACAGGCTTGACACTGTGTCTGTACAGACCTGACACTGTCTGTACATGTGTCTGTACAGACCTGACACTGTGTCTGTACAGGCCTGACACTGTCTGTACAGACTTGACACTGTGTCTATACAGGCTTGACACTGTGTCTGTACAGACCTGACACTGTGTCTGTACAGACTTGACACTGTGTCTGTACAGATGGGCTGGACATCAGCATACAGATCATTACAGTGTAGTATTATTGTGCATCACACACTACAGTCTCACAAACTAAACTTACTGCGAGGTGATTTGGCAGACGGCATTACATATATCCCTGGTGCTTTCAAAGAACACAGCTGATTGCTGGAAAATAACAGAATATTGATTATGAACACTGAAAGTATTCATAAAGCAGAAACTTTAACTAGTAGCAATAATCATGGTAGTACTGGAAGCATTTTTCCAAAACAGTTACCAATTGAATACAATTATTTGAAAGAAGTTCCTTAGTTGAGCACAGACATTGTTACCATCATGTTTTGTCTCTTGGTAACACATCAAGTTAATACATCTTTCCTCTAGGCAATGCCTTTCCCCTCTGTAATATATCTTCCATCCTGCACTTTACCAGTGCCCTTTGGCACCACATATCTACAGCTACCTGCACTTTACCAGTGCCCTGTGTCACCACATATCTATAGCTACCTGCACTTTATCAGTGCCTTTGGCACCACATATCAATAGCTACCTGCACTTTACCAGTGCCCTGTGGCACCACATATCTACAGCTACCTGCACTTTACCAGTGCCCCATGGCACCACATATCTATAGCTACCTGCACTTTACCAGTGCCCTGTGTCACCACATATCTACAGCTACCTGCACTTTACCAGTGCCCCATGACACCACATATCTACAGCTACCTGCACTTTAGCAGTGCCCTTTGGCACCACATATCTATAGCTACCTGCACTTTACCAGTGCCCCATGGCACCACATATCTATAGCTACCTGCACTTTACCAGTGCCCTGTGGCATCACATATCTACAGCTACCGTCACTTTACTCGTGCCCCATGGCACCACATATCTATAGCTACCTGCCCTTTCCCCTCTGTAATACATCTTCCATCAAGATAATATGTTTTCCCTCTGGGTAATACATTCTCACTCCACATAATACACCTCTCCTTTAAAGGTCACATAAACCCTAGGGGGTACAAATACATAAATCACTAACTGGCATCGTTATAAATGAAACCCCGTCATTAAAACTACTCATTTCGACCTTTAATTGACTTAAATCGACCTTTTTGACAACAGTGCACAATTCTCTCCGCATGACCAAATTTCAACCAATCAGCTGGCTGCCTGTGACGCCATATGAGGAATAGCTTTGAGGGTCGATGCAAGAATTCATCTACATTTTAGGGGTAATTATCTTGTTTACAGGCTTGTATAAACCTGAAATCGTGACAATTGTTGTGGAAAATGAAAGCTATATGTTCTCACAATCTGCTGTCATTTAATTTTGTCTCCTGCTTAGCCTAGTTTCCCAGTTACAACTTGTTTTCATAGACGCATTCTGTCAAAATCGCTAGTGTCGTTAGGCCCTATTTGTATAATGACTGATCCAAATTGATCCCATTTCTGTGTTTTTTACCTCGTATATTTAATTATGTCATGTAAAAATCTGTTTGTATTCTCAAAACAGTGTCGGCCCATAAGTTTTCACATGCAATACAGCAATTAATACTCCCTTGTTGTAACCGTGTTAGGTGGTATAAACCTACACATGTTATTTGTCATCATTCACTTGATGGTCAGTTAATGAATTTATAACAGGTATAATTAGTGGTAACAGACTTAGATTACCCGACAAGGTTCCCATTTGGCATTTCTTGTGTCTGGAGTAAATATTCAACATTATTAACATCGATCAAAGGATTAACCGATAACACGCTGATTGATTAATTACTTTTATCTTACACAGCGGAATTGTCAAAAGGTAGTGTTTATGTATGTAGATTTACTAATCTATACTGAATACACTCTGTCGTGTCGGTGTCTGCGTAAAAACAACGTCCTTCTTTCAAAGGATTAACCGGCAATACATTGATTGATTGCCCATTATTGGCTAACTAAATTACTGTTTTTAAAGAAAGGCGGACATTATGCAATAAGTTGCCAGGTGTGCTAGCTTGGGTGACCAATGAGACTATACACCAATACCTGAAAAAGATTTATCACTTTTTCGTATGTTAAACTGTTAAAAGAAATAACATCATTTGGAACAGTTTTGTGGATATTATATATAACAAGTTTTATGGATAACAACTTCTTTATTTTCGTGAGTGCGACGTTTCGATACAGATTCTTGTGCGTTGTCAAGCAAGAGTCACTCTTGCTTGACAACGGTACAAAATCTGTATCGTAAACGTCGCGACTCACTCTAAAATAAAGAAGTTGTTATCCATAAAACTTGTTATATATTGTACGTCTCAACTTCTAAAATGCCACTCAAACAAGTTTGTGGATATTGATGGATGCATTCCTCGAACAAGGTAATGGCCTGATATCGTTCCTATAACTTTAATCTGTTTTAATTTTAATATTTGCATTTTGTTTTTATTCATTTGTCGAAGCATTCAACAGAATCATTGTTTTCGCCGCGAAGTGTAATGAGACAGACAACATGCACTAGGGTGTGTGTGCGAATTATGATTCACATTGGCAAACTATAAAATGTCTAGATATTACAGTTCTGTTATAAATTCACTATAAGTATCAGCAGATCGTCTGCTTTTTATTTAGTTTCAAAATGCATACAAGTATGATAATAAACTAATTGGGATTATAAGACCAAATATAAAGACCAAATATAAAGACGCACATTGACTAGTATCTACATATAATGGAATGTAGCCAGAAATTTATCGCGCAGTATTGTGACTTCGACCCCCACCTGGCTTCCGTGGAAGAAATCGTTATGTTATAAGTTGTGTCATGCAGAATCCGTTTGGTTATGATTCCAATACATATTTAACTACGAGTAGAAAGTAGTCTTGATTTTCTAACTTGATGAAAACAAACCATAATCTCATTAATTCTAACAGATGTTTTTATTTTTAAAAATGGCGGCGCCCTGTCGGAACATCCGCCAGTCTGAGGATAAATGGTATTTGGGTTTGTTTTCACCGAAGTTACAAAATCAAAACTACTTTTCTACTGGTAGTAAAATATGTATTTTATTGATAGCCAATAGGATTTTGCATGACATTTGTATAACATAACAATTTCTCTCGTGGCAGGCAGGGGTGTCTAATCAATATAATACTACTTACAATATTATTGTTACTTCGACCACAACCTCACTTCGAGGAAGAAATCGTTATGTTACAAGTTGTGTCATAGAAAATCTTTATGGTCATTAATCATATGCATATTTACTACAACTAGTAAGTAGTTTTGATTCTTTAACTTCCGTGAAGCGATCTGAACACAAGTAAGATATCGTTTCAGGCTTCCTACAACGCCAGCCGCCGCACTCACAAACATAACCCATTTAGCCCGAACTGCGGTCCTGTGGAAATCTGTGCATGGGGACACCATCGCCCGACCCCCTAGAGCAATTGGCGACAAAGCAACGATTGACATGTAAATCGTTGATGTCGAAATCATCAAAATGATGAGCGTGCTACACATTTCTATACAACTAACTGAAAATCGTTCCTCATATGGCGTCACTGCAGTGCTCTGGCGACAGAGTTACGTAACCTGTCTGTGGTTTCGTTGGCGGGTGAGAGGGAAGCAGGCGACTTTTTGGCCACTTTTAATCGCTCGGTATTAATTAACCACAAGTTTTTAAAGAATAAATTTGGTGTTCCGCATAAGACTAACCACAAATCGTTCATATGTAATGGTTAAAAGAGTAACAAAAAACAAAGTTTAGTGGTTCTTTAAGTAATACGTCTTCGCTCCATACAATATGTCCAAGGTCTTTTCGCACTTACTACTCAGCCATGAGATTATACTCCTGGAAGAAAGGCCCATAGCCATTGGTTCCCTTAGATACTGGCATTGTGTGTTGGCTTGTATGTCGTAGCATCAGTTCCTGGGAGTCTGGTGAAGGAATGCTGGGTAACCTCCGCCCATCTGACCGGGACGGAGGCCGAGGGGAGGGTGTGTCACTGGGAGATACGGCTACTCCTGCTGCTGCACGGGACGTCTGGAAACATGCAATACGATGTTTATACCACATTCTCATAATACATACATTGCAGGGCAAACAAACTCACTGTCAAATGAAAGTTTGAAGATGTTTTAAATTTATGGTCCTTGTTGGAGTAAGTAAGTGAGTTTAGTTTTACGCTGCACTCAGCAATATTCCAGCTATTTGGCAGCAGTCTGTAAATAATCAAGTCTGGACCAGACAATCCAGTGATCAAAAGCATGAACATTGATCTACACAATTGGGATACAAAGACTTGTGTCAACTAAGTCAGCAAGTCTGACCACCCGCCTCTTATGACAAGCATGGGTTACCGAAGATAAATCCTAATCTGGATCTTCACAGGTCTAGTCCTTGTTGGCATTCTTAAAGAAAAACCAAACAACTTAATGTGTAGCTTTTGGCGATGGATAACTACATGCTCTTGTACCACTTGCTCTTTACCAGTGCCCTGTGGCACCACTTGCTGTCTCCGAAAACCTGCACCTTACAAGTGCCCTGTGTCACCACATATCTATAGCTACCTGCACTTTATCAGTGCCTTTGGCACCATATACCTGCACTTTACCAGTGCCTTTTGGCACCACATATCTAACACTACCTGCCCTTTATCAGTGCCTTTGGCACCAGATATCTATGCCTTCCTGCACTTTACCAGTGCCCTTTGGCACCACATATCTACAGCTACCTGCACTTTACCAGTGCCCTTTGGCACCACATATCTATAGCTACCTGCACTTTACCAGTGCCCTTTGGCACCACATAGTTATAGCTACCTGCCCTTTACCAGTGCCCCATGGCACCACATATCTATAGCTACCTGCACTTTACCAGTGCCCTTTGGCACCACATATCTAAAGGTACCACCACTTTACCAGTGCCCTTTAACACCACATATCTAAAGCTACCTGCCCTTTACCAGTGCCCTTTGGCACCACATATCTATAGCTACCTGCACTTTACCAGTGCCCTTTAACACCACATATCTAAAGGTACCACCACTTTATCAGTGCCCTTTAACACCACATATCTAAAGGTACCACCACTTTATCAGTGCCCTTTAACACCACATATCTGTAGCTACCTGCCCTTTACCAGTGCCCTTTAACACCACATATCTGTAGCTACCTGCACTTTACCAGTGCCCTTTGGCACCACATATCTGTAGCTACCTGCACTTTATCAGCCGGGGTGCTGGACATCTCCAACCATTGAGCCAAAGAAAGTCTGTCACACCTCCGTATGACTGTCACCTCGTTGTCATTGCCTCATGGCTCCGGCCCTGAAGAACAAAAATCCATCTTGTATGCTGATATCACAATGAGAAATAGATAATTTAACTTGTAAACGGGTAAACAATCCTGCAGCAGATGTCGAGTGTGACCCCTAGCAGCTGGTGCAGCTACTGCCATCCCAGTACTAGATCTATTGCCAGTACTGTCTGTCTGCTATAGCATCTACAGTCAATACCCGGTGTTGCACATATATCGTATCTCCCTTTGTGTAGAGTTATGTTTTTTATTGCCTTTCAGAATCTACAGCCTGTCCAAATCTGGTTATGTTTTACAGATTAAGATGAAAATGTAGCAGAGAGGGTTCAGGTGATCCTGGCACAGTCAGGCTGGTAAGACTCATCATGAGCTCAGGGCCCTTGTCCCCTCTACACGAAGTCCAGACAGCGAATGGGACTTCTCCCAGGAAACGCTGCTTAGTCGAAACCACTAAGAACTTTCTGGAGAATATGTACACTCCCCAACACTGCAGCCTTCTGCATTACCCAGAGTGTCAGAAGGGCTGTGCTTCCGGTGGAGAACCCTGGCACTCTCCTATCTCCACCAAGAGATCAGGAGGTACCAAACCAAGGGCACCGATAACAATGGGGAGTCTGACGACAGTGTACTTGGGATGTAAGCGAGACATTTCAAAGGCGAGGTCCACATATTTATCATGCTTTTCCTGAATCTTATCAATCAATGTTGCTGTTAAAAGGGACAGAAAATTCAATGACATAAATAAATTCATTAGCTTTATTAAAAGGACAAGATCAGGTTTGTTGGCTGGAATTTTCTGAGGCTGTATATGGGCCTATTGCAAAGAAGTTTAAAAGCATCATTTTCCATGACGCCTTGGACATGTTCAGGGTCAAAGCCACAGACATGGCGGAGACAACAGTAGAAGCAACGAGCCATGCTATCATGCCTTTTGACATGTTTAAGATATGTTGTTTGTGCCAAGGAAGGGTATTCACTGACAAGGTGTTGGACAGTCTCTGTAAATTCATTATACAGTCGACATTTCATATTAACATTTTCTTTAAGAATCACATTTAGGCGACTGCGAGTGGGAAGTGACTGGTCCTGAGCAGCGAAAAGGAAGTCCTCAGTTTCACATTAAAGACTAGCTGACTTCATTCAGGCGAAGGAGTCGGTTGAATTGCTATTCTGTTCCACACACTGCATGTACACACAATGCAATGGCTTCTCAGAGAGCTTCTCCACAAATGACCGACTCTGGGCAGACTTGGTGAAGGACTTCACCTGGTTTACTCCCATCGCTGTACCATCCAGAAGTACATCACCATCAACAAAATCTATCTCAAATTTCAGATTTTGTCCAACAACCATGGCACGCTTAAAATAGCTGTGGAATTCCTTCCTTTCATCATCTAAAATTCTGTCATAAAGAGCCTCCACATTAATCAAATCCCACTTCCAGAATTGATTGGCATATAATGATGATTATGAAACCTGCCTCCCTCTTCTAACTTGCCTCATAAACAGTCATGACCACCCTAAAGTCCCACACAAACAGAACATGTTGTTTTTGTACCCACTGTGAGGTCAGAGTAGGTCCAAGCCAGGTGTCCTCCATGCAGTCATGACAGTCAATACAGTATGACATATGTTCTCTCAAACCCATAACTGACAGGAGTTAGCACATGCTCCCTCAAAGAAAATCAAATTGAATATGAATTTTACGCATATATTATTCATTGTTCCTTAACAGTGATCAATATTCAAACCAGAGAGCAAATACATAGAGAATCTCACCCAAGTGTCTTCTGATATCGATTATATCAACACGAGTGGATAAAGTTACCATTATCCGAGGCTTGCCGAGGATATTTTTACTTTTATCAACGAGTGTTGATATATTGATATCAGAAGACACAGTGAATTATTATCATCCCAAATCACTCTTCATTAATTTTCAGTGAAAAATGTACATCTCTGAACATGGTACTGCCATTAGACTTGCAGTGCAGCGATGTCATAGCATTGTGACGTCATCAAGTACATGACGTCATAACATTGTCAGGGCATTGTACAAAATCTACTGTCAAAAGCGATATCTCTAGGAGATATCGTTTGATCTCCTAGCGATATCTCCTGTGGAACACAGTTTTGGATGATAAAATCAAACCCATATCAGGATATAATATGAAGATACATATTTTACAATTGTACAAGTAGTAGTTACATAACACCTTAACACAGTTTACAACAATGTGATTGGCTTACATTACCTCACAGATTTTGTGTATCTTTGATTGATAGGAGAATTGACAATTGTACAAGTAGGTTACATCACCTTAACACAAGTGATTGGCTTGGTTACCTCACAGTTTTTTGTGTCTTTGATTGACAGGAGAATTGACCACGAGGGGCAGAGCCGAGTTGTCAAATTCTCCTGTCAATCAAAGCCACACAAAACTGCAAGGTAACTGAAATCAATCGCAGTGTCTGATGATGTAACTCACTTATAGCATATGCTGGCGTCGCAATCTGGATGTGAGGTAAATTTTGAATTTCCGCCACTTTTCAGTTTGTCCTGGCGATAAAACAGTAAATAACGAAAATGGCGAGTTCGAACGTGACTGATTGTTGGGATACTGATATTGACGACATTACATTAAGTCAGAAGTTCGTAATGGAGGCACGTAAAGTGGATGGTACTCTTTACCCAGCCAAAACTTTATACTTGATAATGACGGGACTACTCAGAAGCATTAGAGAACAAGGAAACTTTATAAATTTCTTGAATGTGAAACGAGATGACTGTTTGCCAAATGCACAAATGACGAAAATTATACTTCTCAAGGTATATCGGAACAGTTGTCAAACAGGCCGAACCACTTACAGAGGACAGCGAAATAAAAAGTAAAACAATGTGCGAGTCATTCATTGCCTTTTGTGGGCGTGACCTATGTCAGCTAATGACTGAGCAGCAAGGGGAGGGGCTTGCAAAAGCGTGGTGTAACTATCGGTTACACCACACTTGGGATCAAAGGCACTGACGTCAAAGTATGCTACAAAGCAGGGTTATTATTATACATATACAACCGTGATGACAACAATAGACAACAATCTTAACAAACCTAAGTGCCTGTCCCATCTTGGGTATAAACAATCCATATAGCTACACAGTAACACTTACACCTGCAGTCCTATAGCAGAACCAGTTGACAGGCTGTTCACCATGTTATCACCTTGATCTGGTAATCTGTTATATCTGCCACTGACGGTTACATCACGGCAGGGGGCTATCACTTAGGTAAGGTGCACTGATCACTGACTATACACCCTTCTCCTTGATAACAGACACACACTACCACTCAGGTAGAGGTGCACTTATCATATTTCACCTTCAACCACAAGTCAACAATATATATTGACCAACTGGCAATCACATTAAATGCCTCATGAATCAAAAGGAAGCCAGATATTACCAAGTCTAATCGGTAAATACTTCCTAAGATGTTTACCTTAGTGGTAAATAAATTTCCTATTAACGAGACACACAAAAGAACTTCTTGGAACATCACTGAGATGAATCATCACAGTGGGGGAGAACCTTGTCAGGGATTTATACAGAATTCAAAACTAAAATCTCTTGGCAGGTAAACTGCAATTCAAATTTACTAAAATGAAAAATTTTTGAAAGATTTAATTTTCTTAATTTTAGAGCAATCTCAAAGTTTTAATGTAAAATTTTACCACTTACCGTAGTCTTTATCGGTCCTCAGTGATATATAAGTCACCATTGACCTTCCTCAACTTGACCAGGCCTTGACATTAGTTAATTAACACTAATTGAGAATGTCCATTAAGAATATTAACTGCACCCTGTGGACAAATATACCAGCCTGTGAGCTGGTCTCAATACCACCTTGTATGTCATGGTCTGTTTCAGAAACAAATACCAACCAGTCATCAATCATAGTCAACAGATGTAACTGTGCATGAATGTCTACCTAGTTTTCAGCATGGCTAAACAAGCTCACAAACATTTGAGGCCACATGTATAAACAGGAAGTGAACTGCTCCCTTCAAATGTTTCAATAATCAACAACTTTCAAACATTTCCTTGTATCTGTCGTGAAACTAATTCACTCACAATTAAAAACCTGTCTGCCAGGGTTACATCAACAGTGCAGCCCATCCATGTACAGCTGGTGCAAGTGTCTACCTCCCGACACAAGTACCAGACACTTCCTCCTTGATTCAAAATACCTAACACCTTCACACTGATGGATACTTTCGTCTACATAATGTGACATTCACCCACTATAGCCAATATGATGAACAATAAACATAAGCACATTATTTCTATATCAGTTCTGATGACTTTAGATCAATTATTCATCGGTTGTAAAAGATTAATGTGGAAACAATACTGACATTAGACAGATCACATTTATTACTCTAAGATACATACACATGTGAACAGAGTATGTTCTAGGGCTGCAACAACTACTATATGAGGTGAACACGATATGCTTTACGAATATTTTGTAACAAACTCGACCATTTATTTATGAATACCTAATGTTTAATAGCAAGAAATAAAACTACAAACATATAAGAGGTTGCTTCAGCTGAAACATTTAAATGATATTTTCTATAAAGAAACAAAGCAATACATTGCGAAGAATTGCGAAGAAGGGGCCTTGACAAAATAACATGCGTTACACTACTGCCGGACTTGGATATATTCCATTTTTCACATCTCACATAGATAACAAACAAAAAACTGGTTCCAAATAGACAGACACTGACAGACAGACAGATTTATTTCAGTATAAGGCCATTGGACAAAAATACATTTATACACATGAAATAGATATACAGCATACTTTAATTCTGATTTTTTTTGTAATAAGGCGTGTAGCATTAGAAGACAATAACACAAATTCTGCAAAGTAGTTTTTCCAGTTGATTGTAGCAGAGCTTTTAGTATGTTCATAGTTGGATGTTGTAAATAGCATTGTTTTAGATGTGTCTTCCTTAGTTCACTGTAAGATGGGCACTTTAATAGCACATGGAGCTTGTCTTCGATGACATGAATGTTATTTTTCTCGCAATACATTACGAAGAATGCTGCTTATAGCCTCAACAGTGTCGTAAGGGGCCTTGGCAAAATAACACAAGTTACACTACTGCCTGACTTGGATATATTCCATTTTTCATATCTTACTTAGGTAAACAAATAAACTAGTTTTAAAAAAAAAAACACTCATAAAAGAATATTCTTAATCTTCGATTCTAGTGACAAAGAATAATGAATTGAATCTTGTGAATTAGTTCATGATGTAATACCAGTGTGCAAAATAGTTTCCAAATTTTGCTAGTCAGTCGTCTAGCTATGCCTGAAACTTACTAGCCCACAAAGTGATTCACTAGCCCGAAATTTGAATGCAGACACAGGTTTCATCATTTAGCTGCTAATATGATGAACATTTTTATCAGGCCATATTCTTGCATGATTTAAAAGTGTATTATAGCTTAACAAGTCGAAAAGACTGATATATTTACGAAATGACCCCATGAAAATACACTAGCCAGTCGGGCCAGTGACTGATATTTACTGGCCTGACTGGATTTTTACTAGCCACGGGCTAACGGGTCAGTGGCTATTTTGCACATTGTGTAATACCCCAAATATTTCTGTACACACACTGTGAGTAAAGTTTGTTTACAGAACCCAAACCGTTCCTAAGTTTGACACAAGAAAAGTGCGGCAAAGGACGAAATTAATGTCAGAGACCCTAAATCACTAATGCTGCAGAAATACTGTGAAAAATGAAAAATAACACAGGACATCTTCTTATTGATGAAAATAATAGAGACTCCAGGTGAACATGGTGAAGAATTCCTCATACTATTGCCAGAGTCATACTCATCTTTCATGGTATCATAATGGAATTTTGTTTAATTCATGATTAGTGAACATGGTAAAGGATCCACATTTCATGGAAAATCTCTTAAAATCTTACCTTTAAACAGACACAATTACAGTTTGCAAATAGACACATCCCCAAATAGACACACGTTACCACAGAATTGGTTAAATCCACTACACATTTCAAACATAGGCATTTAGTAAAACAACTTACTTTCAGATGACTACAGTTACTACTACTACTCCTACACTTTGTGTGGTCTCCTGAGTGAGAGTCCCACCAGGAAAGAGACACACATCAATTATATCCTTTCTCTCTCCGCCTCACCTGAAACTAGGGCGAGACATCAGTGCTGATATGCTACTCCCCCAGTGACTATACAGACATGAAATATGCTGCTTGTCAACATTCTGGGAAGGCTTCGGCAGTCCCTGTGACCTTGAAGCAACAAAGTACTTAATGACTCCCACTGAACAACGACCCACAATCTGCTGAAAGTATAATACATATTCCCCCTCATGCTCCTATTCAATACACAGGTATTCAACACACATTCCCACAAGGGGGATCAAATTTCTTGAAGGAAGTGAAATTTGTCCATGTGTATCGGAGTATATTTCATCAGCCTGGATGAGTGGCTCTGTACATGATACTGTATAGTTTTAATAGAATGACATTTCTCAAACCCTGAAACCATCAAAGCGGAAACATTACCTAAATGTCTGAGTGAGTGAGTTTGATTTTACGCCACTTTTAGCAATATTCCAGCAATATCACGCCGGGGGACACTAGAAATGGGCTTCACAGATTTTACCCATGTGGAGAATAGAACCCGGGCCTTCAGCGTGACGGAGAGCTCTACCCACAAGGCTACCCCAAAGCCCCATACATGTCTGAAAAAGTCAATCATCACATTATCATCCATCACATTTATCAAATCCTATTGTAAAGTGTTATGGCCAGTGGTATTATCTCCAGGGACAGTATCGTAAGTTCCACTATTTCGGTTTATAATAAAACAGAAAACATGGGGTGATTATTTGATTTCTGGATTATGACAATACAATTCACAAGTGAGGATTTTCAACACTATATCTTTTCTGCCCAATCTAGAGATTATTTGACTTATGGACTATGACAATATAAATTGTCACAAGTCAGGATTCTTACACCTTTATCTTTTCTGTCCAATAGTCTATAAAATAGATGATTACTAGTAGATCAAGTGGAAACCTGTTTTCCTTGGCCTAGATTTTCGAAGCTCTCTTAGAGCTGAGATAGTCGTAAGTTAATGTTAATGTATGGCACTTACGACTATCTTAGAGCTAAGAGAGCTTCGAGAATCTAGGCCCTTGTCATTTCCTCAAGACGTTAGTTGTTAATTTACCATTTTACAGAACACAAACAATAATTCTTTCAGGAATCAAATAAAAGTCGTGTTTCAAAACAATACTTCCTACTTGTCTGACATTTATCAAATTTGGAGAAGTTCATTTACATTTAGTAACGGGAAGAAAATTCAGGGAAGAATCGTTTAAATTCTTAAACATTTTGACAGACATACAACATGCTGAAGAAAAGACTACTTACTGCAAGCATACACAATACAAATATAAGAGTTAAACCTCCTTTCACGAGGTTGTGATGTCTTAATATGTCGAAATGAGGGTGAAAACACTCCTACCTTTAACACAGTTAGATACCTCCACAGACACACCGCCGCACAGAAAGAGACTTTCACTTCCTAGTTTATGCTGGGATAGGTGTTGACTAAATCAACAGGTAAACAGCCGTCTCTTAAACAGAGAATGTGTCACAGCAAGGTAAACATGTGCCCAGAATTCCCCCTTAGACTGTCACCCATCACTCAGCCAGGTAACAATCAACTCCTGCTGAGACAAAGGTAAAACCTACAACTATAATCACCTCCTGGCCTTCGACCAACTTCAAAGTACAATACTACAACTGCTGCTTTGTTTGCAAGAGCTGATTATCATCTAGATTATTTTCACTTGGGAGGTTTAAAATTCCACGCAAATGTAAATCACCTGGTTTTAAATTGGGTTCATTTTTTCCCCACGTAATGACATTTTAGCAGTTGTAACAGATTACTTAGATACTCTTATCTCCATGGCAACACATGTTCACACTATGTACTCAGCAGCATGTCTTTCTGACTGGCGTCAGTGAGATAAGTTCAGACCGGGGCTCCATTTTCAAACAGTTTTAAAGCCATATGTTTGTCAAAACTGTGTGAGTAGCAGACAGTATGTATCTGGATGTAATGCTACTGTGAGCTCTAGATATGGGGTAGGCCCCAGCTTCTACAGTTCTTAGACGTGTTACCACTTATCATGATCAACAATCCCTGGTATAATGTATGGCCACAATGAGAAACACATTACAACTGAAATTTGACGTTTACAACTGGCTAGTTTGATTATCATATTAAGGAATTATTATGACATTCTGCTAGAAAGACAATGGCTGGACAACATGGCGCATTTCTACACACGCTGGGAAAGAAATGTGATGGTAACTCACAAGGTCCCATCTTGAAGAACTATTTATGACCTATAATGAAACTGATGAATATTATTCTTACAATGATTCCTATTACAATTGTGTACTTCTATCACACTTACAAACTAGGATATTTCACTAAATATATTTAACCATAAAATAATGTCTTGCCTTACTCATTACTATTTATTTACAGACTCACACCATATACCGGTAGCTGGAATATTGCTGAGTATATCGTGTTAAACAACAAACACACAAGCTTTAGTATTTCAAACATATGACAAACATTCGTGCAACATAATCACTAAAATTTTGTCTCAATGTCTGACATTTGGAAGGCTCCCAAAGTGAGAGGTACCTCTTACTCTATCAGTTTGAACATTCTGCCTTGTGAAAGTGTGTAGCTTCTGATACATTGCTTTGTGAGGGCAGCAGAGTACAGAAGTGACTCCCTTGAATAAAACCAAACTTAAATCAATGATGAAACAGTTGCAGCAAGCACACCTGCTACATACCGACTTGGCTGATATTAGTCAATACCGTCAGGTACAACACTACCTGCATGATCAACCAAGTGGTAAAACACACAGGTCTCGATATCTGAGTGACTGAGCAAGTGTAGTTTTACGCGACAATCCGCAATATTCAAGCTATATGGCAAAGGTCTTTAAATAATCAATCCTGGACCAGACAATCCAGTGATCAACAGCATGAGCATTTGTTTGAGTGGCATTTTAGAAGTTGAGACGTACAATATGGAACAAGTTTTTATGGATAACAACTTCTTTATTTCGTGAGTGCATGAGCATTGACCTACAAAACTGGGATACGATGACATGTGTCAACCCAGTCAGCGAGCCTGACCACCCGTTCCCGTTATTCTCTTCTTACAACAAGCATGGGTAAAAGCAGCCTTTCTTTGTAGACATGGTAAACATACAAGTATCATCCTCAACCTGTAGATATGACATGCCATACAGACATGAAGCCAGTGAGTCCATGGTAAACATACAAGTATCATCCTCAACCTGTAGATATGACATACCATACAGACATGAAGCCAGTGAGTCCATGGTAAACATACAAGTATCATCCTCAACCTGTAGATATGACATACCATACAGACATGAAGCCAGTGAGTCCATGGTAAACATACAAGTATCATCCTCAACCTGTAGATATGACATACCATACAGACATGAAGCCAGTGAGTCCATGGTAAACATACAAGTATCATCCTCAACCTGTAGATATGACATACCATACAGACATGAAGCCAGTGAGTCCATGGTAAACATACAAGTATCATCCTCAACCTGTAGATATGACATACCATTCAGACATGAAGCCAGTGAGTCCATGGTAAACATACAAGTATCATCCTCAACCTGTAGATATGACATACCATTCAGACATGAAGCCAGTGAGTCCATGGTAAACATACAAGTATCATCCTCAACCTGTAGATATGACATACCATACAGACATGAAGCCAGTGAGTCCATGGTAAACATACAAGTATCATCCTCAACCTGTAGATATGACATACCATACAGACATGAAGCCAGTGAGTCCATGGTAAACATACAAGTATCATCCTCAACCTGTAGATATGACATACCATACAGACATGAAGCCAGTGAGTCCATGGTAAACATACAAGTATCATCCTCAACCTGTAGATATGACATACCATACAGACATGAAGCCAGTGAGTCCATGGTAAACATACAAGTATCATCCTCAACCTGTAGATATGACATACCATACAGACATGAAGCCAGTGAGTCCATGGTAAACATACAAGTATCATCCTCAACCTGTAGATATGACATACCATTCAGACATGAAGCCAGTGAGTCCATGGTAAACATACAAGTATCATCCTCAACCTGTAGATATGACATACCATACAGACATGAAGCCAGTGAGTCCATGGTAAACATACAAGTATCATCCTCAACCTGTAGATATGACATACCATACAGACATGAAGCCAGTGAGTCCATGGTAAACATACAAGTATCATCCTCAACCTGTAGATATGACATACCATACAGACATGAAGCCAGTGAGTCCATGGTAAACATACAAGTATCATCCTCAACCTGTAGATATGACATACCATACAGACATGAAGCCAGTGAGTCCATGGTAAACATACAAGTATCATCCTCAACCTGTAGATATGACATACCATACAGACATGAAGCCAGTGAGTCCATGGTAAACATACAAGTATCATCCTCAACCTGTAGATATGACATACCATACAGACATGAAGCCAGTGAGTCCATGGTAAACATACAAGTATCATCCTCAACCTGTAGATATGACATACCATACAGACATGAAGCCAGTGAGTCCATGGTAAACATACAAGTATCATCCTCAACCTGTAGATATGACATACCATACAGACATGAAGCCAGTGAGTCCATGGTAAACATACAAGTATCATCCTCAACCTGTAGATATGACATACCATACAGACATGAAGCCAGTGAGTCCATGGTAAACATACAAGTATCATCCTCAACCTGTAGATATGACATACCATACAGACATGAAGCCAGTGAGTCCATGGTAAACATACAAGTATCATCCTCAACCTGTAGATATGACATACCATACAGACATGAAGCCAGTGAGTCCATGGTAAACATACAAGTATCATCCTCAACCTGTAGATATGACATACCATACAGACATGAAGCCAGTGAGTCCATGGTAAACATACAAGTATCATCCTCAACCTGTAGATATGACATACCATACAGACATGAAGCCAGTGAGTCCATGGTAAACATACAAGTATCATCCTCAACCTGTAGATATGACATACCATACAGACATGAAGCCAGTGAGTCCATGGTAAACATACAAGTATCATCCCTCAACCTGTAGATATGACATACCATACAGACATGAAGCCAGTGAGTCCATGGTAAACATACAAGTATCATCCTCAACCTGTAGATATGACATACCATACAGACATGAAGCCAGTGAGTCCATGGTAAACATACAAGTATCATCCTCAACCTGTAGATATGACATACCATACAGACATGAAGCCAGTGAGTCCATGGTAAACATACAAGTATCATCCTCAACCTGTAGATATGACATACCATACAGACATGAAGCCAGTGAGTCCATGGTAAACATACAAGTATCATCCTCAACCTGTAGATATGACATACCATACAGACATGAAGCCAGTGAGTCCATGGTAAACATACAAGTATCATCCTCAACCTGTAGATATGACATACCATACAGACATGAAGCCAGTGAGTCCATGGTAAACATACAAGTATCATCCTCAACCTGTAGATATGACATACCATACATACCATACAGACATGAAGCCAGTGAGTCCATGGTAAACATACAAGTATCATCCTCAACCTGTAGATATGACATACCATACAGACATGAAGCCAGTGAGTCCATGGTAAACATACAAGTATCATCCTCAACCTGTAGATATGACATACCATACAGACATGAAGCCAGTGAGTCCATGGTAAACATACAAGTATCATCCTCAACCTGTAGATATGACATACCATACAGACATGAAGCCAGTGAGTCCATGGTAAACATACAAGTATCATCCTCAACCTGTAGATATGACATACCATACAGACATGAAGCCAGTGAGTCCATGGTAAACATACAAGTATCATCCTCAACCTGTAGATATGACATACCATACAGACATGAAGCCAGTGAGTCCATGGTAAACATACAAGTATCATCCTCAACCTGTAGATATGACATACCATACAGACATGAAGCCAGTGAGTCCATGGTAAACATACAAGTATCATCCTCAACCTGTAGATATGACATACCATACAGACATGAAGCCAGTGAGTCCATGGTAAACATACAAGTATCATCCTCAACCTGTAGATATGACATACCATACAGACATGAAGCCAGTGAGTCCATGGTAAACATACAAGTATCATCCTCAACCTGTAGATATGACATGCCATACAGACATGAAGCCAGTGAGTCCATGGTAAACATACAAGTATCATCCTCAACCTGTAGATATGACATGCCATACAGACATGAAGCCAGTGAGTCCATGGTAAACATACAAGTATCATCCTCAACCTGTAGATATGACATACCATACAGACATGAAGCCAGTGAGTCCATGGTAAACATACAAGTATCATCCTCAACCTGTAGATATGACATACCATACAGACATGAAGCCAGTGAGTCCATGGTAAACATACAAGTATCATCCTCAACCTGTAGATATGACATACCATACAGACATGAAGCCAGTGAGTCCATGGTAAACATACAAGTATCATCCTCAACCTGTAGATATGACATACCATACAGACATGAAGCCAGTGAGTCCATGGTAAACATACAAGTATCATCCTCAACCTGTAGATATGACATGCCATACAGACATGAAGCCAGTGAGTCCATGGTAAACATACAAGTATCATCCTCAACCTGTAGATATGACATACCATACAGACATGAAGCCAGTGAGTCCATGGTAAACATACAAGTATCATCCTCAACCTGTAGATATGACATGCCATACAGACATGAAGCCAGTGAGTCCATGGTAAACATACAAGTATCATCCTCAACCTGTAGATATGACATACCATACAGACATGAAGCCAGTGAGTCCATGGTAAACATACAAGTATCATCCTCAACCTGTAGATATGACATACCATACAGACATGAAGCCAGTGAGTCCATGGTAAACATACAAGTATCATCCTCAACCTGTAGATATGACATACCATACAGACATGAAGCCAGTGAGTCCATGGTAAACATACAAGTATCATCCTCAACCTGTAGATATGACATACCATACAGACATGAAGCCAGTGAGTCCATGGTAAACATACAAGTATCATCCTCAACCTGTAGATATGACATGCCATACAGACATGAAGCCAGTGAGTCCATGGTAAACATACAAGTATCATCCTCAACCTGTAGATATGACATACCATACAGACATGAAGCCAGTGAGTCCATGGTAAACATACAAGTATCATCCTCAACCTGTAGATATGACATACCATACAGACATGAAGCCAGTGAGTCCATGGTAAACATACAAGTATCATCCTCAACCTGTAGATATGACATACCATACAGACATGAAGCCAGTGAGTCCATGGTAAACATACAAGTATCATCCTCAACCTGTAGATATGACATGCCATACAGACATGAAGCCAGTGAGTCCATGGTAAACATACAAGTATCATCCTCAACCTGTAGATATGACATACCATACAGACATGAAGCCAGTGAGTCCATGGTAAACATACAAGTATCATCCTCAACCTGTAGATATGACATACCATACAGACATGAAGCCAGTGAGTCCATGGTAAACATACAAGTATCATCCTCAACCTGTAGATATGACATGCCATACAGACATGAAGCCAGTGAGTCCATGGTAAACATACAAGTATCATCCTCAACCTGTAGATATGACATACCATACAGACATGAAGCCAGTGAGTCCATGGTAAACATACAAGTATCATCCTCAACCTGTAGATATGACATGCCATACAGACATGAAGCCAGTGAGTCCATGGTAAACATACAAGTATCATCCTCAACCTGTAGATATGACATACCATACAGACATGAAGCCAGTGAGTCCATGGTAAACATACAAGTATCATCCTCAACCTGTAGATATGACATGCCATACAGACATGAAGCCAGTGAGTCCATGGTAAACATACAAGTATCATCCTCAACCTGTAGATATGACATACCATACAGACATGAAGCCAGTGAGTCCATGGTAAACATACAAGTATCATCCTCAACCTGTAGATATGACATGCCATACAGACATGAAGCCAGTGAGTCCATGGTAAACATACAAGTATCATCCTCAACCTGTAGATATGACATACCATACAGACATGAAGCCAGTGAGTCCATGGTAAACATACAAGTATCATCCTCAACCTGTAGATATGACATACCATACAGACATGAAGCCAGTGAGTCCATGGTAAACATACAAGTATCATCCTCAACCTGTAGATATGACATGCCATACAGACATGAAGCCAGTGAGTCCATGGTAAACATACAAGTATCATCCTCAACCTGTAGATATGACATACCATACAGACATGAAGCCAGTGAGTCCATGGTAAACATACAAGTATCATCCTCAACCTGTAGATATGACATGCCATACAGACATGAAGCCAGTGAGTCCATGGTAAACATACAAGTATCATCCTCAACCTGTAGATATGACATGCCATACAGACATGAAGCCAGTGAGTCCATGGTAAACATACAAGTATCATCCTCAACCTGTAGATATGACATACCATACAGACATGAAGCCAGTGAGTCCATGGTAAACATACAAGTATCATCCTCAACCTGTAGATATGACATACCATACAGACATGAAGCCAGTGAGTCCATGGTAAACATACAAGTATCATCCTCAACCTGTAGATATGACATACCATACAGACATGAAGCCAGTGAGTCCATGGTAAACATACAAGTATCATCCTCAACCTGTAGATATGACATACCATACAGACATGAAGCCAGTGAGTCCATGGTAAACATACAAGTATCATCCTCAACCTGTAGATATGACATACCATACAGACATGAAGCCAGTGAGTCCATGGTAAACATACAAGTATCATCCTCAACCTGTAGATATGACATGCCATACAGACATGAAGCCAGTGAGTCCATGGTAAACATACAAGTATCATCCTCAACCTGTAGATATGACATACCATACAGACATGAAGCCAGTGAGTCCATGGTAAACATACAAGTATCATCCTCAACCTGTAGATATGACATGCCATACAGACATGAAGCCAGTGAGTCCATGGTAAACATACAAGTATCATCCTCAACCTGTAGATATGACATACCATACAGACATGAAGCCAGTGAGTCCATGGTAAACATACAAGTATCATCCTCAACCTGTAGATATGACATACCATACAGACATGAAGCCAGTGAGTCCATGGTAAACATACAAGTATCATCCTCAACCTGTAGATATGACATGCCATACAGACATGAAGCCAGTGAGTCCATGGTAAACATACAAGTATCATCCTCAACCTGTAGATATGACATACCATACAGACATGAAGCCAGTGAGTCCATGGTAAACATACAAGTATCATCCTCAACCTGTAGATATGACATACCATACAGACATGAAGCCAGTGAGTCCATGGTAAACATACAAGTATCATCCTCAACCTGTAGATATGACATACCATACAGACATGAAGCCAGTGAGTCCATGGGAAACATACAAGTATCATCCTCAACCTGTAGATATGACATGCCATACAGACATGAAACCAGTGAGTCCATGGTAAACATACAAGTATCATCCTCAACCTGTAGATATGACATGCCATACAGACATGAAACCTATATATTTTCCACAAACCTGACTGACTGACTGAGTTTGGTTTTACGCCGCTTTTAGCAATATACCAGCAATATCACGGCGGGGGACACCAGAAATGGGCTTCACTCATTGTACCCATGTGGGGATTCGAACCCGGGTCTTCGGCGTGATGAGCCAACGCTTTAACCACTAGACTACCCCACCGCCCCTTTCCACAAACCAACCACACCACCACTCAGCCAACAATAACTTTACAGGATACAGTAAACATAGCCTAACTGTAGTATATTTCTACACAGCTACAGAAGTTTTGTGTTCATACTGATCCCGATGATGATGTTCCAGCTGAATGGCTGACAGATTGCTGCTACTCTTCAGTACAGGGTTTGCTATAGAACATCACGTATGTTACAACCACAGCAGTATCTCAATATCAAGCTGACCATGAAACATGACACTCTTTCCTTTATAAATTTACCTGTATATCAACTTCGTGCCATAACAAAGAAATCCCTCCTTTTTGATTGGACTGCCTCATATCCATGCACCCATCTTACCTTGTTACAGGGCTGGCTAAACAGGTCAATAATTGACAGTCATCATCAACAGGAAAACATATACCGGTATGAAAGTTGTGCCATCAATAAAAAAATATTATGATGAGGAAATGTCTTAATATACCTAGATCTCTATTACTGTTCATGGATTGAAATAGTGCTTAATTTGCAAGCCATGGCATGGTAAATGAAATGGCACTGATAAAATATTTTCAAAGTGCTGTGGTGGCACAACAAAAATTATAAAAATAATACACACAATGAAAAATGTGATAAATCTGACCGACTTCAATGATTCAAAACCTATTTCAACCCATCAAACTTCATCGGTGGAATGCTCAATCTCACAGTTTAACATGGCCATGGCCATTTCGAGAGCCAGCATGCTTAACGGGAAATCCTGTATTGGATGACAACATAGTTTGTGGGTTAGTTGTAAGTTCATTGGATCATCAAACGGTGTTGGGCTCACTCACTTTTACAAAGGCAAACCTACATTATCTTTATGGTGCAGTATTGCACCCTTTGAAACGATTGCCTTTCTATCCCTGCTGTCAGTTGAGAGCAACAGTTTTGCTCAATATAAAATGTTCACAAAGTAGTCTATGCATAATTATGTCACCACTCACCAATGATGTGAAGTATATTATTTCCTTTCAGAGCTTGTGGCATAAAAGCTAAACGTTACTTTTCCAATATCTATCTAGGGTATGATTGTGTGTGTGTATATGTATTTATGGTTGTATGTATGTATGGTTGTATGTATGGATGGTTGTATGTATGTATGGTTGTATGTATGTATGGTTGTATATATGTATGGTTGTATGTATGTATGGTTGTATGTATGTATGGTTGTATATATGTATGGTTGTATATATGTATGGTTGTACATATGGATGGTTGTATGTATGGATGGTTGTACATATGTATGGTTGTATGTATGGATGGTTGTACATATGTATGGTTGTATGTATGGATGGTTGTACATATGTATGGTTGTATGTATGGATGGTTGTACATATGTATGGTTGTATGTATGGATGGTTGTACAGATGTATGGTTGTAAGTATGTATGTATGTATGTATGTATGGTTGTATATATGTATGGTTGTATGTATGGATGGTTGTACATATGTATGGTTGTATGTATGGATGGTTGTACATATGTATGGTTGTATGTATGGATGGTTGTACATATGTATGGTTGTATGTATGGATGGTTGTACATATGTATGGTTGTATGTATGGATGGTTGTACAGATGTATGGTTGTAAGTATGTATGTATGTATGTATGTATGGTTGTATATATGTATGGTTGTATGTATGGATGGTTGTACATATGTATGGTTGTATGTATGGATGGTTGTACATATGTATGGTTGTATGTATGGATGGTTGTACATATGTATGGTTGTATGTATGGATGGTTGTACATATGTATGGTTGTATGTATGGATGGTTGTACAGATGTATGTATGTATGTATGGTTGTATGTATGTATGGTTGTATGTATGGATGGTTGTACATGTATGTATGTATGTATGTATGTATGTATGTATGTATGGTTGTATGTATGTATGGTTGTATGTATGTATGGTTGTATGTATGTATGGTTGTATGTGTATGTATGTATGTATGTATGTATGTATGGTTGTATGTATGTATGGTTGTATGTATGTATGGTTGTATGTATGGATGGTTGTACATATGTATGGTTGTATGTATGTATGGTTGTATGTATGTATGGTTGTATATATGTATGGTTGTATGTATGTATGGTTGTATGTTGGCCGTATGTTATAGTATGGGTGGGTTATCTGTCTAGATTTTATGAATGTTTGTATAACTGTTGACACGCTAATAAACAATATTCAATAAATATTATCGATACCCAATCCTACATTAACACCAAGACAACTCCATGCTGTATCTATCAATCATGGCATTATCATCCATCACATATCTATTCACTGCTTTCTTAACTTGATGTATACCTCACTACAGTACATAGTCCAACCACACAGTCATGACCTACGTTCTACATGGACCAAAATGACTATGGTGGGTTACCTGATGCCTAAATCTTATTTTAATGTCTAACAGGGATAGAAGGAGAACTATTAACACTGCAGACACCCTGTATCATATATTAGCTGATAATTACTTTCACTGTTGCCTAATCATTCTTATCAGAATTGGAAAATCCTACCATACAAAAGTTAGAATGAAAAATTACCATCAAGACTACTTTCAGACAAAACAACAGAAATTCATGTAATGTATACCTATCAGGTGTGACAGACCTTGTTTCTAGCATCAGTGGTACATCAGGAATCACAGGTAATTTACTGCATAATCGTTACTTTAATAAATAAGTAAGCAGACAAAATATCACTTTCCAAGGTCAGATTATTTTGAAGGTATCCCAGGTTCTTTCTGTGTAAGAAAACAGGAATCTGAACTATTCTGAAATATTCTTTAATAGCCATAGGCACCAGTTTCATCTGAAGCACATAAAAAGTTAATGAGGATTATAGACAATTCAGGCCAGAATAACAGAGAGTGAGTGAGTGACTTTAGTTTTATACCGCTTTTAGCAATATTCCAACAATATCCCCTTTGGTGACACAAGAAATGGGCTTCACACAATGAACCCATGTAGGGAATCGAACACAGGTCTTTGACGTGACAAACGAACACTGCCAGAATTATTACCTAATTAGAATAAATCAAAGCAATAACTCTGTGAAATATTAATTCCTACTCCTAGAGCTGGGATGTCAAACTTTGTAACACATTCACTCACGTTAATAATGTGTTAAGAATCTCTTTTGTACCTACTACATTACTTAAGCTGATACTATGCTACAGTGGTTTCTAACAAAACAATTCAATCTTATCAATATAGGTGTGTTGCTACGAACCATGTCAAACAAGTATCAAGCCTCTGTAAATTACTGATTTATAATGCTTGGTCCTATACCTGACCTACATTCCTCAATGAAGAAGGCAAGATGGCATCCTTGTATCAAAATGGCACCTGCAAACAGCCTCCTCACTGAAGTTTGACAATGGAAAGATGGAGTCCAAACCTGTATCTCCCATCATTGTATGCTGGAGAAGGATAATACATGGACCCTGTATGTGGGAAGTGTTCCATCCCCCTCAATACTCTGTAGGTCAACTATCAAACATATCTGCTGAATATATACTGTCCAGCAACAAAACCAATGGGTGAATCGAGATATGCTGGACCATGTGTTAGTTGTGGGTTGACTGCAACTGGTGGTAATACATACAGTGTATCAGTGTTACAGCAAGACAACATAGATAGTATCTAACAGTAGTTCCTAGTACACATGAATTTCCACTAATGTCAGGTTAAAGGGATAACTTGTGTTGACCAGAGTCACATACTCATCATATGTGCACATTGTATACAGTCTTTTATTGCTAAATCTAAACTTTATCAACTTCCAATGACAAAAAAGTATATGAGTACCTCCTTCAAAATACTGCAGTCAATATGAATGTCAGCTATTTGAATTGCCCCTGATTACTGGGCCAAACTGGGCAGCTGTAATATGACACACTTCACAGCAGATGCAAGACTGTATCTTATGTACCAGAAACATGTCTGTCCATGGTATGACTTGACCAGATCAGATTGACACTTCGAGTTCCAACCTCCAGACAAGTGATGGTTTTGCTGGATATTTCCAAACCGTTATAGATGTTATACTTCTCTATGAATTATTACATATGAATAATGTTATAGGAATATTGAAGTGAATACATACCAGGTGTGGAGGTATCCTAAATATGAACTGCTGCTATTGGATAGCCGTACAAATATTACACATACCGTTCCAAAGGAAACACTCTACTCAAGAAACAGCAGTGAGCGCAGCTATGTGGACACAGACATTTGCCTATAACTAAAGGAACTTTCCCGTTAAGATATTATATTTACACGAGTTAAGTAACTTAGACAGCTTAAAACAAAATAATGTTTACCTGTAACATCGAGTTTCCGTGACTGGACAAGCACTGCCATCTACTGGTAGCTTCAGGGGAAGCAATCTACTTGCTACCGAACAGAAGCTATGAATGTGAGCTGGTAGCGTGCTCCACCAGGTTGCCCGTTCATTGAAGAAATACACTTCGCTCTACCACCATGTATAGTGTAATAAAACACACTTTTGCCCTGAACTATTATAGTTAAAGCACGAGGACGCTTTAACGTCATAATAGTTCAGGGAGAAAGTGTGTTTTATTACACTATACATGGTGGTAGAGCGAACTGTATTTCTCTTCTAAGATGCCAAATTTAATACTTTCTAAGGATAATTACGATTAATTTAAGGCAGAAAACAAACGGCGGTGTCGGTGACCTAAATTAAGAATCCTCGCACGGGGCTAACTGGCGCGCTGTTCTATTGACGTGTCTGTCCCCCTACGTTAAGACGAACGTTACCAGAAAAACAAATGATAAACAGTTTCATGACGGTTTACGTTCGGATTAAATATCTTCTCTAAAGTATTTTAATTACATCTGTGATTAACGTAAACCATGTGAACGTCGTATTTCTACTACCAACGTATGTTTAGATCAGTACATCCAGACGAAGCTGAGTAGTCTAGCGACATTCCACGATTGCATTGTGGGAATGTAAACATTGCGAACGTTACCGTGTCGCTGAAAACTTGCGAGTCGAATTGAGACATTTAAAACGTCAGAAAACATAAACGTAATGTTTCCACCAGTGATGTTAGGTGAGTGAAGCAACTGCAAACCAAGAAACGGGATGCAACGCAGTAGTTTACTGTAGGAGGCCGTACGAGGCGATGACAACTAACATGCATCGTGACGTCGCTTACACTGTGACGTAATGTTAAATGGTTCGATTACGAGGGGGCACACTAGAATGGCGCAGTGACGTGATGGCGTCATTCAATTGTTACGTCATCAAAAAACTATACCTTTATTGTCTGATAATGTGGTTTTTTTTCGATTGTTCTAAGCGCTAAGCATCTTAGAATACACTATACATGGTGGTAGGGCGAAGTGTATTTCTTTTCTAAGATGCCAAATTTAATACTTTCTAAAGATAATTACGATTAATTTAAGGCAGAAAACAAACGACTGTGTCGGTGACCTAAATTAAGAATCCTCGCACAGGGCTAACTGGCGCGCTGTTCTATTGATGTGTCTGCCCCCTACGTTAAGACGAACGTTACCAGAAAAAAACAAATGATAACAGTTTGATGACGGTTTACGTTCGGATTAAATATCTTCTCTGAATTATTTTAATTACATCTGTCATTAACGTAAACCATATGGGGCAATATGAACGTTGCATTTCTACTACCAGCGTAAGTTTAGATCAGTACATCCAGAGGAAGTTGAGTAGTCAAGCGACATTCCACAATTGCATTGTGGGAATGTAAACATTACGAACGTTACCGTGTCGCTGAAAACTTGTGAGTCGAAATGACACATTTTAACCGCCGTAAAACATAAACGTATTGTTTCCACCAGTGATGTTAGCTGCGTGAAGCAACAGCAAACCAAGAAACTGGATGCAACGGTGTAGTTTACTGTAGGAGGCCGTACGAGGCGATGACAACTGACATGCATCGTGACGTCGCTTACATTGTGACGTCATGTAAAATGGTTCGATTACGAGGGGGCACACTAGAATGGCGCAGTGACGGGAAAACGTCATTCCATTGTTACGTCATCAAAAAACTATACCTTATTGTCTGATAATGTATTTTTTTTTCGATTGTTCTAACCGCTAGGCATCTTAGAATCTCCCTTAGTATTACAACAGGCCTATTTTCTATTTAATTTTGAATCATGAAATTATTTCATACATGCATGATAGGTGACGTTATGTGAACCGTGTTTATCGTGCAGCCGGATATTTGGGATTTAGCTATATTGTCTTCTGCTTCGTACAAAAGTACCTTCACTGTTGTTTATCATTCTGTATGTAGAGATAATAGTCCCAGAAGTTACAGTTTTCAAATATAAATAGATAATTGCTCTATTTCATTATAGCGAATATCCGGCAACATTTCCAACGCATATATTCCGTTCAATTATTTTGTGAATAATAGTATATAAAAACTTCAGTGTATGTAAATGTTGCGGATATGGCTCAGTACAAAATAAGACCAAGAGAAGAACTCTGAAATATCTCGAAAGAACGGGAAAATACAGTTGACAAACATTGGAACGGCGATGGAAAGTACAAACAGAGCCCCTACATTATATGTTCGCCGCCATTATCATTCAAGTATCCGGGCGGTGAGGTAGCCTAGTGGTTAAAGCATTCGCTCGTCACTCCGAAGACCCTGGTTCGATTCCGCACATGGATAAAACTTCGGAAGCCCATTTCTGGTGTACCCCGCCGTGATATTGCTGAGAGCGGCGTAAAACCAAATTCACTCACTCACTCAAGTATGCTGTAGTATTCTGTGTTGTTTGTAGTGTAGGGCCGCACCCAGCAGTTTTCCACATATTTGACAATGATCTGTAAATAATCGAATCTGGACCAGACAATAAAGAAATTGTCATAACGATCATCGATCTCGTTGGGTTACAATGACATGCATCAACCCAGTTCAGGTGCTCACATCCCATTGTATACAGGTAAGATCGCTTTGTGCAAGGTGCCACATACGGCGAATAGGATGTTGACAGAAAGGTGAATCACAGGTTCCTTATTGAGAGGTTTCATTTACATATTTGTAACCGTTTCTTTATTTATACATAGAGCATGAACGTATTATAGCAAGTTACTTGAAAATTGCACTTATTATGAAACTGAACTCGTGAGTCCAATAATTTTACACAACTGGTACAGGTAAATCAGATTGTTATTTTCACACTGAATGCATGACTTTGCTAATTTGTTTACTAATTTTGTAACTCTTTGAAAGAAAGACTACAAATATATCTGAACATAATTAATTTCATAATTTGCTGCCCGGCTTCCGGATTATAACTGTGGCGGCGGGGTAGCCTAGTGGTTAAACCGTTTATTCGTCACGCCGAAGACCCGGTTTCGGTTCCCATTCCTGGTGTGCCCCGTTGTGAGGTTGCTGGAATAGTGCTAACAGCAGCGTAAAACCAGGGAGACTCTGTTGTAGAGTATCCCTGGTAAAACTAAACTCACAGACACTGGATTACAACTGGACTGCATCCTCATTTGTGAAGATGTTCTGTAACAGTCTATAAGACAAAGTTAGTATCTTTCAAAACAATACGATTTTGAAAATTGTTTTTGAAAAAAACCAGTGAACTAATTTAGTGCATGTTGGATGGTTGTCTACCTAAGCGGAGATCGAGCAGACAACATCTCGCCAACTAAGGGAGATAACTAGGGATTTAACGTGATTCAAGCGAGAAGAAACATGGCCGACGCCGATCGGCAGGTCGAACTTTTGTTCTTTGATACATTTTCTCATGAAAATGCAGAGGTGAGCACTCTTTGATATACCTTGCACTTAATTTCTTAAAGACAAGCGGAGAAGATGACCACAATGTTTTATCTCTGTTACTGCCACAAATTTGCAAATGTGCCTGTTGCTGTATTTGTCACATGGCCCGCTTACAAACAAATCTGTTCAATTTGTAAGACGATGCAGGGTTGTTTACACTGACGCGAAGATGTACATCTGGGGAACAAACATGGATATGCTGTTATTGTGGACACACCCAGTGTACGCCAGTAATCCTTCTTTGTTTATATAACCATATCAGTCGATGGGGAAACAAAATGTCTATCATTTCTGTTCTAGACCCTTTACCGCGTTTACTGTCTACACCCTCACCTATTCTGCGTATTTCAGAACATCTACACAGTAAGGCAGTCACATGCACTACGTTTACTGTGAGATGCTTGTAGTGTTGGTTGCGGATCTTACTTTACTGATTTTGTGTGCATCTTTGCATATCTAGGTATCCTTAGGTTTAGTGGTGTTAAGAGTAGGGCAGGTTTCCCCCAAATTCTGCCCTTTTTCCATATATCCTTATTCTCTTTGTTATCAGGCACCTATTTATGATTGTTAGCATAAGATTCCCCCATGCAGTAAGCACCTACACAGCACAGGTCACCCCAACAATGGGTTGATATCCTGCTTTAAGTTAGAAACTTGAAACATCAGTCTTTGGGTTGTAGTCAAAAGGGCCAAAGAGAAGTCTAAAGGGCCTTAGATTTAAGTCAGAAGGGCCATAGTTCAAATTAAAATAAGAACATACAAACTAATATATCCCAAAGCGAGCTGAATTCGACGTTCAGGTGAATTTGACAGTTGCATTGCTCGAGTTATAATGGGGTATACATGCACGATCAAAGTGCACAATCAGTTTCATCGGTAGCCTGGATGACCAGTCGTTGTCGTGAGAAGTTTTATTGACAATGGAAATCCGGAAGTTAAGTTATATAAAAAGCAAACAAACATCAATATTATTTACCAGAGATCGTTAATACCACTTCAGATGCAAAATCAATTGCCTTTGTAACATAAAATAGCAAGCGAAAATTCAGTAAGATCAGTCGTCTGCTAGTGACAGGCAGTATATAAATAGGAAGCCACATGATCACAACACTCCCTCGCGAGTGCGGAGCGAGAAGTATGGCTCATCATCGAAAACCCATACCAAATGCCTGGATGTGGCGAGCTGTATATGATGTCATCCACGCTATTTTTGTTGGAAACACTTGATATTTTTGTTTGAAATAGATGAATATATCCTTTATCACTCCAGGTTAGTAAAATAAAAACTTTAAATGATATCAAAGATAAAAATAACGTTTTTGCCTTACATCGTCGAAAACCCTTGACATCGGGATATATTTTGTTATATTTGCATCAATATGTAGCAATAATAGTAATAACTTATATTCTGATTATCATACATTCAGGTGTTGATATGTGATCAGATATTCATAAGTAGTCCAAATGTTCATAATTCACTTATCTTTAAAACTGTAAAATTACCGGACTGAGACTTGGGCTCAGAGCAGACATGGCAGAGAAAGTGGAATTCCTCCCCATTCTCGCAGAGACGGAGGTATTCCTCTCTGGTCATGTTTGTGTCACATCTATGATGGGTCCATCTCTAACAACGGTCACACTCCAGCCCAGGGCATGTAGGTTCTTCCTAGCTGTTTTGTCACAAGCGACACACTTTACAGGCATGGTTACCAATTTGAATTGTGGTTGAACTGTTCTTGTTATATAGCATTCTGAGTCATGAGACCAGTCACAACTAAATATAACGTTAACCTTGTTAATATTACTGACTAGTGTAATTATCACCAATGACTCTGTTAAAACCTCTTGTAATCATTAAGTAAATAGTTGTATTGTTGACTATACTCATAAACATGTGATAAAATAAACACTTAACCACTCTGTGATATTTTACATAAACAACACTGAGACGCTTTGAAATGTTTACTCATAATACAATAAACACTTAGCCACTCTGAGATGTTTTAAATATACAACACTGAGACACTCTGGGATGTTTAGGATTAGAACTACTGCAACAACATGTAAATAATTTCTTCTAAGCTTACTTTTTTCTAAAAGTTTGGACCTTTTGACTTAAATCTATGGCTCTTTTGACTTTCCCTTGGCCCTTTTGACTTTTCTTTGACTCTTTTGACTTTTTCAAGTCATGTTGACTTGTTCATGCTGTTGATCACTGGATTGTCTGGTGCAGACTCGATTATTCACAGACTGCTGCCATACAACGGGAATATTTCTGAGTGTGGTGTCAATCCAATATTCAACCAATCAATCAACCGATTGATCGATCGATCTTCATCAGGTGAAGAAAATTTGGAAGCAGATACCTTTATAACTAAGTATATGTAAAAGAACAAAAGTGATAGGTGATATAAATGGTGGGCATTTAATAATAGAAGTGGGAAGCCAGTAGTTAATTGGTGCTGAATGGTAATGGCAACAGACAAACTGAAGCCAGGTCTTACCCACACGCAAATAGTCTTGATAGGTACTGATCTAATGGACAAAGGGGGGTAACTGCACTGATTAGTGACAGTGAAGACAACTCCCAAGCGCTACGTAGGTGTGTTCTCTAGTTGGTAGCTGGTTGGAATCTCCTACACCAGATGTTGTTAGCAGACTTTAATGGAAGCCTTCCCACATGATGGTGTGATCCTACCTCATATATTCATCCTTTGGGGCTGGGACTTGAACTGTTGGTGCCTATGCTATATTTATATAAATTAAACATTTGAAAAAACACTTTTCAGCCAAGTATATAATTATTCTATATCTGTCATGGGCTCAGGTATTGTCGTGAGCTTGGTAAGCATAGTGGTGAGGCAAGGGAGATTTTGTATGCTGGTAGTTTTTCAGTGGATTGGTTCAACGAAAGAAGTTTACCAAACTCATGTCAAATATGTTCACAAAATCTAATTACTAACATGTCGTTTTGTATTTCTTTGTAGGAACTTAACTTGGATTTGGTACAGTTCCCCTTGCCCAGTGATAATATATGAGGTGCGAGTGATTCCACTTCGTACACAGGTCCAGGCAGATTTTCCTGGAGGCGTGAGACTTGGGTAAATACAAATGTAGTTATCTCATCAAGTGTGCTTTGTGTTACTTCACTCAATTTTCTTAAAAGAATATTGTCTTGAACATGTTCAGAAGTAATCTTTCCCGTATTTAATCATTGTGTAAGACTGAGAGATCATTTTCATGATCATATTTACTGGTGCTTGAAACTGGTGTCACAATTTGAGATTAATTTGTGTAATGGGGTGATCATCAACTTACTTATTTCTTGAAATAGTTTCATTTGCAAATTTTGTTATTTTAGCATGTTAGTAACATTGGTAACTACCCATAATTCATAAACACAGACTCAACTGTTACCTCCTGTATTTGGATGGAATAATAACGTGTACAACTTCATGGATAGCAACTCCTTGCAGAAAGCGATGTTTCAGTGTAGATTCTTGCACCATTATCATGCTAACGTCTCTGTATGCAATAAACAAAGTGTTGTTATCCATAAAGTTGTATGCTTTATTCTTTGTCAGAAGTCCTCCTTGGGGTACATATAAGCATTAAAATGTCCATTTTGAAAACCTATGACAGTTGTAACTATGTTTCGTACAAATATTTACAAAACAATAAACATGTTTTTGTCTTGTTTGACCACCCCCTACAGGGCCCCTCAGGGTCCCCTACAGCCAAGATCAGGTAACTCTAGCTGGAAACCTCGCACCCCACCTTTTCATGCTGTCGTTCTCAAAGTAGGACATGCATGGTTCATTTTCTGGTGGTCTACACTGCAACCGACTATAGGTGATAAAGATTCAAATACTGTATGTATGGTTCCTTTCTTTCCACACAGCGTTAGATGGAATTTATATGTAGGTATTTTCATTCATAATTTGTTGTAACTTTAACTACGTGTCGCTCCTTTTCAATCCATGTGGCAAGCAAGATGGAGGACTACGCGGCTTCTTCTCCCTTTCCAATTTGTTGTTAGTGTTCCGCTTTCACTCTTTGTCAAAGTTTATATATAATTCTATGGTATTATATATTTGGCGTGCCTTCGCTTTTAGTGAAATTATGGTAATTCATTGTTGAGTAATTTTGTAAGGATGTGTCGTCGTCCGGCATTCTCTTAATGCGACCTTCGAGTGTGCTGGTACCACAGGTGGCCTCGTCTCTAGCCTACCTGGGAACCCTGTTTTGGCAGGCTTTTCCCTCGGGTCTCGGTGCCTTGGCTCACACACACACACACAGAGGAATCTGCAAACTGGACTTCTCCACTGCAGACTCGCAAAGGTACAGGCAAGGCTCCTCAGTCTCAGCAGCCTTTTTGAGTCAGTCACGGCTTCCCAATAAGTCTTCCTTGGGGTCTTTAGAGGACCCAGTGCATGCAGTTGATGTACTGCCGGCTGTTGGGATCCATTGCCTTTTGCCTGAAGTTCCCTGTCCAACTTTCCATGTTCCTAAGGGGGTGGGAGAAAGTCACTTCAAAATCCCTTGGTCCTGTCCACACTGTCAACTTTCTCTCCCCAGCTGTTAAGTTGGAAGGCAGCCTTTATTGTGGCGGCAACGTCTGGCAAACAGGTCGGTGACATTTATGCAATGTCATCGGATCCTGAGCTTACCGTTTTTCACAAAGATCGGGTCAGCATTCAGTTGCCAGATTCTTACCATCTTAAGCATGTTAAGATTGCAGGCTCCTTTCACGTAATGGCACCTATCGAACTTCCGGCTTTCACTCAGCCTCCATCGTGCGGTACCTCTCTTCGATGTGCACACGTCTTAGATGTCTGTAAGACCCTTACGGCTTAAATCAAACGAACAGCGTCTATCCGGAAGGATAAGCAACTGATCTACTGTTATGGCGGTGGTAAGGCTGACCTTCCAGCGAACAAGCAGACCATTTCTAGGTGGCTTGTCTCCGCCATTTGTATGGGCTACATTCACAAAGCTTAACTCCCCCAGATGGGTTGAAAGCTCATTTGGTTAGGGCAGTGACCACCTCTAAGGCGTATGCTACGGCACTACCCATTGAGGAGATCTGCTCCGCAGCTATTTGGAGCCGTCCGAGTATGTTCATCCATCATTATCAGCTGGACAAACACTCACATGAGCAGAGCGTGCTCGGTTTGGCCAGACAGTTCTCCACAGTGGGCAGAGTCGTAACTCTCTAGCCGATTGAGCTTTCGACATAACCGTATATTAAGCCAAATTTTGACAACCAAAAAAAGCAGTCTGTAGAAGGGGGGTCGGCTTATCTATGGGTTACGCTTTCGTCAAACTTTTTTTCCAGGGATAAGAAAACAACATTGTATCACTTCGCGTGAAAAAACAACAGAAGACGATTTTGTCAGTAAAGACGTCAAATTTGCAATTGAACATCGCTAGGCAAGATTATTTACCTTTGTTTTTTTAAAGTTGTTTTTGCTGGGCATTGTATTATTTGCAGGGATTAAGATTACCGTGTGTATTTGAGCCGGAAATAGCAATCAGCTGTGCACACATTGATCTGTTTGATTGGCATTTAGAAGTTGGTGACTAATAAGAAAGTAAGAAAGTTTATGGATAACAACTTCTTTATTATATATGATTCGACGTTTCGGTATGGATTCTTATACCGTTGTCAAGCAAGAGTGAAGTACTACAGCACAGAACAGACTTATATACATGAAGAGGGATTAAGTGATAGCTGAGGTGCTCTAATCTGTTGTTTTTATCAGATCATTGTATGCAGAAGGGATGAGATATCCCTGGTCTCAACATAATTTGGGACAATGTGGAGATATTATCCAAAAACCACCAGGACTTCACCAAAAGGAAACTTGCAGAAGCAGTTCAAATCCGGAGACACAAGCCCTCAATCAACAGAGACCAGGGATATCTCATCTCTTCTGAATACAATGATCTGATAAAAACAACAGATTAGAGCACCTGAGCTATCATTGTTAATTAATCTCATCAGCATGTATATTTTGTTTTTACCTCCACGACCATTGGCTTCCTATTGTCACTACATTATTGCCACCGTGCCTTGTTGTTGTTGTTAATCCCCCTGGTTCAGTCCTACATGTTGTTATTACTTAATCCCTGTTCATGTATATAAGTCTGTTCTGTGCTGTAGTACTTCACTCTTGCTTGACAACGGTATAAGAATCCATACCGAAACGTCGCATCATATATAATAAAGAAGTTGTTATCCATAAACTTTCTTACTTTCTTATGTGCACACATTTCTCGGCAAGCAAAGTCAAACAGGCACAATAATATAACAGGATGAATTCTGACGCAGTCGTCAGTAAAATATGATACAGAATACTATTATTTAACCCAAAGAAATATATCCTAGCATTGTGTAATTTTAATCAACACTAAGGTTATACGGACCCTTATGAACGTGGTAAGTGGAAGTTGTACGCACATGGAATGGGATAAAATAAGTAAGCCATTTAATTTCACACATTTTTACCGATGTAAACTAGCAGTAAACTAGCAGTCCATGGAAAAAGAGGCTGTAATCAGTTCATGATTGTTGATAATATGATGTTAAAGTGGCTATCGCAGTTGTAGCAAAAAACGTACCCCCATGAACGTGGTAAGCGGAAGTTGTACGCACATGAAATTGGGTAAAATAAGCAAGCCAGTTTGTTGACATGTGATTGTCTAGCTACAATAAGTAAGATATTTAGCGAAACAAAATATATTATCCATTTTCTGTCAACTACACTTCATTTTGATGCGTGAGTAGATGCAATATGATTGTGGTGAATTCTTTGAATAATGTGGACCAAAGTTATATTTTTAACTAATCCTGCACTGCTTACTTCCTGCACTTATTGCTTACGGCTCGAAAAGCGTGGCTTGCCAGACGATGTTAAAAGACATAGAGCTGCAATCACTTCCTGGTCTCGGCTGCTACTCGTCTGCGCATTCGTCACCGGAAGGTGACGTCAGCCACCTCAGATTATTGCTTTTCGCACGCCTCGCTAGACATGTGGGTTGCCAGCGGTTCATTGTATCCTACGGGATTATTTGTGTGTGCTTAATAAACTGACTTTTGGTGTATTATTATTTTTTTTCCTCTACAAGAATTGTAGGTATTATCTTTCACTTTCTCTTGTTATTTTAGTTCAGTAGTTCTGTTTAGTGATGTTGTTCGTTTATAACATGGTCCCGTCACCACTCTATCACTTCGCCATTACAACACTTCGCCGTATTTGTAGTCGTTGTGTTTTATTTGGTTCAGGTTTATATCTTATACCATACAATAGTGGTATATTTATTATGTCTGTATTATGGTCTCTTTATCATTCAGTTCTTTGAGACTTTGTTCTCAATGATGCTGTTGTATTCATTACCATTGTATGTAATGTTTTATGTGCGTTTACTGGGTTTTCTGTTTTATTGCAGATCCATGTACAGCGCAAGTTGCATACATTGTAGGGGTGGGAAGTCTCGTAAAGACCCTCATCCCCGATGTTTGAATTGTACCACTCAATGTTCCCTTGGCCATAAATGTGCCAGCTGCGCTGTTCTTTCACCCAAGAGTTTCTCCGTTTATCTCCAGGTTTTTAGGAAGCGCCTGGGACAAAAGAGACGGAAGAATATGTCTTCTACTTCGACGCCGGTTTTGAAGACCGCTATATCTACATCCAGTGTTGCAGCGTCCACTGTTTCTCCGAGTGCGTCTGTCGCCAGCATCCAGATGATGACCTCGCCTCTTATGACACCATGCGTTACAGCGTTTGGCGCTTGAGCGCTTGGCGCTTGGCGCTCCCTCACCCACGCTGTTGCCGATCTTGTCACTGCAACGACCGATGGGGCAGCAGTTTGCGCCGTGTCAGGCGCCCCAGGCTCCTGTGTCGCAGTCCTTTTCAGTGTTCCTGGGGCAGGCGCCTTATGCGTATCAACCATCTATAGGGTTTCCAATGCCTCAGGCGTCTATACGGCCTATACATCATACGGCCACCAGCAGTTTGATGTGTCCACGCTCAGCACTCTCTTGACTTTATTATCAGGTCAAGCCGGTACCTCAGCGCCTATGCCGTTTATGCCGCCAGCAACATCAGCGCCTCTCCCTCCTACAGCGCCTTTGCCACCTTTGCCACCTCCGACGATTACGGCACCTCTGCTAGCTCCAGCATCGGTGCCTATCATGTCTTCTGCGTCAGCCCCTGTGCCTACGCCAACGTCTCCTGTTGCTTCCACGTCTTCTGCAGGCGACCATAGGTCGAGACCTCGGAGCAACGCGTCTTCTTCTAAGGCGTCATCTGCACGTAGCCGTTCCCCCTTGCCGTTTCGTTCACCATCCTCAGAGAGAGACTTTGCCCCAGACTACGAGGAAGACATGGGCTCTAATCACCTTGGTTTTGATCACGTGTTTGACTGGATTGCTGATCGTTTAGTAGCCTCAGTCCCTTCACCAGGACCTGATGTTGCAAAGTCTCTTACTATTTGGGACTCGCCTTCCTTAATGTTGCCAACACATGAGGCGGTCAGGGAGATTCTATCTACACTTGATGAAGATTTCGAAGGGATGTCTCTCTCAACCCAATTATTAAAGCGCCTAGAGTCCGGCGTGATGACTATCCTATTCATGGCTTGGACTTTGCCCATACAGTGACTAAGGTGGATGAGGAGATAAAACGTGTGACAGGCTCTTCCTCTGTCTCCTCCTATAAAGTTCAGGACACAAAGGTAGCTGCTTTGGACTTAGAACTTAAGCGTATGCTCCACCCTATATCGACATTGGTGTCAGCGACTGATGCCATTACTCAGGATCTTAAGGAATTAATTTCTGGACTGGATCATCTCACAACTATGATGCTATGGCAGGGCAAAGTGCTCACTGACCTGCGTGAGCACCTTCGGTCAGCGGTTGCCAGCGCGTGCGTCATTCGTCGGCAAGACTTCCTCTCCTTTTTTTAATGGGATTCGGAGTGTCAACGGAAATTATTCCACCAACCCTGGTCATCGTCGACACTGTTTAACAACACCATTCATGACATTTATCGGGAGGTGTGTGTATTTGCCAAAGGGGAGACTGCTTTGAAAGCTTTTCAAAAGAGACAACGTCCTTCCTCCATGCCATGAAACACCTACCAGCCTCGACGACCGTCTGTTCGGCGTGCCAGAAATCCAGCGCCGTCTCGTGGCAGGGGACGTGGTGCCAAGCCTAGATCAGACAGGGGAGGATATCAATGTCGCCGTGCTCCCGCCCAGGGCGATGGGCGTAGGGGCAAGTGAAATGAGGGACATGCACGACTGGACACTCCCACCTCCAGTCATCCCAGTTTATCCTACACCGGTTGGTGAGAGAATAGGGATCTGTTGGGAAAATTGGTCCATCCTAGAGGATCCATCGTTCACCGATATATTGAGGCAGGGGTTCGGCTCCCCCTCCTCTCCGATCCACCTCTGACGCTGTTCCCACTCCAGCACAATCACTGCCAGATTCAGCACGACCTCTTAGCAGAGAACATAGCGATTCTGTTGGAGAAAAGAACCGCCGAATTACTCCCGTATCCCGTCACAACACCAGGGTTTTATTCTCCAATATTCTTAGTGCCGAAGAAAGGGTCCACGAAAATGAGGATGATTCACAATCTGTCCTATTTCAACGAGATTTTCCTGGAACGTCCTCCGCACTTCCAAATGACGTCCATCGAATACTTCAAATCTATGGTATGCGTCAACGACTTCCTCATCAGCCTGGACCTGCAGGATGCATACCTCCATGTTCCAATACGTCCCAGCGACAGGAAGTACCTGCGCTTTCAGGGCTCGATTTAGTGCTTTGTTACTTGCATTGGTGCAACCCAATATTACAAAGTGCAACCTAGTTATTAGTCTAACTTGCACCAGGTGCAAGTAACTTTTTAGTGGGTAAACTTCTGAATAAAACATCTAAATAATTCAGTAGCATATTTCTGATATTACATATTGCAATAGAAACAGTGCAACTGGAGTATGACTGGTGCAACTAGGTTTTTATCTTAGGTTGCACCAGGTGCAAGTGGGTTAACATCTCTTAAATCGAGCCCTGGCTTTATTTTCAACAATGGACTGTCCTATTTTCAACAATGGACTGTCCTCCCATTTGGATCTTCATTTGGGTTCAAAGCGGCCCTGTGGTTTTTTTATGGCAGGGGACGTGTCTGCTTCTTATACAACAACAGGATTTAACCCTTCGGCTCTTGCCCCAACTAGGTTGGCTGGTCAACTTGGACAAATCGGAGCTTGTCCTGTCTCACACTCTGACATTCATCGGAGGCCATTTCCTCTGGACAGGTGGGACAAGATTCACTCTCTGATTCCACGTGCGCTCTCCGAACCTCTGTGCCTCTGAGAGTGGCAGGCACTCCTGGGATTGTTGACGTCGTGCAGGATCTTATAAGCAGAAGGCGTCTTCAACTTCGTCCTCTGCAGCGTTTTCTTCAACCATACATGCGTCGGGCAGACGTTCATCAACTGTTTTGTCTTCCACTTCAGTTACATCGCTATCTTCTTTGGTGGACTCGCCCATTGAACGTCTTAGGAGGAGTCTCTTTGACAGAGCGGCCTCCGGATTATTAACTGTTCGTGGACGCCTCCATGCAGGGTTGGGGCGCTCACTTACACAACCAGACAGCCGCCGGCCTTTGGTCGGGTCAACACCAAAGCTGGCATATAAATAAACAGTCTGGAGTTGGAGGCCGTGATCCTCGCTATTCATCACTGGGCGCATCGACTACGAGGAACTTGTCTTCTGGTGGCCACAGACAACACCACGGTGGTATGGTACATCCGGAAGCAAGGGTCGACACTCCCACAGTTTCTTCTCGATCAGGCTTTTCGGCTTCAATCTCCACATTCTGTTGAGAGTTCCGCATATTCTGGGGTGCCGCAATATGCTTTCAGACGCTCTCTTGAGACCCGACAGAGTTGTTCCCATGGAATGAATGGCACACAAGGAGGCCTTCACTCTCCTAAGTCACGCACTGGGTTCTCCAAACGTAGATCTGTTTGCCACCAGCCAAAACCATCAACTGCCGGTGTATGTGTCCCCAGTCCCAGATCCAGCAGCTTGGGCGGTGGATGCTCTCAGCCTAGGGGAGGGGCTTCACGCGTATGCGTTTCCGCCACCAGTTCTACTACCCAAAGTTCTCGCAAAAGTCAAGGAGACAACTTGCCTTCAACTGATTTTGGTTGCGCCTTGGTGGCCGGCCAGGAACTGGTTTCCTGTTCTAAAAAGTCTAGTGGTATCTAGGAGATCCCTTCCCTCTACCCACGTGGAGGAATGTTCTCGTGCACCCTCACAGCCGTCTCCCGCATCCTGCTCCAGATCGGTTCAATCTGCACGCATGGACCATTTGCAGAAAGCACTGAGTGCTAAGGGGTTTTCGGCCAGAGCAGCCAAAGCCATTTGCGGCGGCTCAGAACTTCTACTAGACACTTGTATGATGACAAGTGGCAGTTGTTTGAACGATTTTGTGTTACCAGAAAGCAGGATCCGCTGAAGGTGTCTCCTCAGTTCATAGCAGACTTCCTACTTTATCTCTGCACGTCCAGGCGTCTGAAGGGAGGCACCATTGCCATGTATTTGGCGGCAATTAGCTCAGTTTTAGTGGTTCCCACTGACAGAAGGATTATCAAAATCCCAGAATTACAGGCCATGCTTCGTTTGTTCAGACTTGAAGTTTCGTCCACCGGCATGGAATCTCAACACTGTTTTAGACCATCTCTGTGGTGCACCTTATGAACCTCTTGAGAACTCTTCCCTCGCTAATTTATCCAGTAAGACAGCTTTTCTTTTGTCTTTAGCGACTGCGGCTAGAATGAGTGAGGATCACGCCCTCGATGTGACTAGGGTCAAGTTTGAACGTCGTCATCAAGGTTCTGTTTATTGGGTCTGTGTTGGGATTTCATCGCTAAAAACCAACTTCCAGGTCAGCCTGATCGACAGTTTTCCATTCCGCCATTATCATCTATTGTTGGCACTGAAGAAGATGCTGAATTGCTTTTATGCCCCAATTCGTGCTTGCAATAATCTGAGGTGGCTGACGTCACCTTCCGGTGATGCATGCGCAGACGAGTAGCAGCCGAGACCAGGAAGTGATTGCAGTTCTACGTCTTTTAACATCGTCTGGCAACCCAGGCTTTTCGAGCCGTAAGCAATAAGTGCAGGAAGTAAGTAGTGCAGGATAAGTATACAAATATAAAAAATATTTAGATTTTCGGTAACTGACAGTTGTCTGTGGTCTGTGTTGGCCCAATTAAGATGGCTTATGTACGAAACATACCATTTTGACACTGATTTTAAGGGTCAGGTTTAGGGGGCAGCTTATCTATGGGGTTGGCTTAGCTATGGTAGTATATGGTACATCACTCTGTCCTTCCTTACCGATGGGTTATGTCATTTCCCATCGGTGATGGTATTTGGTGGTAGTTATTTCCAGCACTACATTGGCTTTACATCGTCCCCTCGATTCACTCGTATTTTTCCCTTTCACCATATTTTGTCGAGTCCCCATACTATACTCTTTTCTAAACTTCGGGTTGGAGGGTGGGATTGTTTTGAGACGCTTATTTAGCCAATCAACATATAGGCTTGACATTGCTAGTCCCTGCCCTGGGCCCGGCCCCTGCCTGATCGACATTCAAGGTGTGAAAGACAGAATGCCACTCCCAACGTACAATCTTTGGGAGTCTGTCTCATGCCTGTATGTACCCCAAGGAGGACTTCTCCTGAAAAAGAATTGAACTAACCTGTAGAGGTTATTGATTCTTTGAAGAAAGTCCTCCTTAGGGTACAGCCACCTGTCTCCCCACATTCTGCCTGATTACATTCAGCATGAAAAGTGAGGTGCGAGGTAGATGGCTAGAGTTACCTGCTCTTGGCTGTAGAGGCCCTGAGGGGCCCTGTAGGGGTGGTCGAACAAGACAAAAACATGTTTTTTGTTTTGTAAATAATTTTATGAAAATATAGTTACAACTGTCGTAGGTTTTTAAAATGGACATTTTAATGCTTATATGTACCCCAAGGAGGACTTTCTTCAAAGAATCAATAACCTCTACAGGTTTGTACGAATTTTGACTCCCCAACTTCTAGAGTGCAGATAAAACAATTATTTGGATGGAGCATGTATATATTCACATATTCCGAACATCACATATTTTGTTTTGCAGAGCTACCAATCCCTCATCATTCAAGTTGGAGTTGTATGCCAACAATCTCAGCACTCCAAATGCCTCCACTTTCCAGAAGCTGGGCATGTATGTATATCATACGTTTGTGTTTCTACAGTGGGAAAATCATAAGAGCCATGGTCACATTTAAGGGTGTCTGTGAGACTTCCGTGTTTGATCGAGAGACCCCTGAATCTGTAACTCCTAGAGTCTTGTTATGACACCGACCTTGGTCTTTCGTTCTTAATTATCAGCGACCCTATTCCATAATCCGGTTTTCTTTATTTTTATGTCAAAAGTGGATAATTCAAAATATTTGTGAAGCTTGATAGCAGCAGGCATTTCCATTTTTGTTATTGTGTCATCATTGGCATAAGAGAGTCATTATGTGCCGCTACAATTTAACATAATATCATGCATGGAGACTTCATAATTTACAAAACAAACAAAATTGTATGTTGTGTATTATGAACTACAGACATTGTCTGTTGTGTATTTCAGCCTTGACTACAAGGAGAATGTCACCATCATGATGAAGCCGGATGAAGACGTGAGTTTGGTTTAACCATTTACTTTGTTTATTAAAGGTGCTATGGGGATGCTGAATAGGTTTTAAATTTATGATCCATAAACTTTGCCAAAATGTTTTTTTATGTCTATGTGACGTACAAGGCTTTTGGCATGGACTGTATAGTATCATTCCTAGATGACTGTATGTGTAGGTGCCCACTGATGGCTTGATACTGAAGGGTTGGTACAACACCCTGACCCTGGCAGTGTATGGCAGCATGACCACAGTGGTGATGAAGCCGGACAGAGAGTCACCACCCCCTCCACCTCCACCACAGCCTGCACCCAGGCCAAAAACACAGGGTAAGTGAAGCATTAGCTAAAGACACCCATCCCTCCACCTCCACCACAGCCTGCACCGAAGCCAAAAACACAGGGTAAGTGAAGCATTAGCTAAAGACACCCATCCCTCCACCTCCACCACAGCCTGCACCCAGGCCAAAAACACAGGGTAAGTGAAGCATTAACTAAAGACACCCATCCCTCCACCTCCACCACAGCCTGCACCCAGGCCAAAAACACAGGGTAAGTGAAGCATTAGCTAAAGACACCCATCCCTCCACCTCCACCACAGCCTGCACCCAGGCCAAAAACACAGGGTAAGTGAAGCATTAGCTAAAGACACCCATCCCTCCACCTCCACCACAGCCTGCACCCAGGCCAAAACACAGGGTAAGTGAAGCATTAGCTAAAGACACCCATCCCTCCACCTCCACCACAGCCTGCACCCAGGCCAAAAACACAGGGTAAGTGAAGCATTAGCTAAAGACACCCATCCCTCCACCTCCACCACAGCCTGCACCCAGACCCAGAACATGGGTAAGTGAAGCAACAGAGAGGAAATACACCCCTCCACCCCAACACAAGCTGTACTAAGCCAAAATTACAGGGTAAATGAAGGCCCCACCCAATCTACTCCCACCATAAATGGCATTTCGGCCAACAACACTGATTAAGTGAAGCCAGAGAATGAAGCTTCATGCTTCATATGCAACATCCATGCATGTGTCATTTTTCCCCATTGATATAGATCTGTATCATGCAATTAACCGTTTGTGTGCCTGTCTCAGACCAATTTACATCCCAGGGTATTATTGCTGAAACTACAGTAACCATAATATGAGCTGTTCCTTCATTTACTGCCAGAAATGAAGGTTACATGAAAGAATTTGAAGGAATGAATGAGAAGTGAGATGTGAAAGTAAATGTTGAGGCCTCTCATGGTGGTTATATTTGCAGAGAGCCGTGCCTCCAGCACCCCTGACTCACACCAGGAAATAGAGGTGAGGCCCCCACCCAGACCAGCGCAACAGCATCCTCTGGATCTCCTGGAACAGGCTGTGCAACAGCAGCGCCAACAGCAGCAGCTCCAGCAGCAGCAACAACAACAACAACAACTTCAGCAGCAACAGCAGCAGCAACAGCAAATTGCTCCACCCCAGTCACAACCACCATTTCTACATGCCCCTCCAACTCAGGCTCCACCTCCTCAGCCTGTGCCTCCCCCTTCTGTCCCCCTTGTCCCCCCTCCACAACCTGTCCCCCCTCCAGACATCATGTATCGCTCAGTGCCCGGGGCATTTGATGCCCCACCTCAGCCCGTTCCACCTCCAGCTGTGCTAGAACCTGTGAGAGATTTCCCTGCTATTCCATCAATAGCTCCAGTTGAGCCGCCTCATGATCCAGAGCCACATGACCAAACTCCTAGAGAGTTCCGAGACTTCCCTCCTGAACCAAAGGAGCCGTACGACTCAAGGGAGGAAACCCGTTCTCGGGACTCGTACGACTGGGACTACCATAGGGACAGGGATAGGGACCGTGATAGAGACAGGGATGTTAAGCCTCGGAGAAACTCCAGAGATAGTGACAGCCGAGATTATTCTAGTTCAAGGGAGAGCTCCCGCGAGCCTAGAGACTACCGTGATAGGGATAGAGACAGAGATTATTATAAAGACAGAGATCGCGAAAGAGAGCGGGATAGGGAGAGAGAAAGAGAACGAGAAAGGGACAGAGAACGGGAAAGAGAGAGGGAGAAACAGAGGAGGGAGGAGAGGGAACAAGAGAAGGAAAGGGAACGCCGGGCATTTGAGGAAAAAGAGTCCAGACCCCGCAGTCCTCCACAACCTCCTATTCGAAGACGATCATTTGAGCGGTCAAGGTCAAGGTCACCTATTATGCGTGAAGTGCGCCCCCCAGAACCACCACCACCTCCAGAAGAAGAAACAGAGTTGGGTATGTCTACATACATTATTGTGCATTGCAGTTTAACAGCTCGCTAAAAATATGCACTAAGAATTGTTTGATTCCTGTGTTGTTGCAAGTTAGCTTCTGTTGCAGGTGAAATCCTTGATGAGGGCCAGGATGAGATCTATGACACTCTTACCCCAGAGCAGTCTCCACTTGATGCTCTGTTTTCTGATGGAGAACTACCGGTAGGTGTGAAGGATCTTGTGTTTCTTTTGAGAAAATATAGGCATCTTGTTCTGTAAAGTGTCAGAAGGATGGATGCAGTTTTGGGGGATAAGCCTGCATGTGTTGGTAATATTTTTACATTGAAAAGAGAGGTAAATGGTCTATGATCCTGTGATTCCATGATCCTGTCTCCAGTTGTATCATCATGATCCTGGAAGGATTTTCAGTAAGTTGTATATAAAGTTTGTAGCAAGCTCATCATTTTGATGATTTCTCGACATCAACGAAGACATGCCGAATTGTTGCGTTGTCGTCAATTGCTCCTAGGGGTCGGGCGATGGTGTCACCATGCACAGATTTCCACAGGACCCCGCAGTTCGTGCTAAATGGGTTATGTTTGTGAGTGCGAAGCGAAGCATTGTGGAAGCCTGAAACAATATCTTACTTGTGTTCAGATCACTTCATGGAAGTTAAAGAATCAAAACTACTTACTAGTTGTAGTAAAATATGTATATGATTGATGACCATTAAGATTTTCCATGACACAACTTGTAACATAATGATTTCTTCCTCGGCAGCGAGGTTGTGGTCGAAGTAACAATAATACTGTGAGTAGTATTATATTGACACCCACCTCGCTTCCACGAGAGAAATTGTTATGTTATAAGCGATGTCATGCAAAATCCTATTGGCCATCAATCAAATACATATTTTACTACCAGTAGAAAGTAGTTTTGATTTTGTAACTCGTGAAAACAAACCTAAATAGCATTTATCCTCAGACTGGCCATTTTTGAAAATCATAAAGTGACGGGCTAAAGTCTGTTAGAATTAATGAGATTATGGTTTCTTTTCATCAAGTTAGAAAATCAAAACTATTTTCTACTCGTAGTTAAATATGTATTTGAATCATGGCCAAAAGGATTTTGCATGACACAACTTGTAACATAACGATTTCTTCCACGGAAGCAAGGTGGGGGTCGAAGTGACAATACCGCGCGATACATTTCTTGCTACATTCACATAGTTAACGTCCACTCACCAGTATGTAGATACTAGTCAATGCATGTCTTTATATTTGGTCTTATAATCCTAATTAGTTTATTATCATTCTTGTATGCATTTTGAAACTAAATAAAAAGCAGACGATCTGCTGATACTTATAGTGAATTTATAACAGGACTGTAATATCTAGACATTTTATAGTTTGCCAATGTGAATCATAATTCGCAACACGCCCTAGTGTATGTTGTCTGTCTCATTAGTCATTACACATCACGGCGAAAACAATGATTCTGTTGAATGCTTCGACAAATGAATAAAAACAAAATGCAAATTTTAAAATTAAAACAGATTAAAGTTATAGGAACAATGTCAGTCTATTACCTTGTTCGAGGAATGTATCCATCAATATCTACAAAAAAGTGATATATCGTTTCAGGTATTTCACATTGGTGTATAGTCTCATTGGTCACCCAAGATAGCCTGGCAACTAATCGCATAATGTCCGCCATTCTTTAAAAAAAAATTTAGTTAGCCAATAGTGAGCAATCAATAAATGTATTGGCGGTTAATCCTTTGAAAGAAGGACATTGTTTTTACGCAGACACAGACACGACAGAGTGTATTCAGTATAGATTAGTAAATCTACATACATAAACACTACTTTTTTGACAAATCCGCTGTGCAAGATAAAAGTAATTAATCAATCAGCGTGTTATCGGTTAATCCTTTGATCGATGTTTATAATGTTGAGTGTTTGCTCCAGACACAAGAAATGCCAAATGGGAACCTTTGTCGGGTAATCTAAGTGTGTTACCGCTAATTATACCTGTTATAAATTCATTAACTGACCATCAAGTGAATGATGACAAATAACATGTGTAGGTTTATACCACCTAACACGGGTAAAAACAAGGGAGTATTAATTGCTGTATTGCATGCAATTTTAATTGCATATGACAACTTATGGGCCGACACTGTTTTGAGAATACGAACAGAACTTCATTGTTGCATAAGAAATACATATAAGCATTTGCTGTGTGCTAAAACTGTATGTACCTATTTACCTAAGTAAATTTTCAGATTCTTCTAGCAATGGCAAAGTAGGGTTGTTTAGTTTACGGATTCAAATACATCAAATGTCAATGTTTAATATCATACGTAATAGACGTCATATGTTTGCATGACATGATTAAATATCGAGGTTAAAAACACACAGAAATGGGATCAATTTGGATCAGTCATTATACCATCCAGGCATTAGAAAACCTGAAAAAGCCCACAATGCTTTGATACTTTATTACAATCAGACAAGAACTACCGGGCAGGGGATATTTTCAAATAACTGCATCTGATGGGCATCCACCCTTCTTAATGTCGGACTGTTTAGGTTGAAGACATTAACCGTAACCTTGATGAGCGAGGCTGATCATTGTCTGGCTTGAACAAATAAGACCTAGCGACACCAAGCGATTTTGACAGAATCGTCTATGAAAACAAGTTGTAACTGGGAAACTAGGCAAAGCAGGAGACAGTGGATTGTGAGAACATACCGCTTTCATTTTTCACAACAGTTGTCACGATTTCAGGTTTATACAAACCTGTAAACAAGATAATTTACCCCCCTGAAATGTACATGAATTCTGCATCGGCCCTCATACCTATTCCTCATATGACGTCACAGAGACGCGCCTCTCTGATTGGTTTAAATTTCGTTCGCGGGTGAGAATTGTGCACTGTTGTCAAAAAGGTCGATTTAAGTTAATTAAAGACCGAAGTGAGTAGTTTTAATGATGGGGTTTTATTTATAACGATGCCAATTAGTGATTTATGTATTTGTACCCCCCTAGAGTATATGTGATCTTTAAGATCAGCCATTGTGTATTGACACTCACTTCCACCTGTCAGGCCATGCTATTACTGAGACTCTGTTCTCAGTGCTGTTTAGCCCAACTCACTCGTTCAATCACGTCCCACCTTTACTTCCAGGAAGGAGAGGATGGAGGCTATGAGGACATCTCATCAGAGGACGACCTCATGGGAGAGGACGCAGACATCATTCCAGTGAGTTTTATGTCAAGATAATCCCAAACAAGGAATCTTTTATTTCACATGCAGTGAGTTAAGCTCTGTGAATGCAGCTTTGAAAATATAGATGACTCTTCACTGAAATACTGTTTGAAGGAATATAGTTGTTGTGTCATTGTGTCTTTGCAGGGCATGGAGATATATGAGCTCGGTGATGAATCGTGGACGTACCCAGGATCTACTTTCAATCCACTTCATACATTCATTTCTCCACTTGCAGTAAGTTGTGTTTGGTGTTTATTGAGAAACTGTCTTCTTTCAAACAGGAGAGATACAGTTGTCATAACATACAAATCATAAGGTTGGCATGCACAGGTGGCCCAGTTGTCTGGTGTAGCAGTCTTGCTGTACAGATTTCCATCACTGCCCCAAACTATGCTTGTGGGTTTGAATCCAGTTCTGCCCTAATTATGTTTCTAGGTTTGTTTGGGGCGGTGGGGAAGCTTAGTGGTTAAAGCGTACGCTTGTCACACTGGGTACAATATGTGAAGCCCACTTCTGGTGTTCCCCAACATATTGCTGGAATATAAAATAGGTGGCGTAAAGACCATACTCACTCACTCACTCTAGGTTTGTTGGCACCATACACCTGTTCGTAGGTTTTACTCTAAGTGGCAAATGTTTGAGAGATGCATGACATTGAGCATTCTTTCCTCATTAAACTGACATGCTGCAATATAGTTTGAATGTGGCTGCCTTGGGGTTTGATAAAACTTCCCACTTCATGTTAATGTAAAGAAGTTGTGGCATTGTAGAGGTGACGTGTATTTCATGGATAATGGGATCAATAAAGAGGAAGAGGCTGTCTTGCTGGAAGTTTCTAAGTTGCATTGAATGCATTGTCAGTATAATGTAATTTCTAAAAATTATGAGTTATTTTTTTCTCATAATGCAGGCTAAATATGTGTCTATGTAACAGACTTTCTGTGACCCGTCGTCGACTGCCTATGAGCTGGAGGTAACAGCGTTGGAACAGGCAGATGACAAGTCAGGGGAGATAACTGAGGAGGGGTCAGATGAGGGGCCGGAGGATGCTGTAAAACTTGCAAACATCGTGAAGCAGTTCACTGATGATGACAAGCATGATAAGTAAGATGGAGTTATCTGATGAGGCTAAATATGATCTGCCAGTGCTGCAGTTGGTAGACATTTGGCCACCTTTTGAACTGCCATAGATCCTTTTGTTTACAACAAGAGTAGGGTAACCCTTTACAAAACATTTGCCAGACATGTAATTTCAGAATCAAGAAAAAGATGTTACTCATAAGAAAAAGGTCTTCTATTTTTTAATAAATTTGCAAGAAATGGGTTTTTAACAGTTTATCAAGTAAATCATGAAAATTCAAGAGGTCACTTTCCTATCGCTGATGTTATATGTAAAGCTGTTAGCTGGTGCCTTGGTTCCAAGTACATAGAATGTATTGAGACCTCACTGACTTGATGATTAATTGCTGATAATTAATTACAGGAGTGTTTTTGTTAACTTGCATATCACACCCCTGTTGTTGGATTGTTGATATCAGCCTGTGCTTTGACATGACCAGATTCCATTATTGATGGTTAGTTACAGGAATGTCAGCAAATTAGCCTCTATTTCTTCTTCAGTGACTCTTGTTAATCAGATTATGTGATGCTGATTCTGTGTGTGTACTTCAGGTGGGTGGAAGCTTTAGAAACTGACACAACAGGACAGGTAAGTTAGTTAGCGCTATAAAACCAAAATTAGTCAGGACTTGAAACACAATGAAGCAGTCAAATGAGCAGGCTCATCACGCAAGATGTCTATCTATGATCATGTCTATTAGATATTTATATAATTTCATACTCCTTTGCCTTGTTAGTCTATGTTTGGAGGAGGTGGTATACCAGTAGTATACTCTATGCCATAGGTTCAGCCTATGTTTGGAGGAGGTGGTATACCAGTAGTATACTCTATGCCATAGGTTCTGCCTATGTTTGGAGGAGGTGGTATACCAGTAGTATACTCTATGCCATAGGTTCCGCCTGTGTTTGGAGGATGTGGTATACCAGTAGTATACTCTATGCCATAGGTTCAGCCTGTGTTTGGAGGAGGTGGTATACCAGTAGTATACTCTATGCCATAGGTTCCGCCTGTGTTTGGAGGATGTGGTATACCAGTAGTATACTCTATGCCATAGGTTCAGCCTGTGTTTGGAGGAGGTGGTATACCAGTAGTATACTCTATGCCATAGGTTCAGCCTGTGTTTGGAGGAGGTGGTATACCAGTAGTATACTCTATGCTATAGGTTCTGCCTGTGTTTGGAGGAGGTGGTATACCAGTAGTATACTCTATGCTATAGGTTCTGCCTGTGTTTGGAGGAGGTGGTATACCAGTAGTATACTCTATGCTATAGGTTCTGCCTGTGTTTGGAGGAGGTGGTATACCAGTAGTATACTCTATGCCATAGGTTCCGTTTATGTTTGGAGGAGGTGGTATACCAGTAGTATACTCTATGCCATAGGTTCAGCCTGTGTTTGGAGGAGGTGGTATACCAGTAGTATACTCTATGCCATAGGTTCCACCTATGTATGGAGGAGGTGGTATACCAGTAGTATACTCTATGCCATAGGTTCCACCTATGTATGGAGGAGGTGGTATACCAGTAGTATACTCTATGCCATAGGTTCCACCTATGTATGGAGGAGGTGGTATACCAGTAGTATACTCTATGCCATAGGTTCCAGTGTCATTTCCAGTTGTGAAGCCATTTCCTAGTTGGACATTGCTTGTAAATTGCTCCACATGTGTAAACTATACTTCTTCATTCCTGTAGCATTCAATCTCTTCTGTCCAGATGTGTTGAATACACTCATGATGTGGGCAATGGATGGCCTTGACCTTGAACAAGCCATGCAGCAACCGGAGTCCGCGTTTAAAGTGCGGCACCTGAAGATGGGGATACGTCTAGCTGGGAGTCTGTGCAGCCTCAGTCCGGACATGGCACTCAACATGCTGGTGAGTCATGCAGTGTTGTCTCACATCACTCAATAGTTATCGTGAACTACTTCAATCATCATCATCATCATCATCATCATCATACATGTACAATGTGTCTAGTGGTTTATCAATACATGAATACAGTATTGAAGTTGTGTGACTTGGTTTCACTTAAATACCATTTAAAGTGCCTTAAAACAATACTACACTCACTTGCTCACTCACTCGACCCGTGAAGATATGGGGTAGAATAGGTCTTCAGCAACCCATGCTTGCCACAAAAGGCGACTATGCTTGTCGTAAGAGGCGACAATTTCAGGATCGGGTGGTCAGGCTTGCTGACTTGGTTGACACATGTGATTGTATCCCAAATGCACAGTACAATACTCATGCTGTTGATCACTCGATTGTCTGGCCCAGACTCGATTATTTACAGACCGCCGCCATATAGCTGGAATATTGCTGAGTGCGGCGTAAAAATTAACTCACTCTCGCTCGCTCACACACTCACTCACTCACTCAACCTTTGTAACATGTTTTACAGAAGCGCGATGTCCAGCACAAGCTGCTTGACCTGTTCTTGTCCCCGTACATGGCATTCAGCGTGAAGCAGCAGATCGTAACAGCTCTAGACAAGACGCTGTGCTTCTCCAGCGGTCTGCTGTGGTTCCTTGGTAAACACCCCCAGCAGTCTGTGAAGAAGGAGGACGGCACGGAGGCAGTGTGCTGCTACAGGAGACTCATGGACATCATGCTCACCAAACAGGTAAACTTGGGGTCCTTGTTGTTTGTTTGGCACAATGGAGGAATGGGTAAAGTGGAGGAGTGGGTACTTTAGTGTGAAGTGTGTGTTGAGCAGCGTCTTTAGTACCCACAACTTTCTTTCTTTGCTGCTCAATACATGTGATCAGAGAATCAAGAGAGAGAAACCATGGTATTAATATAATTGTGTCCATATCAAGAAATGTTCACGTAACAGGTAGCTAGCCTTGGCTTCCCATGCTGTAGGTGGATGAGTGACTTCTCCAGCATGTATTGAACACCAGTATCTGAAAATACTCCCACTGCAAGGTGGCACATGGTGCTATAACTGAAATACTCCCTAATACGGCTGCAACACCGTGTTATAACTGAGATACTCCCTCATCAAGCTGCAACACCCTGTTATAACTGAGATACTGCCTCATCAAGCTGCAACACCGTGTTATAACTGAGATACTCCCTCATCAAGCTGCAACACCATGTTATAACTGAAATACTCCCTCATCAAGCTGCAACACTGTGTTATAACTGAAATACTCCCTCATCAAGCTGCAGCTCCGTGTTATAACTGAGATACTCCCTCATCAAGCTGCAACACAACACCGTGTTATAACTGAGATACTCCCTCATCAAGCTGCAACACCGTGTTATAACTGAGATACTCCCTCATCAAGCTGCAACACCGTGTTATAGCTGAGATACTCCCTCATCAAGCTGCAACACCGTGTTATAACTGAAATACTCCCTCATCAAGCTGCAACACTGTGTTATAACTGAGATACTCCCTCATCAAGCTGCAACACCGTGTTATAACTGAGATACTCCCTCATCAAGCTGCAACTCCATGTTATAACTGAGATACTCCCTCATCAAGCTGCAACACCGTGTTATAACTGAGATACTCCCTCATCAAGCTGCAACCCGTGTTATAACTGAGATACTCCCTCATCAAGCTGCAACACCGTGTTATAACTGAGATACTCCCTCATCAAGCTGCTACACCGTGTTATAACTGAGATACTCCCTCATCAAGCTGCAACACTGTGTTATAACTGAAATACTCCCTCATCAAGCTGCAACACCGTGTTACAGCTGAAATACTCCACCAAGCTGCAACACTGTGTTATAACTGAGATACTCCCTCATAAAGCTGCAACACGGTGTTATAACTGAGATACTCCCTCATCAAGCTGTAACACTGTGTTATAGCTGAGATACTCCCTCATCAAGCTGCAACACTGTGTTATAGCTGAGATACTCCCTCATCAAGCTGCAACACCGTGTTATAGCTGAGATACTCCCTCATCAAGCTGCAACACTGTGTTATAACTGAAATACTCCCTCATCAAGCTGCAACACCATGTTATAGCTGAGATACTCCCTCATCAAGCTGCAACACCATGTTATAGCTGAGATATTCCCTCATCAAGCTGCAACACCGTGTTATAACTGAAATACTCCCTCATGAAGCTGCAACACTGTTATAACTGAAATACTCCCTCATCAAGCTGCAACACCGTGTTATAACTGAAATACTCCCTCATCAAGCTGCAACACCGTGTTATAACTGAGATACTCCCTCATCAAGCTGCAACACCGTGTTATAGCTGAGATACTTCTTAAACAAGTTGTAACGGTGTCTTAACTGAAATACTCCCTCATCAAGCTGCAACACCGTGTTATAGCTGAAATACTCCCTCATCAAGCTGCAACACCGTGTTATAACTGAAATACTCCCTCATCAAGCTGCAACACTGTGTTATAACTGAAATACTCCCTCATCAAGCTGCAACACCGTGTTATAGCTGAGATACTTCTTAAACAAGTTGGAATGGTGTCATAACTGAAATACTCCCTCATCAAGCTGCAACACCGTGTTATAGCTGAAATACTCCCTCATCAAGCTGCAACACCGTGTTATAGCTGAGATACTTCTTAAACAAGTTGGAACGGTGTCATAACTGAAATACTCTCACACTGTGAAGCATCTGATCTATTCCAACCTGAAGCTGAAATGATGTCACATAAGTGGAATACTCTTACAGTGCATCTCAAGTCCATCTAACAGAAAGTAACAATGGTAACAGTAGTGCAACAATTCAAGCCTTGTGTTAGAATTTTAATCAAAGTGTGTACTGGTTGTAAAATGGTTTATTTTAATTATTTCAGTTGGCCAGGACAAGCATTGCATTGACTGCTCTGAGTCGGAAAATCCACACCTTTGACTTGTTCCAGAATCTGACCCACATTATAGACCAGTAAGTATCAGACACACCTCCCACATAATTAGGGGGTGCTCTTTCTCAGTGAGGGGCTTAATGACACAGTGACTGGACAAATGGTAGTACACATTCCCAGTTTGAATTTGAAATTTTCCAATTCTTCTGAAGTTATGCTCATGCTTGATTTTGACCAAGGGCCACCCATTTGAAATACTTGATAATCCCTGTGATGTTGTTAGGGTAGCAATATCTATGAAGCTGTGATGTGTTTTCAGCGTACTGGATACCCTACCCCCTCTGGAAGATGATGATATGAAGGGGGCAGAGGGAGAGGGGGAGCAGACGCCACCCCCCTGCATGGAGGAGGAGGACGTGGACAAGTTGGTGGCTGCCTTAAAGGAATTAACCAAGGTCTTCATGCATGCAGCTGACCTCATTGTGAGTATAGACAGGGCAAGGAAGGAGGCAACAATGAGGACTGGCGACAGTAGGGGAGGGTAGAGAACAGAAATGGCAGCAGCAGTATGAAGGACAGAATTAAGGTGGGGAGTGGGGGAGGGAAATTAAGGTTTGGGGGATTGTAAGGTGAGGGACAGCAGTGAGGATTGGGACCACAGTAGGGGAGGAGGAGAGATGGGAGGAGAAGGGTTGGGGACAGCAGGATGAAAGTGGGACCCAAGATTAGGGTTGGGGCAGTAAGGTGGGGAGGTGGGGGACAACAGTGAGGATTGGGACCCAGTAAAGGAGGGTAAGCAGCAGGATGAAGGGCAAGATTAGGGTTGGGGGACAGTAAGGGGAGGAACATCAGGTACAAAAAGAGGTAATGGGCAGCAGGTAGGCCTGCAACAGTAGGGATTGGGGCATCAAAAGTGAAGGGTAACAGTGCCCATGATGGAAGGGAAGTGGGACTGGGGAGGGACAACTTGGGCAACAAAGAAGTAGGCTAGGGGCAGCAATGTGGTTCCAGGGTTCTGAGGGAAAAGACAAGTGGATTAGGGATGACAGGAATGGGAAGGGTCAACAAGCTGGGTCAAGAGTAGGTATGGGGCAATAGATGGCACAACGGGGTCATATGGGTTTTACAAATTCTAAGACCCTTCCCTGAATTTTGTTCCAGGCTCAGCCACGTCGTGGGCTTCCTGGGACTCATGTGTTCTCCTCAGGAGAGCCTCCTGTAGATCCTCTGCCCAGCCTCTTCCATACAGCTTATGAGTGGTGAGTTGTCTTTCAAATAGCCAACCTCTATTAGTAATAGATTTCTGTTGTTGTCATCACTCACAGAGTAGGTTTTCAACAGGTGTTCTCGTCCCTGCACAACAGTAGTCAGGAAAAGTCAGTGTTTACCACTGTGTGCCCTTGTAAACAGTTTATAAACCAGAGGGCTAGATTTGGATGCCCTCAACATCTACCAGGTCAGTGTCAGACCTATCCACATCTGTTTACAGTATGTAGTGTGATATAGTAACTATTGTTCACTTTTTCTCTATGTAAGAGTCGGCAGTCAGCTTCCATGGTTCCTGTGGCATGTTAAGTCGTAGGCAGCAGTCAGCTTCCATGGTTCCTGTGGCATGTTAAGTTGTAGGCAGCAGTCAGCTTCCATGGTTCCTGTGGCATGTTAAGTTGTAGGCAGCAGTCCGCTTCCATGGTTCCTGTGGCATGTTAAGTTGTAGGCAGCAGTCAGCTTCCATGGTTCCTGTGGCATGTTAAGTTGTAGGCAGCAGTCCGCTTCCATGGTTCCTGTGGCATGTTAAGTTGTAGGCAGCAGTCAGCTTCCATGGTTCCTGTGGCATGTTAAGTTGTAGGCAGCAGTCCGCTTCCATGGTTCCTGTGGCATGTTAAGTCGTAGGCAGCAGTCCGCTTCCATGGTTCCTGTGGCATGTTAAAGTTGTAGGCAGCAGTCAGCTTCCATGGTTCCTGTGGCATGTTAAGTTGTAGGCAGCAGTCAGCTTCCATGGTTCCTGTGGCATGTTAAGTTACGTAGGCAGCAGTCCGCTTCCATGGTTCCTGTGGCATGTTAAGTCGTAGGCAGCAGTCCGCTTCCATGGTTCCTGTGGCATGTTAAGTCGTAGGCAGCAGTCGCTTCCATGGTTCCTGTGGCATGTTAAGTAAGTGTAGGCAGCAGTCCGCTTCCATGGTTCCTGTGGCATGTTAAGTTAAGTAGGCAGCAGTCCGCTTCCATGGTTCCTGTGGCATGTTAAGTAAGTAGGCAGCAGTCCAGCTTCCATGGTTCCTGTGGCATGTTAAGTCGTAGGCAGCAGTCAGCTTCCATGGTTCCTGTGGCATGTTAAGTTAAGTAGGCAGCAGTCCAGCTTCCATGGTTCCTGTGGCATGTTAAATTCGTAGGCAGCAGTCAGCTTCCATGGTTCCTGTGGCACGTTAAGTCGTAGGCAGCAGTCAGCTTCCATGGTTCCTGTGGCATGTTAAGTCGTAGGCAGCAGTCCGCTTCCATGGTTCCTGTGGCATGTTAAGTCGTAGGCAGCAGTCAGCTTCCATGGTTCCTGTGGCATGTTAAGTCGTAGGCAGCAGTCCGCTTCCATGGTTCCTGTGGCATGTTAAGTCGTAGGCAGCAGTTCAGCTTCCATGGTTCCTGTGGCATGTTAAGTCGTAGGCAGCAGTCAGCTTCCATGGTTCCTGTGGCACGTTAAGTCGTAGGCAGCAGTCCGCTTCCATGGTTCCTGTGGCATGTTAAGTCGTAGGCAGCAGTCAGCTTCCATGGTTCCTGTGGCATGTTAAGTTGTAGGCAGCAGGTGGCTTTGGTGTGACTACATGTGTATCTTTGGGTGAAATTCCCTCGACAGATTATTATGGCAGGTATTTAAGGATCATCCAGCTTAAATATGACTAAACTGAATACATGGGTGGCTGTATTTTAATTGCTCCTAATACTCAGAAGTAACACAGACCATGAAATATATTCATGGATAGTGTGTTTTGTATGAGATACTGCCTAAAAGGTATATCTCTGAACACAGTTGAAGTTATCCTAAGGAACAATATAAATTGCTGCTTCAAGTCCAAGATTATGAAAACAACAATCAATCATTCTGCTGTGTCTTTGTGGTGGAATGTTGTGAGTTACGTGTGTTTTAGTCGCCTGCTGGAGAGTATCTTCGTGTTGACGTCAACGCCAGCAACGTCGAGTCAGCCGAGCATCTTCACCGCGGTACAGAAGCTGCTGCTGCACCTCATCAAGACTCAGCAGGGCCTGCTGTTTCTCAGCTGGAAGCCGGACACAACCAACGGCATCATCAGGTCTCTCATTCAGATGACCGTGAGTTTCCCAGGAAGCTAAGATCTCCTTGATGCACTGTTCAACAAATCTTTTTCCATGGAGGGAACATAGTGTTTAAAATATTTGCCTGTCAAGCTCTCGGTCGATTTCCTACGTGGAAGGCTCCCGATGAAGCTCATATCTAGAGTTCCCGAACGTGAAATTCCTAAAATATTTCTAACAATGGTGTAAAACCATCCTCACTCATTCACACACTGCTTCTTCTTCAACTGATTTGACTTCTCATCATCACATGATGTGATACTAGGGACATTGGTGTAAAATATTAGTCTCACATACACATGAAAATAACCAGTGGGATTTTCTGTCAGTTGGACCTTCGAATCCCATGCTTGTCGGTTAGATGTTTGGTGGGCACAATAGTGGATCATTACTGACCCAGACAACCTTCAGCTGTCACTGATGGTGGAATCAGAGCCTATGTTCGGGGTGATATGCATGTTATATGTACTTCCGAATTGACACAGATTATGTCCCTGTGAGATTGTGTGACTGTCCCAGTGAGATTGTGTGACTGTCCCAGTGAGATTGTGTGACTGTCCCTGTGGGATTGTGTGACTGTCCCTGTGGGATTGTGTGACTGTCCCTGTGAGATTGTGTGACAGTCCCAGTGAGATTGTGTGACTGTCCCTGTGGGATTGTGTGACTGTCCCAGTGAGATTGTGTGACTGTCCCTGTGGGATTGTGTGACTGTCCCTGTGGGATTGTGTGACTGTCCCTGTGAGATTGTGTGACTGTCCCTGTGAGATTGTGTGACTGTCCCAGTGAGATTGTGTGACTGCCCCTGTGAGATTGTGTGACTGTCCCTGTGACTGTCCCTGTGAGATTGTGTGGCTGTGAGATTGTGTGGCTGTGAGATTGTGCGGCTGTGGGATTGTGTGACTGTGAGATTGGGTGGCTGTGGGATTGTGTGACTATGAGATTGTGTGGATGTGGGATTGTGTTGCTGTGAGATTGTGTGGCTGTGGGATTGTGTGGCTGTGGGATTGTGCGGCTGTGAGATTGTGTGACTGTGAGATTGTGTGACTGAGATTGTGTGGCTGTGGGATGATTGTGAGGCTGTGGGATTGTGTGACTGTGGGATGATTGTGAGGCTGTGGGATTGTGTGACTGTGGGATGATTGTGTGGCTGTGAGATTTTGTGACTGTGGGATTGTGTGGCTGTGGGATTGTGTGACTGTGAGATTGTGTGGCTGTGGGATAGTGTGACTGTGGGATGATTGTGTGGATGTGGGATTGTGTGACTGTGAGATTGTGTGACTGAGATTGTGTGGCTGTGGGATAGTGTGACTGGGATGATTGTGTGGATGTGGGATTGTGTGACTGAGATTGTGTGACTGAGATTGTGTGACTGTGAGATTGTGTGACTGTGAGATTTTGTGACTGTGGGATAGTGTGACTGTGGGATGATTGTGAAGCTGTGGGATTCTGTGAGTGTGAGATTGTGTGGCTGTGAGATTTTGTTACTGTGGGATTGTGTGGCTGTGAGTTTTTGTGACTGTTGGATTGTGTGGCTGTGGGATAGTTTGACTGTGAGACTGTGGATTGTGTGGCTGTGGGATTGTGTGACTGTGGGGATTGTGTGACTGTGGGATGATTGAGATTGTGGATGTGGGATTGTGTGACTGTGAGATTGTTGTGTGACTGTGTGATGTGATTGTGACTGTGAGATTCTGTGACTGTGAGATTGTGTGGCTGTGAGATTTTGTTACTGTGGGATTGTGTGAGACTGTGAGATTTGTTAGATTGTGTGGCTTTGTGACTGTGGGATGTGACTGTGATTGACTGTGGGATAGTGTGATTGATTGTGGATTTGGGATTGTGTTACTGTGGCATTCTGTGACTGTGAGATTGTGTGGCTGTGACTTTGAGATTGTGTGGCTGTGAGATTGTGTGGCTGTGAGATTGTGACTTTGAGATTGTGTGACTGTGACTGTGAGATTGTGTGACTATGACATTGTGTGGCTGTAAGATTGTGTGACTGTGAGATTGTGTGGTTGTGGGATTGTGTGACTGACTGTGAGATTGTGTGACTGTGACTGAGATTGTGTGACTGTGAGATTGTGACTTTGAGATTGTGTGACTTTGATTATGAGATTGTGTGACTGTGACTGTGACATTGTGGGATTGTGTCTTTGAGATTGTGTGGCTGTGGGATTGTGTAGCTGTGGGATTGTGTGACTGTGACTTTGAGATTGTGTGACTGTGATATTGTGGGATTGGGATTGTGTGACTGAGATTGTGTGACTGTGAGATTGTGTGGCTGTTACTTTGAGATTGTAGGAATGGGGGTTTGTGTGGCTGTGACTTTGAGATTGTGTGACTGTGAGATTGTGTGACTGTGACTTTGAGATTGTAGGAATGTGGGATTGTGTGACAGTGACTGTGGCTGTGACAGAGACCGTGTGACTGTGTCCCGCCATATAGTTCGAATATTGCTGAGTATGGCGTTAAACAACAAACCGAGACCGCGGCTGTGACTGTGTGGCTGAGACTGTGACTGAGACATGATGCTGATACTGATGATGGTTTTACCAGGAGGACAGCCCGGAGGAGGGTGTGGACGACATGCCGGCCCGCCAGCTGGGGTTGGAACTGGTGTACCACCTACAGACTCTCCAGTACGTCGACCATCTCCTGGAATACCACAACAAGCGTAAGTAGGGTTCTGGAATCTCAATAACTCTGGATAGAAAACAGCCCTAGCACTCTTATTGCTATTTTCACAAGGCGTCTTGGCTTGATCCGATTGGAAAACTGGCAGCTTGGCTGAATGTGTGTTATGTTAACCTGGTGGCATGTGATTTTGATCATTCAACCTGTTGCTTAGCAACTGATCACTGAACTATACTGAGTCAAAAAAGAAACTTCACAAAATGTAATTTGAATAATAATGAATAATTGTTCTCTGATGATACATCTATGTAACCGAAATGGGATCCCTATCTTTCGACTCTAGAAAAACGTTAGCAAAACCCACTCAAACCCATCCATTCGTCGTGCAAATGACGTTAGTGCCAAATCAGGTTTTGCACGTGCAGTCGATCACGTGATTTTCGCATCAAAGTTTTCTTCATATGCACGTGTTTGCATTGTCCTCAAGAATTGAAAAAAACACTTTTAAACCACAGTTCTAACGGTACTTGAAATGCCACGATTGTCAAATGTGCAACCTGAACGTGCCGTTGGCATGTTGCAAGCGGGAAGATCAGTTATTGACGTCTCAAGAGCAATGGGATGCAGCCGTCGTACTGTGTATGACTTGCGAGGTCGTCTACAACACAATGGCACCACTTCTGATCGCCCAAGGTCGGGTCGTCCACGTGTGACGTCACGAGCAGAAGACAAATCAAATCGTCCCCACGTCACCTATGTGACAGATTTCTGCCAGCAGCTACGAACCAGGGCTGAGATGTTTAGAGGTCGACTGTCCTCACAGACCATTCAAAATCGGTTGCGGGCTGCCAATCTCCATTCTCGACGTCCATATCGTGGGCCAATATTGACGCCGTTTCATCAACGTCAACGTCTGCTGTGGGCCCAACGTCACCTCCGATAGACCCAGAGGGACTGGAATCGAGTCGTCTTTATCGATGAATCCAGGTTTACCCTCAGATTCGCGAGACGGCAGGCATAGAGTCTGGAGACGACGTCGTGAACGGTATGCCCAATGTTGTGTACAGGAAGTCGACAGATTCGGGGGCGGAAATTTCCTTCAAAACGCTGGAATCAACGTCATGGACTGGCCATTGAGGTCCCCTGACCTTCATCCAATAGAGCACGTTTGGGATGCACTTGGGAGAAGGTTTCGTGGTCTTAGGAACCAACCTCAGAATTTGCAGGAACTTGACGCTGCCTTGCAAGAGCAATGGCACAGAATCCCCAACCACGTGTTCACAAGCATCAGGAAGTCAATGAGGAGACGGTGTTTGGCAGTGGTGAATGCGCGGGGCAGCCATACACGATATTGAACTGAGAAATTTCGCATTTTTATTCTTGTGACTTGACATTCTGTATACCCATGTTTTTGAACGGCGGTGTAGCCTAATGGAACTGATTATGGCACTGTCAGTGTATCGAGTACATCACACAGATCTCAGCAATGAAATAATAACAATTTAACCATCTTACCATCTCTTGTTCCTTTATAGTCCCCTGAAGAAAGATTGTGAAGTTTCTTTTTTGACTCAGTATAGTTGTATTCAGCAAAGTCTTGTCAAGTAAAGGAAATATTTTTCCTACATAGTTTGTTTGTGGAATGCCTTTGTTTGGAACACATAGGAGTAGCTGGGTTGGTTGGTTGTTTGTTGTTTAATGCCACACTCTGTAGTATTCCAACTATATGGCGGCGGTCTGTAAATAATCGAGTCTGGACCAGACAGAGTAGCTAGGAGTCATATTGTTCTGAATATGGTAGATTGTGTTGCTCGGTTTCAGATGGCAGTGGTCGACCTCTGGATGATCCCGAACCACTGGGTATCCTCCAGAACCTGTTCTCAATGACCTTCACCTCTGTGTCACGTGATGCCATACCTATATTCAGCACGATGGGTCGTGATGCAGTAGTGCATGTACTCAGTCAGGACAACAACCTCAGCGTCCTCCTGCCGTTCGTGGAAGAGTCAGGTGAGCCAGCAGCCTGTTTTGCTTGAGACAACTAAACCGTGCTAAGGGCAGTGAAACTCCAATGATGGTAATCTTCATTGACTTGCAGCATTTGAAGACTATAATTCCAAACATGTTCTTAATGCTTCAATTGTGCTACATATTTGGAAGAGAATAATGTAAACATAGCTAACAGCAGTTCTGAGACTAGTCTACCGAGGGTGTTACTAGTACTGGACTACTCTAGAAAAACTAGACTTACATAGATGCATCTTTTAAAATGTCCTCTTGTCACCTTTTTGGAAATGTTATATGTGGTCAAAGCTTTCAGGGAAATATTTTTTGTGGAAAGAGCTGTGGCATAAGCTGGAGCTCACCGTATCAAAGATTGTAGTTTGATTTTCATTTTGCTGTACCATGATATTCTTGAAGTGTTGCTGCAAATGCCATAAAAGTAGACTGACTTGCTCTATTCTGAGCTGCTAAACAGCATCATAATGCTGTTTTCTCTCACTATTTATGTACACACTGACACGCAGTAGTGAGTTTGCCTGAACTATAGTGTGTATGGTCCGTGTCCTACCCAGATGATGAAGATGGAAACCGTAGGTTGAAGAAGTCTGTGTGTGCTGGCTACACGACCCACCTGCTGTGTCTGGTCATCAAGCTGTCCAACAACGTGCTGATGCTGGAGAAGTTTGCCACTCGGATCCTGGCGGTCAGTGAACAAGGTAAGGCTGGATCCAACCTGTACAGGTTATGATGTGACGTATAACTCACATCTAACCCATCTGGGATTAGGTGCAACACTCTGAGAGTTTGAGTTCAAGTCCTGAAAGACGACTCAACCCTAAAAGTACAAGAAGTTGTTCTTAACGGAGAAAATGTAATCCCAAATATGACATGTTACATTGGACCATTTTCTAAAAGGCCTATTCATGTGTATTGATGACTGAAATACTGTTAAAACTCACTCACCCATGTACATTATCATACAAACTAGAGTCAGAAGGTTAGGGACTGTTCCTAATTTATGGCTTTGTGTATGTGTGGTGTGTGTGTGTGTGGGGGTTGTTGATGATTTTAAGGGGGTCATCCATTTTGTTCTGGGGAGGTAGGGGGTCATCCATTTTGTACACATGTTTCTAGGGGGAGTCAGCAATTTTGTACATAAAAATATTAAAAATTAAGCTTACAAAATATTGGAAGGGGGAAGGGGGTCATTGATTTTGTACATGACATGCAGGGGGAGTCACTTACTTTGTACATAAAATTTAGGGTGGGTCATTCATATTGTACATGCTTTTCCATAATAATCATCATCATCCCCCCTGGCCATAAATTATAAATGGTCCCTTAGTGAGTGTTGTAGGTTGGTAGAAATGCTGTGTTTTTCTGTAGATTTCAACAGTCGCCTGACGGAGCTGGAGGAGTGGGTGGCACCTTTGAAGAAAGTGCCGTGTGTGTCACGTGACAAGATGTCTGACCTGATAGGTCAGCTGAAGATGTATGCGGAGGATGTACACAAGCTCCCCCCTGGCCTCATCACCACTGTCCGTATCCTCCATTACCTGTCTGTCCCTCCAGAGAAGCTCTATACACAAGGTCTGTAGTCTGAGGGTGAATGTACTTCTGTTGGTTCAATGGAATTCCTAACCTACTATGTGATGAAATTAACAGAATATTGACCTTAAACTGATGCTGATGTGGAGGCAAAGGTAACCCAGTGAAGTTAGGTGCCACAATTTGTTGGCAGGAGTTGCCTCCCATGGTTGTGCCAGGATGTTATGATTGGCGGCAAGAAATCACAGATTTACCCGAGTCAGATTTTTACAGAGGTAGAAATCATCTTAAGCTACATTACTTTGTGTTACCCCAGACCAGACTATTGTCATGGCTGGAGGCAAGATCCAACAGAAAACATGTAATGAGTTGCACATGTGTGCAGTGGCACATACAGAATTATGCAAAAAATGATCAGCTCCTAAAATCCTGAGTTCATCACTATTTGTTTGGACGTTAGAGACTTATTTCCAGCACAAGAGGCTAGCAGCAACTTCAGATTTATCAAGTGTGTGCATGAGCACAAGCTAAATCACGATATTAACAGACAGCTGATACTGCCAAGACAAATCTCCTCAATCCCTCACTCACTGATTGTTGCAGATTCTCAGAGTGAGTTGAAGTACATGCACGCCCTGGTGGAGCTGTACAGCGAGGAGTGTTTCCCCATCTTCCTCAGCTTTCTCCAGGTACGTCACTTCATGCAGTCTGGAGGATGCTCTGTTTATATCAATTTAGGATTCAGGGATTGTTTGATTTTTTTACAGTGATTTGTTTATTGTAAAATTCCTGTTAAGTTTTTAGTTACATAAGAAAGTAGAATATAGCCTGGTCTATGAATTTCATATAAAAAAAATGCAACATTGATCAATAATGAAGTAAAAAAATGCCTTTACCATATGTACCATAATAAGCTCCTTAGAATATTGTCCCAGTTGTGTAGATTGATGCTCATGATGTCAATCACTGGATTGTCTGGTCCAGGACTGATTGTTTACAGACCTCAGTCATACAGCAGGAGTGCTGCTTTCAGCAACAAAGAAACAAACAAATTGGAAAAAGTTTAATATGATTACATTCATGCACAATTAGTTTTCAGAGATTGAGTTGCAGCAGACATATATAAACTGAAAAAGTTTTGTTGAGAAAACATTGACTGTCATGTACATTTTGGTGCTCTCAAGGGACCAGTGTAAACAATGCTTACAGATTGTCTACAAGTTGTTCAGGGTCATTTACTGAAGCAGGACACATTATACAGCGATTACAGTAGACAACATGACAAGCTAACCTCTGATCAGGACTAACAGACCACCATACTGTGTTTCTCATGATCACCCTACCTTCACACAGAAGCTGAGTGAGAGCCTGCTGCGACGCTGGCAGAAAGGTATCCGACTGAGCAATGATCAGATGTCTCGTTACCTCGCCATCACACAGCCGTCACTGTCCATAGTGAAGAGGTCCATTGCCTTCGTCATAGAGGGCCCGGGAAACAGAGGTGCGTCATCACTGGCGTCAAGTTTGATAACAGTGTAAAAATCAAAACATTGCTCTATGCAATAAATAAAGTTGTATGCTTCATTCTTGGGTCTCTAGTTCCTTATTACTGGGAGGGTAGGTATGTGGGCAAGGTGTTCACCCAGTTGGACTTTGTTGAGTCCCAATATAGATACAATAGATGAAGTCACCCACTATGATATTCCTTAATGTGGCACAAAATATGTTTTGTTCCATCTGATGCTTTTTCATTCTTCATTCATGAATACTTGTCAACCTGAGTTTTTATTTGTAATTTGTTCACCGAACAAGCCCTCAATGTTCCTTCCTGCTGTTCTCTCATGTATGTTGTCACTCATTATGTATGATGTGTTTTTGTGTTTGCAGTTCAAGGACTTGACAGCTCTCCCAGCCCTGTTTGAGCTCCATACAGTGTTGTGTTCAGTACCAATCAGTGTTATGCACAGTCAAGGAATTGCAAAGGTACAATCAAAGAGTCTCAATGTAAACTTGAAAGTAAAGGTTAACAACATCATGGTGGTATTCCATTGCTTAGACCATGAAGGGTTGAGATCTGTCTGCATTGCTTAGACCATGAAGGGGATGGGTCTGACAGCATTGCTTAGACCATGAAGGGTTGAGATCTGTCTGCATTGCTTAGACCATGAAGGGGATGGGTCTGTCTGTGTTGCTTAGACCATGAAGGGGATAAGTCTGACAGCATTGCTTAGACCATCTTGGGGATGGGTCTGACAGCTTTGCTTAGACCATGAAGGAGATGGGTCTGTCTGTGTTGCTTAGACCATGAAGGGGATAAGTCTGACAGCATTGCTTAGACCATCTTGGGGATGGGTGGGACAGCATTGCTTAGACCATGAAGGGGATGAGTCTGACAGCATTGCTTAGACCATCTTGGGGATGGGTCTGACAGCATTGCTTAGACCATCTTGGGGATGAGTATGACAGCATTGCTTAGACCATCTTGGGGATGGGTCTGACAGCTTTGCTTAGACCATCTAGGGATGGGTCTGACAGCATTGCTTAGACCAACTAGTTGATGGGTCTGACAGCTTTTCTTAGACCATGAAGGGGATGAGTCTGACAGCTTTGCTTAGACCATGAAGGGTTGAGATCTGTCTGCATTGCTTAGACCATGAAGGGGATTGGTCTGACAGCATTGCTTAGACCATGAAGGGTTGAGAACTGTCTGCAATGTTTAGACCATCTAGTGGATTGGTCTGACAGCTTTGCTTAGACCATGAAGGGGATGGGTCTGTCTGTGTTGCTTAGACCATGAAGGGGATAAGTCTGACAGCATTGCTTAGACCATCTTGGGGATGGGTCGGACAGCATTGCTTAGACCATCTTGGGGATGGGTCTGACAGCATTGCTTAGACCATCTTGGGGATGGGTTTGACACCTTTGCTTAGACTATCTTGGGGATGGGTCTGACAGCAGTGCTTAGACCAACTAGTTGATGGATCTGACAGCATTGCTTAGACCATGAAGGGGATGGACCTGACAGCAGTGCTTAGACCAACTAGTTGATGGATCTGACAGCATTGCTTAGACCATGAAGGGGATGGACCTGACAGCATTGCTTAGACCTTGAAGGGGATGAGTCTGACAGCTTTACTTAGACCATCTAGGGAATTGGTCTGACAGCATTGCTCAGACCATGAAGGGGATGGGTCTGCCTGTGTTGCTTAGACCTTGAAGGGGATAAGTCTGACAGCATTGCTTAGACCATCTTGGGGATGGGTATGACACCTTTGCTTAGACCATGAAGGGGATGGGTCTGTCTGTGTTGCTTAGACCATGAAGAGAATGGGTCTGACAGCTTTTCTTAGACCATCTAGTGATGGATCTGACAGCTTTGCTTAGACCAACAAGTTGATGGGTCTGACAGCTTTTCTTAGACCATGAAGTGGATGGATCTGACAGTTTTGCTTAGACCATCTTGGGGATGGGTCTGACAGCATTGCTTAGACCATGAAGGGGATGGGTCTGTTTACATAACTTAGACCTTGCAGGGGTCACGTCTGTCCAGTGCTTAGACTTTGAAGGGATGGGGTCTCTCCGCATTGCATAGGGTGCAGTTCAAGACTTCCATGTCAGTTATAAATACAAATACAAATACAGAATAAGGTCCTTTCCACTGAAATAAGTCATATCCAAAATCAAAAGTGCATATTGGTAATTAAAATCTTACCATTACTTTCAAGTGGAGGTACATGATTTTGAACTGATACCTCAGACTGGCAAATCAATATCTTTTGTGGTAGAAGTTTGTAGATACATGGAATTGAGGGTCACTAATACAATTCAGGTTTTGTGATTTTTTGTTTTGTTGGGAGTGCAAGTTAATGAATGATTTTTTAGAATCGGTTTCAAATTTACAGATCCAGAAGGATATAGTGGATGCAATCCTGGCCTATACCCAGCCAGCCCTCAACCAGGCAGCTGCCACAGAAGAAGGTTGGTCTTAATTGTCTCTTGAATGAATGGATCCTCTGACATGGGGTTTATGGGTTAGAATAGGTCCCCAGCAGCCTATGCTGGTTGTCAAAGGTGACGTGATGGATCAGGTGGTTGATGACATTGCAGATGCCTTGTCGTCATACCCTGTCATGGTGGATCATTGTTCACAGTTTCAATCACTGGATTGTCTGGTGCAGACTTGATTGTTTACAGGCCGAGTCATATAAACAACAAACAAACAAACACAAGTATTGTGCAATATGTGCCCTGTCCCACAAAGCAGGCTGAACTCTTCAACAACCATCATTCCTGTACTTTAACATAGACACACGAAAGTCCATCCTTTAGCTGAGACAGATTTATGGAACATACCTGTACATTGCCCACCAGCTGGTTGGGCTGAGACAGATTTATGGAACATACCTGTACATTGCCCACCAGCTGGTTGGGCTGAGACAGATTTATGGAACATACCTGTACATTGCCCACCAGCTGGTTGGGCTGAGACAGATTTATGGAACATACCTGTACATTGCCCACCAGCTGGTTGGGCTGAGACAGATTTATGGAACATACCTGTACATTGCCCACCAGCTGGTTGGGCTGAGACTGATTTATGGAACATACCTGTACATTGCCCACCATCTGGTTGGGCTGAGACTGATTTATGGAACATACCTGTACATTGCCCACCAGCTGGTTGGGCTGAGACAGATTTATGGAACATACCTGTACATTGCCCACCAGCTGGTTGGGCTGAGACAGATTTATGGAACATACCTGTACATTGCCCACCAGCTGGTTGGGCTGAGACAGATTTATGGAACATACCTGTAGATTGCCCACCATCTGGTTGGGCTGAGACAGATTTATGGAACATACCTGTACATTGCCCACCAGCTGGTTGGGCTGAGACGGATTTATGGAACATACCTGTACATTGCCCACCAGCTGGTTGGGCTGAGGCAGATTTATGGAACATACCTGTACATTGCCCACCAGCTGGTTGGGCTGAGACAGATTTATGGAACATACCTGTATATTGCCCTCCAGCTGGTTGGGCTGAGACAGATTTATGGAACATACCTGTACATTGCCCACCAGCTGGTTGGGCTGAGACAGATTTATGGAACATACCTGTACATTGCCCACCATCTGGTTGGGCTGAGACAGATTTATGGAACATACCTGTACATTGCCCACCAGCTGGTTGGGCTGAGACTGATTTATGGAACATACCTGTACATTGCCCATCAGTAGTTTAATTTGTGTCATTGAACGATGGGGCTTAGAACATTTCAGCAGTGGCTGTGTTATCAAATATTCCACTCATGAAATACAGAATCACCTTGAAGGCAGACAAAAATGCTTATTTGTATGATGGTAATGAGATAATTTGATGGGACTTTACTGTTCTACAATTTTGATTTCTTTGAATGATTCAATAAGCTGATCAATTCACAGAGTGCTAAGAGGTGGTGAGGAAGTTGAAGCAGGTTAATTTATGTTTCATTGGATACAAGCCTAGCTGACAGCATATGAATGGTTTGTTTTCCTCAGGTAAGATGCAGTTTGTTGCCTAAATGAGACACGAACACCGTACAATGATATTATTGAGGTTCACTGTTTTCTCCCATTTGCCATGCATGTATTGTGTTGTAGGACTAGCACAGAGTTTGTGGACTATGATGCTGACAGACCTTTTGAAGTATGCAAAGAAACTTCCCTACACATATCTCAGTGGGCTCATCATGATGTCAGAGTTACTTCCCCTGCCACTGCCTCTTCAGACAAAAGAGGTACCATTGCTGTACAATTCCTGTTGCACAATGCATTAATCATATATTCTTCAAATGTTTACCGCTGTTTACAACAGATTAAACTGCAAGACAATAGGTTCAAAGCTTTACACTCACACATGGCTACATATGTGTCATTATGTGAATTCATTTCCTTACACAAGTATCTTGACTTTGTTCCTGTTTTTTTTTTAATCAGCCATTGGATAGCACAGAAAAAAGTGAGGTTGTGATGACACGCAAGTTGTGGAGTGCCCACCTCCATCCCCTATCCTCTCTCATCAATGACCTCATCAAGGAGTGTTCAGGTGAGTCTCTCCTCTCTCATTTGTGACCTCATCAAGGAGTGTTGAGGTGAGTTTCTCCTCTTTCATTTGTGACCTCATCAAGGAGAGTTCAGGTGAGTCTCTCCTCTCTCATCGGTGACCTCATCAAGGAGTGTTCAGGTGAGTCTCTCCTCTCTCACTGGTGACCTCATCAAGGAGTGTTCAGGTGAGTCTTGCCTCTCTCACTGGTGACCTCATCAAGGAGTGTTCTGGTGAGTCTCTCCTCTCTCATTGGTGACCTCATCAAGGAGTGTTGAGGTGAGTTTCTCCTCTCTCATTTGTGACCTCATCAAGGTGTGTTCAGGTGAGTCTCTCCTCTCTCACTGGTGACCTCATCAAGGAGTGTTCAGGTGAGTCTCTCCTCTCTCACTGGTGACCTCATCAAGGAGTGTTCAGGTGAGTCTTGCCTCTCTCACTGGTGACCTCATCAAGGAGTGTTCTGGTGAGTCTCTCCTCTCTCATTGGTGACCTCATCAAGGAGTGTTGAGGTGAGTTTCTCCTCTCTCATTTGTGAGCTCATCAAGGTGTGTTCAGGTGAGTCTCTCCTCTCTCACTGGTGACCTCATCAAGGAGTGTTCAGGTGAGTCTCTCCTCTCTCATTGGTGACCTCATCAAGGAGTGTTGAGGTGAGTTTCTCCTCTCTCATTTGTGACCTCATCAAGATGTGTTCAGGTGAGTCTCTCCTCTCTCATTGGTGACCTCATCAAGGAGTGTTGAGGTGAGTTTCTCCTCTCTCATTTGTGACCTCATCAAGGTGTGCTCAGGTGAGTCTCTCCTCTCTCATTGGTGACCTCATCAAGGAGTGTTCAGGTGAGTCTCTCCTCTCTCACTGGTGACCTCATCAAGGAGTGTTCAGGTGAGTCTCTCCTCTCTCACTGGTGACCTCATCAAGGAGTGTTCAGGTGAGTCTCTCCTCTCTCACTGGTGACCTCATCAAGGAGTGTTCAGGTGAGTCTCTCCTCTCACACTGGTGACCTCATCAAGGTGTGTTCTGGTGAGTCTCTCCTCTCTCACTGGTGACCTCATCAAGGTGTGTTCAGGTGAGTCTCTCCTCTCTCATTGTAACCTCATCAAGGAGTGTTCAGGTGAGTCTCTCCTCTCTCACTGGTGACCTCATCAGTGAGTGTTCAGGTGAGTTTCTCCTCTCATTGGTGACCTCATCCTCATTAAAGAGTGTTCAGGTGAGTTTTCTCAAGCCCCTGTCTTGGCTGAACATCTCCCTGGTACCTAATGCTTGTCATTAGAGCAGACTTATGAGAATGAAAATGGTCACACTGTGCACCCTGGTTTGTGTGTGTCATCATGTACGACCAGTGTGAACCTTCCTGTGATTTACCAAATCATCAAACACAATGGTTAGTGTGTTTACCCTTTGTTCCTGTGCTACTAACGCTGACCTCTGTTGCAGGGTCCAGCTGCCAGCCTCTCCAGCAGATGTTGTGTCGTGTGTGTTGGCAGCTGGCCGACCTGGCCTCACCCTCCGCCACCATGATCACCAGGTAGGACCTGTACAATAATCTACATAGCAGATGTAGGAACCCTTCCTGCGAGGGTCTGTTTGTTTAAATTTGGTTTCAATCCCTGATTCATCTCCCCATCAGGGTCATACACACACTTGCTGGATTAATTTTGTAACCTACCACTACAACTGATTTCCTACTCCACTCTCCATCATATCATGCTGACTGTAAATACAGTAATCTCCACACCTTCTGATACACAGGTAGAGAATCTTCATCCCAATCCTTTCACAAGATAAGGCTTGGCTTGTTTTTCGAACTGTCCTGTAACTTTAGTCACTGTTACTCTTGGCTGATATACCATTCAAAATAGTGTTGGGCGGTTAAAGTGTGGAATATTTAAAAAAGCTGCACATAACTAAACACACTCACTCAAAATAGTGTAATGCTACTCACTCACTCACTCACTCACTGGGCTAGTACAAGCAGCCGCACATACACATACACACGCATACATGTCGTCATATGAGCGAAATATTCTCAAGGACGACGTTAAACCCAATTTCACCTCAGCTCACCACTCGTTCTGCTGTCAGGTGTCTGCTGGACATCATCATTGAGAACAGCAGGATTCGTCTGGATGGAGAGAGCGGGGAGGACAAGGAAGGAGAGAAGGAGCCGTTGGTGAAGGAGGACGTATATCCCTTCATCAGGGCGGGACAGGTCACGAAGTCCCTCAGCCTGTTAGGCTACCTCCTGTCTCAGCCCACCATCAAGATGGCCATGTTGCAGCTCATCAGGGGGAGGTAACTACTGTTTTCTGCATTCTGCAGTATTCCAGCTGTCTGACAGCAGCCAGTAAATGATAGGTCTGGACCAGACCATCCAGTCTTTGATATTTTGGACAAAGATCCATGCTTTATGAGGACCATACATTACCACCAAATATATTCGGTCATCACTTACAATCTGATTAATATCCTGGGGATCGGTTTTAACCTTTAAACACCAAGGGGACTAGAGGCATTAAGACAATGAGGTAACACAAGAGTTGTGGGAAAAGAGGGGACCAAAAGTACACTGCATTCTCAGCTCCTTGGGAAGTATGCATCGTCTTAGAGGTCAGAATGTTTGGCACTCGGATTACATTCTCATCTTACCCATGTACAGGGTATCCATGGATGTAGACAACGTCATGTAGATTCTAACACATGTGTCTTGTGTCCTAGCTGTGCCGAGGATGAGAAGTATACCAGTATTGTACCCTTCATGCTCAGCCTGCTGAACGAGGTCTCAGACCGACCCCATCACATACAGGCACAGGAGAATGTGGTGGTAAGTCTGTCCCCATTGTCTGTCCACTGTACCTTTGTGGGTGTGTGAGCTTACTGACTATATAGTGTGTGACTGATTCATTTACAGATTACCGTGATATAGCTGAAAATTGCACATTGACATAAAATGCTCACTTCACATTGATGAAAACAAACTGTCCCGTCACTTTCAAAATCCCATATCTTGGTATAAATGTGTGTTGTAGCCTTGTCAGACTTGTCATTCAAACCTTTTCAAAGACCTGGATTAAAATTTCCCACATGGGTAGAATGACCGATCATTGTTGTGCTATTTCATGAATAGTTGTACAAAACCATGCTCAATCACCAACATATAAGGTAATTCAGGGTGAGTGAGTGTACGTTCGCTTCAAGAGAATTGAAGGGATTCAAGTTTCCACTTGACCGTTCGGAAGAGAGGATGAGAAAGCAAATAAGCATGAGTCAGGATAAGTATAAAATATTCATTTTATCATAAAAATTACATATTTGTGTGTGGTATGACAATGTGTGTGTGGTATGACCATGTGTATGACAATGTATGACCATGTGTGTGTGGTATGACCATGTGTGTGTGGTATGACTGTGTGTGGTATGACAATGTGTGTGGTATGACAATGTGTGTGTGGTATGACTATGTGTGTGTGTGGCATGACAATGTGTGTGTGGCATGACAATGTGTGTGTGGTATGACAATGTGTGTGTTTCTTTGTTTCAGTCCATCCTGCAGAGTCTCTGTGACACAGAAATATCTCTCGTCTCCTCGGACACAGCTCTCACCGAACAGGTCTGCATTACTCTCACAGCGATCATTCTAGACTTGGGGTGGTGGGGTTACGGGTTGTGTTTCTTGTCACACCGACATCAAGGTTCCTTTCCTACACTGTAGAGTGAAGCCTGATCCAGGTCTCCCCAGGGCCATCCCCTCACTGATGTCACAGGCATATTGATGGAAGCTGAATATACTCCCTTGCTCCTTTATAGCAAACAACTGAGTCATATTGAGATTTAGATGGGTCATCAGTGACAAGGTAATCTCTGTCAGGTAATGACAGCTGAGTCAGTACTTGCCACTTGGAGTGTGTGACCCAGTCTTCTAGGGTGACTCAACTTCCAGGACACAGTTGATCCTGTCAGAGACATGTGGCCTTTCCAGATGACGAATTATGTCCCTAGGTTTGTAAGACTATGCTGATGGAATGTCCTTGGTGATAAATGTTGAAGACTGGCATCACTTCATGTGTTCCTCTACACGTGAAGATCCAGGTTAGAATCAGTCTTCAGTAACCTATGCTTGTCGTGAGAGGCGACAAACGGGATCAGGTGGGATCGGGATTGAGAAGGCCCTTTTCTAAATATTTGAGCTAGTCTCAGACCCAAGTTGTTTATAATCCTACTCTGTCCTTCAGAGTGAGTTATTGAGTTTAGTTTTAAGCCGCACTCAGCAATATTCCAGCTATATGGCGTCAGTCTGTAAATAATTGAGTCTGGACTAGACAATCCAGTGATCAACAGCATCAGCATCGATCTTTGCAATTGGGATACGATATATGTCAAACAAATCAATAAGCCTGACCTCTTCACAGGTCTAGTACTTCAGAAGGTAGTCCTTTGTCAGCATGCAGATGAGTGACTTAGCTGAGTGAAGCTTTTCTGATGGAGATATGCATCATCATGAGAACTGGACGTATTGTATACTGTGACACTTAGACTGATGTGTGTATTCCGTCTTGTAGGTAATCAGCAATTCACTGCCAGAGAAAGACATGCTAAATACTGTGATAACGGCTCTTCTCCACCACATGGGGAACCCGGACCACACGTATGCCTCCATCTTGCCCTGTGTCCGCACCCTCGTCATGCTCACAGACCACGACTATGGCTTCTACCATCTTGTCACGTATGTGTTGAGTTCATACTGTAGCAATTTAACAATATTAGGAGATGTTTGGGATGGAAAGTTTGGTTCAAGATTAGACATTCTCTGTAACTGAAAGGTTTTGCGTCAAAATACTAGACACCACAACTTCTAATATCTTATGTGAGACTGATCAATCAATTTGCAAGGTAACACTTAAGATATGCCTAGGAACACCTTATTCTTTCATTTTACCAGTTATTGTATATTCAAGTCTCTTTTATATTGTTAATCAGTGATGCTATGGCAGGTAAGTACAACATAATGAGATTATCGTATGTTCTTTAACTCTTTTTTGAAGTGACATATCACTAGATCTTTACCATTTTCATCTGGACATCAAGTGTTGGTGGATGTGATACTATGCCTTCTTTTCATGGGAACAAAATTGTTTGTAAGGGTGGTGACAAGTGAGCCAAACCTCACACCCAAAGATGCTATCTTACAATGGTTATCTCCCCTACAGATGTCTGGAGAAGAATACGACAGTGTTCAGCAGCCTCCTGTCTCGGGTGAACAACACCTTCAGTAAGGACAGCTCCGACTGCCTCTCCACTCTCTCAGTCAGCCTGGACTTCCTCCGACTCCTTGTGTCACTTGACCCACCAGAAGTGGAGGAGGCCATGGCACGCACCTACGTCATCAACAAGCAGCAGCTCAGGGCATTGTTGTCATGGACACCAGACCAGGATCACCCGCTCGACGATCTGGAGAAGCTCCTGGAGGTTTGTTCATCCCTATTTTGTGACTTCCATTGGATGCTGGATAGGAACAACTCTCATGGTCGATGTGTGTTACAGATGTTTGTCAAGGAGGTTCATGTCACCAAGGGTTCAGACACGTTGTTGTAGAGAGGGTCTGACTGTCATGTTGCTGGTGTGTTACAGGTGTTTGTCAAGGAGGTTCATGTCACCAAGGTTCAGACACGTTGTTGTAGAGAGGGTGTGACTGTCTTGTTGCTGGTGGTGTGTTACAGGTGTTTGTCAAGGAGGTTCATGTCACCAAGGGTTCAGACACGTTGTTGTAGAGAGGGTGTGACTGTCATGTTGCTGGTGTGTTACAGGTGTTTGTCAAGGAGGTTCATGTCACCAAGGGTTCAGACACGTTGTTGTAGAGAGGGTGTGACTGTCTTGTTGCTGGTGTTGTCAAGGTGTTTGTCAAGGAGGTTCATGTCACCAAGGGTTCAGACACGCTGTTGTAGAGAGGGTGTGACTGTCTTGTTGCTGGTGTGTTACAGGTGTTTGTCAAGGAGGTTCATGTCACCAAGGGTTCAGACACGCTGTTGTAGAGAGGGTGTGACTGTCTTGTTGCTGGTGTGTGTTACAGGTGTTTGTCAAGGTGGTTCATGTCACCAAGGGTTCAGACACAGCTGTTATAGAGAGGGTCTGACTGTCATGTTGCTGGTGTGTTACAGATGTTTGTCAGATGGTTCATGTCACCAAGGGTTTCGTTGTTGTAGAGAGGGTGTGACTGTCTTGTCTGGTGTGTTACAGGTGTTTGTCAAAGGGTTCATGTCACCAAGGGTTCGATCGTTGTTGTAGAGAGGGTCTGACTGTCTTGTGCTGGTGTGTTACAGGTGTTTGTCAAGGAGGTTCATGTCACCAAGGGTTCAGACACGTTGTTGTAGAGAGGGTTGTGACTGTCTTGTTGCTGGTGTGTTACAGGTGTTTGTCAAGGAGGTTCATGTCACCAAGGGTTCAGACACGCTGTTGTAGAGAGGGTAGAGAGGGTCTGACTGACTGTCTGGGTGTGTTACAGGTGTTTGTGTTGCTGGTGTGTTACAGGTGTTTGTCAAGGGTTTGTCAAGGAGTTCATGTCACCAAGGGTTCAGACACGTTGTTGTAGAGAGAGGGTCGTTGTTGTAGAGACTGTGTGTGTGCTGTCTTGTTGTTCATGTGTTGTCAGAGTCTTGTGTTTGTTCAAGGAGGTTCATGTCACCAAGGGTTCAGATACGTTGTTGTAGAGAGGGTCTGACTGTCTTGTTGCTGGTGTGTTACAGGTGTTTGTCAAGGTGGTTCATGTCACCAAGGGTTCAGAGAGGGTCTGACTGTCTTGTGCGTTGTTGTAGAGAGAGGGTCTGACTGTCATGTTGCTGGTGTATTACAGGTGTTTGTCAAGGTGGTTCATGTCACCAAGGGTTCAGATACGTTGTTGTAGAGAGGGTCTGACTGTCATGTTGCTGGTGTGTTACAGGTGTGTTTGTCAAGGAGGTTCATGTCACCAAGGGTTCAGATATCGCTGTTGTAGAGAGGGTCTGACGTTGTTGTAGAGAGGGGTGTGACCAAGGGTTCAGATGTTCTTGTGTTGCTGGTGTTTGTCAAGGAGGTTCATGTCACCAAGGGTTCAGACACGTTGTTGTAGAGAGGGTGTGACTGTCTTGTTGCTGGTGTGTTACAGGTGTTTGTCAAGGAGGTTCATGTCACCAAGGGTTCAGACACGCTGTTGTAGAGAGGGTGTGACTGTCATGTTGCTGGTGTGTTACAGGTGTTTGCCAAGGAGGAGGAGAGTCTGGAGAGCCTGCTTGAGAGCATCACATCCCTCACCAAGATGCTCCGAGACCCTGACATCACACCAGGAAAAGGTGAGTGTCCAGTGTATGTAGAGGCCTTATTATAAGTGTTGCTTATCTGATTTAAATTGTTTAGTGGCCATGTTTCATGTCTTGTAGCTACTGACTATCTTCCTACACATTGTGGTCTAACCCCAGTTTCTATCGTGGCCCACGACAGTGTTACATACTTTCATAGATCACGACTGGTCAAGGATTCTGCTCAAGAACTGGTCCTGAGTAACCTGTGCTTGTGGTACTAAGTCACTATATAGATCAGATACTCAGTCTCAGTGGTTACGTTGTGTCATCGTACCCCAGCAGACTCTCAATTGTTGTTGGGGCAGTGGGTAGCCTGGTGGTTAAAGAGTTCACTCGTCACGCTGAAGACCCGGGTACGAGTCCCCACATGGATACAATGTGTGAAGCCCATTTCCGGTGTCCTCGGACGGGATATTGCTGGAATATTGCTAAAAGCGGCATAAAACTGAACTCACTCACTCACTGACTTGTTCACTGAACTTTCAGTTTCCGGGTTTGATTATTGTGAGCCTGTCGACGTATGGCTGGAATATTGCTTTATCAAAACAGACAAAAGCTGGTTTGTGCCCCATAGAACACATAACACACTGGAGGAGAATATTTGACTTTGTACTAGTGTTCTTGTGAAGTATATATCTGAAAGGTGGATTTATATTTCCTTTTTACTTCAACACCCTGTAAAATCATGTTGACGCCTCACTCTTGAAGTACTACAGCCATAAATAATGCAGATATTTGAATGTCATTTAGGAGTGATATAAATAATGGAGAGAACATAACGGAGATATTTCATTGTTAATATGACATGTCCTACATTGAGATATATTCTAACAGATCTGACTGAACCTGAGCTGTCCCCGCCCGAGCCTCTCAGTGTGTTGTTCAACAAGCGAGCTGTGTTCACCGTCAGTGATGGTGATGATAAAAGACTGAGCGCCACCTACTGGCTGGCTAATCCAATCACAGAGGAACCAGACTCTGAGCCGGAACTGGTGCGCTGCAACTTGGAGGATCTGTGTTCAAAATATTTCCCGGAATTTGATCTGGAGCAGGAACTGAGAAAAGACTCTATGCCGTCTGCTGAAGATATTGTTAAACCCAGGAGGCTCAGGTGCTTGATTCACATCACGATATCGCAGCAAGTAGTGGAAACATGTGATATCGTCGCAAATAGTGGAGACGTGTAGTATCGCAGCAAATAGTTGAAACGTGTAGTATCGCAGCAAATAGTGGGTACGTGTAGTATCGCAGGAAATAGTGGAAACGTGTGGTATCGCAGCAAATAGTGGAAACGTGTAGTATCGCATCAAATAGTGGAAACGTGTAGTATTGCAGCAAATAGTGGAGACGTGTAGTATCGCAGCAAATAGTGGAAACGTGTAGTATCGCAGCAAATAGTGGAAACGTGTAGTATCTCAGGAAATAGTGGAAACGTGTAGTATCGCAGCAAATAGTGGAAACATGTAGTATCACAGGAAATAGTGGAAACGTGTAGTATCGCAGGAAATAGTGGAAACGTGTAGTATCGCAGCAAATAGTGGAAAAGTGTAGTATTGCAGCAAATAGTGGAAACGTGTGGTATCGCAGGAAATAGTGGAAACGTGTACTATCGCAGCAAATAGTGGAAATGTGTGGTATCGCAGGAAATAGTGGAAACGTGTGGTATCGCAGGAAATAGTGGAAACATGTAGTACCGCAGGAAATAGTGGAAGAGTGTGGTATCGCAGCAAATAGTGGAAACGTGTAGTATCGCAGCAAATAGTGGAAACGTGTAGTATCGCAGCAAATAATGGAAATGTGTGGTATCGCAGGAAATAGTGGAAACGTGTGGTATCGCGAGGAAATAGTGGAAAGTAGTGGAAATAGTGGAAGCGTGTAGTATCGCAGGTGGAAATAGTGGCAAAACGCGTGTGTAGTATCGCGAGCAAATAGTGGAAACGTGTAGTATCGCAGCAAATAGTGGAAACGTGAAGTACCGCAGGAAATAGTGGAAACGTGTGGTATCGCAGCAAATAGTGGAAACGTGTAGTATCGGAGCAAATAGTGGAAACGAGTAGTATCGCAGCAAATAGTGGAAATGTGTGGTATCGCAGGAAATAGTGGAAACGTGTGGTATCGCAGCAAATAGTGGAAACGTGTAGTATCGCAGCAAATAGTGGAAATGTGTGGTATCGCAGGAAATAGTGGAAACATGTGGTATCAGTGCAAATGATGGCAGAATGTAGTATTGATCAGTGATTAGTTGCGAGATTTGTCCTGCATTAATTATCTGTAAAAGGTGGCCTCACACATACAACGACTATGGCTTCTACCATGTCCTCATTCATTTTCCAAACTGCTCATTTGTATGGTATTAAAGTTGAGGACCACGAAATTGTTTCCTGTCCCTCAAGTTCACCTTTCATGCCATGAGAGATTTACGATATATATATATGGATTTATTCGGCGTTTGTTAACTTCTTCAGAGTAGTATATGTTTAAATGTGTGCCACAACCTCTCAGTCTGCTTTTACCCGTGAAGACCTTCACTCAGCTAAGTCACTCTTCTGCATGCTGACAATGGACAACCTTCTGAAGTACTAGACCTGTGAAGATCCGGGTTAGAACTGATCTTCAGTAACCCATGCTTGTCGTAAGAGGTGACTAACAGGATCGGGTGGTCAGGCTCGCTGACTTGGTTGACACATGTCATTCGTTCCCAATTGCGCAGATCGATGCTCATGCTGTTGATCACTGGATTGTCTGGTCCAGACTTGATTATTTACAGACAGCCTCCAAATGGCTGGAATATTGTTGAGTGCGGCGTAAAACAAAACTCACTCACTCAGTCTACTTTCCTGAAGGTTTCTTAGTTCAAAGAAATTAAATGTTGCTAAGTGAACAAATTTTAGCTGGGTGTAGCTGACCAAACACAGTTTGTCTCTGACTACAGGCTGGTCACTGAAGATTGATACAAACATGTGTCCTGTGTATTGCCCTCACCGTAAACATCTTCAGTCTTCGTCTTCAAACAACAGTCACCTCAATAACTACAACGGAAACTGTATGTAAGGTGTAGCTGTCTGCAGAGTGTTACTATTAGAGAAACATAATTCCAATACTCTTCACTATTCTGACAGAGACCGCCGTCGATCTCAAGAAGTGATCAATATCAACCACCGTGGCAGAAGAGGGAACAGACCTTTTGGTATGTAAATTTAATATGTTATCGCCGAAAAATATTGTTCAAATGTTTATTGATTCTTTTTTATACATTTTCTTTTCTACCTGTATGTTTCTTTCAGAAAAATATTTTGTAATGCTTTTGTTTAAGTTGCGCCGATGCGAGGAAGGGGCATAACTCATGGTATGATGGCCTCCAACCGATCCGACCCATTCCGGTCTCGACCTCCCAACACCAGTCGTCCTCCGTCCATGCATGTTGATGACTTCATCAAGATGGAAAAGAACCAGCGTCATCCTGACAACAACCCCCAGGGCCAGCACATCCACACTGGACAGCCACGCAGGAACGACAAGGTGGGACATGCCGCCATTGTGTCATGCTGTCATCATATGTATATATATATATAAATATATATAATACTCAAGTTAGGTTAAAGAACATCTGAAACTTTCATTTTACTACAGGGAATATGTCAGGGCAGAGAACTATGAGAACTATCTCCAGCACAACCAAGTCTTATACAAACTGTATTACTATTCTAATTGGAGTCAGTCTTGATTATGTGAAAATATTTGTTGCTGAAGGAACAAATGAGAGGTCGAGGCCGAGGCTTCGGGGATCGCGGAGGAGGTCGAGGATTCTCCAGCAGAGGGCGCTTCTTCACTCCACCTGGGAATTATGCGAGACGGGACCAGGCCCATGGAGGTAAATGAGTCATGTGCATTGTGTTTGTACTGGGCGTGGTGAAATTCACTGTGAAGAGTCGTGTCCCTTAGTTGTCCCAGCCCATTGATTGGTTACAACCGTTGGTTCAAGTCCCTGTTTGCTCTAATTGTGTTTCTGGGTTTGTTCATTACTCCATTTCTCCGAAACACCTATGACTTTCACACTTTGAGATTTTTTTCTACATGAAGCACACATACCATGGTATGTCTGATACCATTCAACATACTCACTCACTCCGTGTGACCCTGTGTGTTTTCATCTCCAGCTGGCGGTTCTCGTGGGGGCACCAGTTCTTACATGGGGAGACAGAAGTACAACTTTGCCAGTCCCCGGTCGTTCCAGAGAGGAGGGTAAGTGCATCATATATAGGATTCCACATATGTTACAGAGAAGGTAGTAATTGAACCTAGCAGTATCTGTACGGACAGTGTCTGCATACATATTGTATACTTTGTTATTACAGTAGCTGGAGGCATAGAACTATCTGTTTCAAAGTTTCACTGCAATTGGCCAAGGGTTTTCCTGAACTAGAAAGAACTCCTGATTTCTCATTGAGGTAACAACTGTTACTGAGATTTGTTCTAGTGATTAAGCTCATGTTTTCTCTTTCTGACTCTAACAGCCATGGTGACCGAGCCAGCCCCACTGACCGCCGGGGTGGGGGCAACAACAGTGGGGGGAGCCGGGACTCACGCTTCGCACCCCGTGGGGGACGAGGAGGAGGAGGCAGCCAGTGGCTCGGGAAGGGCAAGGATGATGGCAGGTAGAGGCACATTTCTTCATGTTTCATGACACACACTGATTTGACCCAGTTATCTGTGTCACAATGATTGACTGTACACCCACGGCAGTCCCAAAACCTAGAATCATGGCTGAGACTACAAGGGATAACAGTTAAAACAGCCTCCATCATGATGGCACAAAGATTGTCACATGAACATGGTGAGCACTTGTCCTCATCACAGACAAATACCGGTATTTCGTTCTGTTTCAGGTTTTCTGGCAGTTTCCGGGGGACGAAGAGATTTCAGTGGAGGCGGAAGACATTTTCGGTCATTTACCAAATAAGTTCTTCCAACTTTGTAACCATGGCTTTCCTTCATGGCACCAAGTGTCAACCCAGGTTGATGTCATTGTTGATCCTTCGGAGGATGTCATCAGCTTATTGCAGCTACTGATGCCTAACAGCCATTACTGCAACAGTGCTACTGTTTTAATTCAAAATGTCAGTGTGCTATATTGACCGTGTAGTACGACCTCGTATCACATGGACGTTTTGCCTTTGAGATGAAATACTTAACTTCTTTGATATTTTTCACATTAGAACTTTTTTCAAAATTTGCTACTTTAAAAATATTTCTTGGCTATCTTGTATATTTCTAGATATATAAAATAAAATGCTGTTACGATGTTAACTAGCTGCAGAGTTGTCCCCCCTTTGGTAGGTCTTGTCCTGTCAGAACTAGTCAACTGCCAGGAATGGTGGGAGATAGTACCTATGTTCCAGGTTGTAATATAGTGTCCGCCAGATATTGTGTAAATGTACCATAGTTCTGATGCTTTTCAAGACAGCAGTATACATACATCTGCATTTTCAGACGAAAAAGTTTATAAAATATTTCAGTGTAATGATGTTACACTATATATGTGTGATTGTGACATCAGCACAATTTATATTTGTAACACATTGTGTTCCATCATCAGAATGGGTCATGAATAGCCAGTTGTCTGAAGCACGCACTACCTTCTGAAGTTGGACTAGGACCTATGACTGTGTGTTAACATCCTAGGGTATCCTGATGAACGCTTTGTCCGTGTTCATAGGTTTCACCAAAGTGGTTTACGTGTAAGACACACATCCCACTGGACTTTCCTCCAACATCAAGTTGACAAGTCATTACATGACGGAAATACTGCTCAATACTGTCAACATGTGCTGATAAAAGTTTAAAATCTCCTCGGTAAATCTCGGAGTTTTAACTTTTTTAATATACAACAATTTGAATGTGTTTCATTTCAATACACCATGTGTTAAAACTAAGATTGCTGTAAGGAGAAAACCTGGCTGGTTATTTTGTTGGTGTTTAAAATGACATCAGCTGACCAGTAATACATACTGGAGAGTGTATATTTTGAAGACCTGAACTTTCGATGTGCTTCAGAAAGTATCAGAATAATCTGAATTGCAGATTTTTAAGATGAATCTGATTGAATTGTTTACACATGTGTTGTGTATTTCAGTTGTCATCTGTCAAAGTGTATATTATTTTTTATGATGTGTATTATCATATTCCCATATTATCATTCATTGCTACAATTTTGTTTAAATGTATAGAATTGTAGTGCTTCATGACGTTCATGGTGTAATAAAACTGATAACAAATGATGTACACAGTAGCGTTGCCTTTCCTAATCCTCAGCATCAGTGACCTATTAGCTCAAGATGATGTGTTGTGCGGAGTTATGTCCCTCAGTTGTGCCAGGATCCAGTCATTATGTTTGAATCCCATGCAGTGATTATATACCGAGTCAAAAAAAGAAACTTCACATTCTTTCTTCAGGGCACTAAAAAAGAACAAGAGATGGTAAGATGGTAAAATTGTTATTATTTCATTGCTGAGATCTGTGTGATGTACTCGATACACTGACAGTGCCATAATCAGTTCCATTAGGCTACACCGCCGTTCCAAAACATGGGTATACAGAATGTCAAGTCACAAGAATAAAAATGCAAAATTTCTCAGTTCAACATCGTGTATGGCCGCCCCGCGCAGTCACAACTGCCAAACACTGTCTCCTCATCGACTGCCTGATGCTTGTGAACATGTGGTTGGGGATTCAGAGAAAAATTATTCATTATTTTTCAAATTACATTTTGTGAAGTTTCTTTTTTTGACTCAGTATATCATCTGACAATGTTGCATTACGTGGTGACTGAGGATATTACAACATACAATCATCCTTAGTCGGGATTGATCTCCTGTAACAAAGACTTGTTTGAAGACTGACAAAATGGATCATGTGGCAAGCTCCATCACTTGGTCACTACCTCTGTGGCAGTTAGCAATATGAGGATGAGATGACTGGTTCAGATGGGATGGAACATACTGTGTCACAGTGGGGGCTTCAAAATATAAAGGAAGCATGGTATCTCAGTGGGCTTGCACTATGAAACCGGCATTGACCTGGACTGGTACATTTAGACATGCTCACAAACACATCGCTCTCTCACTCACTCACTCACTAGCTCTGTTACATTGAGTGTGGGTAAAGCAACATGCATTCAGCTCACATGAGATGGTTGTTTCCTCTTCTCCTTGTCGTATCAACTGGCGCAGAGTTCTTCAGTTTTCTTCAGTCATCCTTGATCCTTCATAGTTTTAAGTGCCATACCCTTCTCTTTGAACAAAACAGATCCGGCTTAGAAGTGGTCTTCATCAACAAATGCTTGTAAGAGGCAACTAACAGGTTCTGACGGTCAGGCTCGATGACTTCACACATCGTATCCCAACTGCGTAGATCGATGCTCATGGTGTTGATCACTTGATTATCTGGTCCAGACTAAACTCACTCACTATTTATGGATCACCGCCATACAGCTGTAATACTTCAGAATGCGGCTTTAAAGTTCACAAATTGGCCGCTGTGATTCTTGCCAGCAGTAGCTGGTTCTTTTAAATGAAGGTTCATTTCATCTTAGCAATAGTTATAGGGTATGAAATTTTAGGGGGTACAAATTTGACTTAACACCTGTTACATTCACACTCCGGCCCAGTGATGACTTAGCATGGATCTCTGGGTAGGAGAGTGCTGTTACATTTTGTAAACCAAAGGGGAATAACTCTCAAGTGCTTAGTATGACCTGCTCAAAGTGTCATGGCACCTAGAGGGAAAGATGTTACTGCCTATCAGAAAAGGCTCATGTTAAGTTTGAATTCAGAAAGCAAAAGTGGAAGTGAAATAGGTAAAATAACTGGAATTAATAGGTTTACTGTCTGTAAATTTCTGAAGAGGAAATACAGAAAATTGTCAGAGAAGTGGCAGAAGAAAATCAGCTGACAGAGATACTAGGGTTTTATTGAAGATTGTTAAGTGTAACAGGAGGAAGTCTCTTCAGGATATATCTTCACTTTGGAACCAGACATCTCAAGTAAGACTATCCAGAGGACAACACAAAGGCGTCTTCACGAAAATGTTTTTATAGAAGATCGTTGTGAAGAGGAAAACACCATATCCTCTCAAAACAGGTTCAAGAGAAGAACGTTTGCCAGAACACATTTGAGATGGAATGTAAACAGAGATTAGTCTAGGGGAATATTTTCAGATGAGGCTCAAGTTGTTGTAGGAAAAGATCAGAAAGTTTATGTTTGGAGGACTAATGAAGAAAAGTGGAAACCCCGGTGCCTTGGTGTGTACAGGGATAAAAATGCCCCACGTCTCAGTGTGATGTTCTGGGGGTGTATTTGTTCTGAATGTGGTGGAACCCTTGTCAATAAGATGGTCATATCAACTCTACAAAGTATATAGATATACTGGACAGCAACCTTTGGCCAGTAATAGCCAAAGTTCCAGCATATCGGGGCTATATATTTCAAGAGGACAATTGTCCTGTCCATGTTTCTAGACAGACAATTCAGTGGAAACGTGACTATGACATTCGGACAATGAATTTGCCTCCTCAGTCCCCAGACTGTAATATCATTGAAAATGTATGGAGGACTCTGAAAATCAGGCTACAAAGACAGTTACATGAAATAAAAACCAAGCAGGATCTGATAGATCACGTTCAACGTATCTGGACATTGCAGTAAATGGCTTTATCATCCAAAACTGTGTTCCACAGGAGATATCGCTTGTGTGAGATCAAACGATATCTCCTAGGAGATATCGTTTTGACAGTAGATTTTGTACAATGCCCTAACAATGCTATGACGTCATGTACTTGATGACGTCACAATGCTATGACATCGCTGCACTGCAAGTCTAATGGCAGTACCATGTTCAAAGATGTACATTTTTCATTGAAAATTAATGAAGAGTGATTTTGGATGATAAATAGAATCTCACCCTCGTGTCTTCTGATATCAAATATATCAACACTCGTTGATAAAAGTAAAAATATCCTCGGCAAGCCTCGGATATTTGTTACTTTATCAACTCGTGGTGATATATTTGATATCAAAAGACACTTGGGTGAGATTCTCTATGTATTACTAAGTACTGAAAATATCAGGTAAGTGGCTTCAGGCATTATTTTGAAATCAAACTTTATCATCCAAAACTGTGTTCCACAGGCGATATCGCTTGTGTGAGATCAAACGATATCTCCTAGGAGATATCGTTTTGACAGTAGATTTTGTACAATGCCCTGACAATGCTATGACGTCATGTACTCGATGACGACACAATGCTATGACATCGCTACACTGCAAGTCTAATGGCAGTACCATGTACATTTTTCATTGAAAATTAATGAAGAGTGATTTGGGATGATAAACAGAATCTAGCCCTCGTGTCTTCTGATATCAAATATATCAACACTCGTTGATAAAGTAAAAATATCCTCGGCAAGCCTCGGATATTTGTAACTGTATCAACTCGTGTTGATATAATTGATATCAGAAGACACTTGGGTGAGATTCTCTATTTATTTACATCCCATCACAGTTAGCGAAAATTACATGGCTGCCATTTTGTGAACTTTAATATGGCACATGAGTGTAGCTGGAATCTGGTAAAATTGTAACCAATGTGTGTTAAGACCAACATACTTTTCAAAGCGGCGTTAAATACAACTCACTTATTCATCACCGACCGCCATCTTCACATGAAACGTCCAGTGTTGTATACAGAACCCCCGGAGTATCATCCGCGTCAACCTCGTGCCATGTATCACGCCGAAGACCCGGGTTCGATTCCCCACATGGGCACAATGTGTTCAGCCCATTTCTGGTGTTCCCCTCCGTGATATTGCTGGAATATTGCTAAAAGCGGCGTAAAACTAAACTCAGTCAGTCAGTCAGTCGTGCCATGTAACACGAGCTACGATATTCCAATATCTATTTTAAACAATGGCGATAGGCTGTTCTATTTATAATACAAATAATGTAACGCCTTCATGAAGTAGCTGGCGGTGGTGTAGCCTAGTGGTTAAAGCGTTCGCTCGTCACGTCGAGGCCCGGGTTCGATTCCCCACATGGGCACAATGTGTGAAGCCCATTTCAGGTGTCACCCGCCGTGATATTGCTGGAATATTGCTAAAAGCTGGATAAAACCCAACTCACTCACTCATGAAGTAGCCCAGGGCCCCAAAGATCTAGTAAAGTTTCTCGTAGCATTCGTACCTCCTATACTGTAACATTGACTTACGATAGCCGTAGCGCTACGAGAGCTTTGGGAAACGGGGCTCAGGATGTAAGCACTCCTGCTTGTCACACCACAGATTTCCTAACATGGTTTCAAAATGTGAAGTCTCTTTCCCGGCGATAACATAGCTAGACTGATGCTGAAACTGACTGTATCCAAACACTCTCACAGAGACCTCAACCCAAAACATGACCATCAGAGGATATGTCTCATTAGCTTGTTTGGCAGAACCGTGTTTGATGTTTGATGCCCCTGTTTTAATTTGAAACCTAATGTGCCAGATCACTTAACAATCTACGCATCCTGTTAACAAGCTAAGTAATACACACACACATATATATCTATCTACCGCCTATATCATGACCATATGAATCATCACCGGATATAACACTATATATACACACGGCGTGTTTTGCAGACAGCCTTGGTTATGTTCTGGTATATGATATAGACAATGTAATCCGCACTGTATATACTGACCGTCCTGCTCGGACAGCCGACATCGATCACGGTAGGTAATAGCTGCCTCCTGTATACACGACAATGCATCATCCTGCCTAATTCTTCCGTCTCCCTAACACACCTACCTACTTCGTAACATGATGCATGCTCGGCAAGGACACAATGAATCAAATATTAGATTTTCATCCAAATTTGAAAACAATCAGAGATAAGTGACAAATCTTTATCATACGTGATCTTTGGATGGGGTGAGTGACCGAGTGAGTGAGTATAGTTTTACGCCGCTTTTGCAATTTATCAAAAATATTACGAAGCGGAACACTAGAAATAGGTTTCGCAAATTGTATCCACGTGGGGAATAGAACCAGGATCTCCCGGGTGACGAGCAGATGCTTCAACCACAAGGCTGCTGATCGACCCCAGGTGACGAGCAGATGCTTCAACCACAAGGCTGCTGATCGACCCCAGGTGACGAGCAGATGTTTCAACCACAAGGCTGCTGATCGACCCCAGGTGACGAGCAGATGCTTCAACCACAAGGCTGCTGATCGACCCCAGGTGACGAGCAGATGCTTCAACCACAAGGCTGCTGATCGACCCCAGGTGACGAGCAGATGCTTCAACCACAAGGCTGCTGATCGACCCCAGGTGACGAGCAGATGCTTCAACCACAAGGCTGCTGATCGACCCCAGGTGACGAGCAGATGCTTCAACCACAAGGCTGCTGATCGACCCTAGGTGACGAGCAGATGCTTCAGCCACAAGGCTGCTGATCGACCCTAGGTGACGAGCAGATGCTTCAACCACAAGGCTGCTGATCGACCCAGGTGACGAGCAGATGCTTCAACCACAAGGCTGCTGATCGACCCCATGATGCAATGTGTTTGGTAGGAGGTTACCCCGTGGATCTCGTCCGGTGAAGACTGGAGAGAACATATAGCATATTTCATCGTCTGCATCGTGTGGCGAGACTCACAACCTGATTAATGTCCTCACACTTGAGGAAGCTGTCTGTCAAGATTATTGTATATAATGGGTTTCGTCATAGACGTCAACATGTTTATCACAAGGTATTACATTTACCTGGCACACACAGCCCAATGGTATAAGTTGCGTCTCTTACCGGTGCCAAGATCTGTTTCTCTTGGGTTGAATACGTTTTGTTCTTAATAAAAGCCTTAATGTAACCTTGATTAAGTCAGTGCTTGTGGATTTCAAACTGGTTACTTTCCAAGATTTTTAGGTAAGTTTTAGCTTTCCTGAAACAAAGTTGTCACGGTGCGAAGTAATAACATGTCTTATAGAACACTGTCGCTGGCTCGGAGTTCACCTACCGTCTACATGTAATACCATTATGTGTAATAATTACAATACAACCAGGGCCTAGATTTTCGAAGCTCTCTTAGCGCTAAGATAATCGTAAGTGCCATAACTTACGACTATCTTACCGCTAAGATAGCTTCAAAAATCTAGGCCCAGGTCTGTCCAAGAGGGTCCCTGGGTCAGAACCGGGCAGTCAACCTCGAAGACTTGGTTGATAGCGTGCCATCGACCCCGACGACGTGGAGTGGGTCAACCTCGAAGACTTGGTTGATAGCTTGCCATCGACCCCGACGACGTGGAGTGGGTCAACCTCGAAGACTTGATTGATAGCGTGCCAACACCCACCATGTGGGTTATTGCTCATAATATCAGTCACTAGTTTCCGATCCTGTATATTTACATTACAACGTCCTTCAGGTGGAATATAGCTGGGAGTTGTGTGAAAACAAACACACGCACGCACGCACAAATACGTCTAAATTTAGGACATGGTTTTAGCCCTGCACTGACCTACCATGAGTGACGTTAAACGTCATTCAGTACCGCCAATAACCCTTTCCTCTCCAGACAGTGCAATATTTGGAAGGCGATGAAAAGAAAGTTTGAACCATGTTTTCACAACAACACATCTCTCCTCAGATCGATAATTTTTAACATCTGATTGGATCCAGCGATAATCGATCCCCAATTACACAAACAAAGGTACAATTCCACAATCAGTACTAACTATACACCGTCTAGACATGAATTGAAAATGTCGGGCAAATTCCAGAACTTAGTACCTCATAAAATGTTTAAGGCTGTCGATGAAAGGCACTTGGAAACAAATCCTGTAATTACCGTAAATATGCTGGTCACGAACATTTCCGCCAGATTTAAGGGCCTAGCATCTGTTGAGGACAATCGATAAAAGTCTGAATTAAAATAACCTCCCGATTATTGACGCACATTTAAGTGTTTGGCTGCACAATTAGAATTTCTGTCAACGCAGGTAGCGGATTTTGTGCTGCAAGCCGTTTGAAACCAGACCTGTATGATCAAACAATACCATCATACTACGGCAAGGTGTTACGGTTCCCATAACAGCCCCAGTTTCACGATAATCTGCATTCGTACACGTTAATCTGAATACAAAGGCAAACGGAAACTCCTGAACACTTATACAAGGTACCCGGCTGCCCATATATTGTGTCCGCATGTCGACATAACCTTTGCCAGCCGGGCGGTGGGGTAGCCTAATGATTAAAGCGTTCGCTCGTCACGCCGAAGACCAGGGTTCGATTCCCCACACGGTTACAGTGTGTGAAGCCCATTTCTGGTGTCCCACGCTGTGATATTGCTGGAATATTGCTAAAAGCGGCGTGAAACCAACCTCACTCACTCACTCACCTTTGCCAGAGATATTTATCTAATTAGGTAGAGACGTTAGAACAAATACGCCAGAGTAGACTCATATTGCAATCAGAGACGTCTAGGTGACTGGATAAGTTCGTGAGTGAGTGTGGTTTTACACCACGTTTAGCAATGTTCCAGCAATATCAAAGTGGGACACCGGTCATGCTCTTCCCACATTATACACGTGAAACAAAACACTGTACACTCGTGCGAGGGATCACATAATCCCGTGATTCCGAGGGTCATACGCTCCATCGTATTTTACTTACTTGTCCAAGCGAAAACAAATGCTCTATTCACTCAGGTTTTTCAGCATGAAGAAATGTCCACAACCACATATTTGGCTCCATCTATGTGGGGCTAAGAACAACCAACCATCACCATGATCTTACACAAACACCAGGTGTCCCTGCGACTTTGTAGAATGACTGCCGGGCTTTTCCCGAAATCAACGGTTCCAGAGACTGAGCATGTCATGCATGTCTTCTGCAATTCTGGGTGTTCCGGGCTAGACTCGACACTAACGTAATAATGTGCATCTTACGTTACAAACACAAAAGGATTCTATTCTCCCAACCCCATTGTGAAATAATTTGGCCAGTCCAGCGACATGGTCTGGCATGATTGCTGCCTGAGCAACTCCCTAACTACATATGTCGATTGATTAGATTCCAAACACCCCAGATAAATTTATACGAAGGCCGGACCATTGCCATGTCAGATCCCTGACCGCTGTGCCCGAACTGAATCAGTCAGCTGATCCCAACATCCGCCTCCGGTACCTGTGCACGTGGCCGGCGACGTTCACGAACAACCCCCCTGTCCAACACATTACGTTTGTCATTCTGAACACGTTGCTACCACATGCGGAACCTCGGGGCAGCTGTCGATAATGTGGTGATTAATATCTAGTGGTCTGGTGGGTGAACCTCTGCCTGGAGAGCGGAAGGCCGGTAGTCCGGTCCCAGATGACCTCACACCAGAAGGCGCTGTAAGATAGTTCTTGTTGCACTGCATGAGCTGGGAATTAGGAACATGGACGGTGAGGTACCTTGTGGTCTACACTAAGGCTTAGTCTCTGAATATATATAATTTTGATAGTAACAAACAAGCCCATTTATATTGAAAAGGAGCCCTAGGGAGACCAAAGATTCAGAACCTGAGGAAATCTAGACTTGCTTTATTTAGGGCTTTAGCACTGCAGAGAGGGCTTGGCAGTAGGGAATTAATGTGGTTCAGGGACTGTGAGACAGACTACTTGTGGTCTAGCACTATATAACCCACCGCACATGACGACAACTGACGTTGCTGTATACGTGCAACAATCTTGAACGCGACATTTATCCGCATTTCATCTCACTTCTGGTTACGCAGCGATGGAGTGTATTAACGTCCACATCAGAGACCATTCCAACAGTCGACTCCTTGTTTGTTATCCTCAGCTCAGTGTGGGGGTCGATTGCAGTCGTCAAACTCCATGATTTCTCCCTGTTTCAACTTTCATTTAAATGCGTAAATGAGTTTCTGATTTTTTTTCTGTCAACGTCCTGGACTAGCAGTACTGCGCATGTCAGCTACTCGGGGATAAAATCTCCGAGAAACGGAAGAAAAACATTACGTGATGGGAGTAACGACCACCTCCTTTCCATCTGAGCTATATGTGTTGGCATCACTTGTCAGTTTCATGTCGCAATTAATTTGTTCCAATCGGAGCATCTCCCGCAGCAGACGACATCAAGCAGCCGACTTATCCTCCGTGCGGCTTGGCGTAAATCTAATTTAAGGAGAACTTCAAAGCACATCGTTCTCCAACCTGCTCCTTACAGCGCAGAACAGTCCACAAACTGGGCAAATCAAATCTATTACCCTTCAACTCGGGGCTCAATCTCTCCTAATAATTAAATTCCAGTTTGGTTTGCGAGGCTATTCAAAGGCGCGTGTTACGCAAATGAAACTTTTGTTTGTATCCTCACGGAAGTTAATAATGCAGGAACAAGTCAACCGGATATAGTCATCCACGCATGCGCATCTGCTGATAGTTACAAAGAACAAGGTTAAGCTAGTTTAAAACATGGCGTCAAATAAGTCTCGTTTAGTTTGCGATCGACCCGCCAAATTTACGGACGACTGAATGTCTTGGTAATATGACAAACACTATCACGTGAAGGGGACTTCATCATCATCACGATGCCCCGTAACCACCGGATTAACCTCGACTGGTTTACTTGCCCTAGAGCGCATGCGCTTCCTCACTCCAATCGTTGTGCAGCCTTTAGGTGGCGAAGGACAAGGTACAAGTCCAAGTCCTAATTAGCTGGATGAGGGCTTGTACCTGGTTTCCATCTTTGTTCCTTTGAGAAAACCTAAAAACTTACATGTTCTTGACACAGCCAGAGACAAACATTTGAAGTATATTGTATTGGTATACCGTAGGCTGCAACTAGACGACCACGATGCTAGGTTGTTATCCTTTACAGTACATTGCAACTAGACGACCACGATGCTAGGTTGTTATCCTTTACAGTAGACTGAAGCCAGACGACCAGGATCCTAGCTTGTGCTGGTCCGTCGTCACAACAATACCTACAGACACATGCACGTTATTGTCTACAGCAATGAGGAGGGGCAGTCGGCTCGTCTCCGTCCCGTACATAATCATCTCGGCTATCGTTCGGCAAAGCCCGTATTGGTAATACGCTTTGTGCACTATCAAATAACTTTGTTGTTTTTTTCAAATAGAAACGTTTACCCTGTTTCTGATAAACATTCAGAGTCTTGTCTAAGACACATTGACATTATGTTATGAGGTTAGCGGGGTAGACCGACAAGGCACGAGTTTAAGTCAGGGATCATAGATAATGTTTAGTTGCCTTCGTAATCTCTGTACTAACAATGGTTATTTCAGTGAAACAAGCGACTTGTTGTAGTTGAACAGCGCCACTGCAGTCGCCGCAGTTAACGACTATGGTTCTATCAGATATAACCCGGAAGCTGAAATATCCGGATATCATAAACGGGAAGCAGAAAGAACCGAATATCATAAACTGGACTTTCACAGATGCACGACGGACTGGTTGTGCCAGGTGCGCTGAGGTGTAAAATGCAATCAATATACAATCTCTTTAGATTCACTAATAACAACAGAAAATAGATACAATAAGGCCCTAACACTACTGAAACTAGGCTCCTGTCTAGAACAGCGCACTGCTATTGGCTAACCAAATATATGACATGGGACTTTCCATTATAATAGGACTGAACTTGAAACAACGAAGCTGATAAAGAGGCACACAATGTAGTTTTAGAAACTGGAAAGTCCTTATATTTATGTGGTCCGTTTACATAAATCATGTTTCTGGAAAGTGTGGTGACTGGTTTCACAAGATGGTGGGCATGTGGTGACTCTGGTCCGAGCAATGTAGGTCGGGAGCGTCTCAATAACTGATGGAGTTTCCAGCAGACCAGACATAGGTTATATAGCGATCACATTCATCAGAAAGTGATGTCACCAAAGATAAAATGTCGTACAAAACTCCCCCAGTCAAATTCACATTAAATGTATTCTCATGTTTATGATGTTTTCGATGTTATAGAGCAATCCAACGACTTATTAATGCACACCGACCTCTCAAATTTCAAAGTTAATAATAGACGACTTCCAACCACCTTAGGCACTACCGTGGCACAGTACTGACATATTTGAAGCTGACACAGCTTATCTTGTAGAGTTAACTGATAATGTGTGACGTGATGCACGGGGGCTGAATCCTCGTCATCCTAGTTCACGTTCCGCTTGTTTCCAGGAATAACCGGTGATTGAGGCCAGACTAATTTCGCATATAATTTCATTACTGTCGATTTCCAGCATATTTCGGCCACTCACTGTCAGATATTGCAGCGCATGGATTAAACAAGGATCCGTGAACTTGCTGTGTCTGCCTGGGTTTTGACAATAGAGATAATTGTGGTGGTGTGTTGTCCTGTGCATAGAGCCCATGCCTCACTTGAAATTAAGCAACGTTGGGCACTGAGGATCGTTGGAGGTGACCGTGTTTGGCATTATTAATGGGCAACTTGATTCCTGAGAGTTTCTAGGACTTCAATCCTGCCCCACAGCGAAACACACATATGGTCTCACCATGGGCAGTTACCTCTGTTCACCTATAGTCCGTTTGGCTCAAAAGCGGACCGATGAATTGCAATCTAACTCGAAAACTAATAAACATATAATAGTTAAACACTGAACATAATCAAAACATCAGACCAACTCTGTGAGGTTTTTGCAGAATTTATGTCCTAAAAATAAAAAAGTTGTTTAACAAACTATCATTGAAATATGGACACAGTTCACTATTTGTTACGAGGGAGGAGTGCCGAGAAAGGGGCAGCCAGGTGTGCGATAAAGGATGGAGACGGCACAGCACAGGTTCAAGAATTAATAACTTTGTCGGCACTTGTGCAGGTGCTTCTTTAACTTCTGGTTGTCCCTTTCTTTGCACTCTTCCCTCGTAACAAATAGTGAAATGTGTCAATATTTTAATGATAGTTTGTTAAACAACTTTTTAAATTTTAGGACATAAATTCTGCAAACAAATCACAAAGTTTGTGTGATGTTTTGATTATGATCAGCGTTTCATTGAGTAATATATATTTATTAGTTTTCGAGTTAGATTGCAATTCATCGGTCCGCTTTTGAGCCAAACGGACTATAGCAGTGAATGGGTAGCCGGCGGGAAATAAATCATATGACTGTCAACATTCTAGAACATCACAGACAGCTTGGGTTAACCGGGGTAATAATGTGTTAACGCTTTGAGCATAGATAAGCAGGTGCGTGGATACAGGCACTATATAAGATATACATTATACTAGCAAGAGCGTGGATACTGGCGCTATATAAAATATACATTATACTAGCAAGAGCGTGGATACAGGCACTATATAAGATATACATTATACTAGCAAGAGCGTGGATACTGGCGCTATATAAGATATACATTATACTAGCAGGTGCGTGGATACAGGCGCTATATAAAATATACATTATACTAGCAAGAGCGTGGATACAGGCGCTATATAAAATATACATTATACTAGCAAGAGCGTGGATACAGACGCTATATAAGATATACATTATACTAGCAGGTGCGTGGATACAGGCGCTATATAAGATATGCCTTATACTAGTAATGGCGTGGATACAGGCTCTATATAAGATATACATTATACTAGCAAGAGCGTGGATACAGGCGCTATATAGAATATACCTGATAATAGCAAGAGCGTGGATACTGGTGCTATATAAGATATACATTATACTAGCAGGTGCGTGGATACAGGCGCTATATAAGATATACTTTATACCAGCAAGAGCGTGGATACAGGCGCTATGTAAGATATACATTATACTAGCAAGAGCGTGGATACAGGTGCTATATAAGATATACATTATACTAGCAAGAGCGTGGATACAGGCGCTATATAAGATATACATTATACTAGCAGGTGCGTGGATACAGGCGCTATATAAGATATACCTTATACCAGCAAGAGCGTGGATACAGGCTCTATGTAAGATATACATTATACTAGCAAGAGCGTGGATACAGGTGCTATATAAGATATACATTATACTAGCAAGAGCATGGATACAGGCGCTATATAAGATATACATTATACTAGCAGGTGCGTGGATACAGGCGCTATATAAGATATACCTTATACTAGCAAGAGCGTGGATACAGGTGCTATATAAGATATACATTATACTAGCAAGAGCGCTTTATAAATAGTCATTATCATTATTAATATTAATTTATGTATGAAATTGAAAGTGTGTGGTCGGGATTAGAGAGGACGCCATTACCTTGATATGATATATTATTTGATATATTACCTTAGCAATATCAAGGATTTACGCCGCAGTTGTCTGACAAATGCATATACCTTGTATTAAGACATATATTCTGCCCTCCCCTTACAATGAAGTCGTCAGAGACTGTTTCGATCTCAGACAGAAATGACACCCTGGAACTGCCTATCGGGATGTCTGTAACACTCAGTACCACAGCTCGGTGTCCATGTGTACAATCTCGGGGTTGGAATTGTCAACTGTGAAGACTTCAACGGCTCCGGGACACAGAAAGAGATCAGAAAACTGAAAATCTATTGCGGAGGCATTGACAAAATCACAATACTGTGAAAGTAATCAGAGGACACAAACGAAGGATAACTGTCGTGTAACTATATGCGTGGGCCCAGCTTCATCTGATCCTGGCGGTGATGAAGATGGCAGACAGTCTTGACCTTCAACATTCTTTCTGCCATGTTACAGGCCGATCTCCAGTGACCTTGATTTGAAATCAATAAAGATGTCAACCGACTTCCACCCTTAAATATTTACCTGTCCGTTGATGAAGTCCGAAAGCGAGACAGGTTACCAAGATGACAAAACGGATGAGAATTTTATATTTTAAGGTGTAGCAGGATACGCTGATCACAGGTTCGAATCCCGTTTATCATCCGATTTGTCATGACCATTGCCATGCTCGTCGACATCCGTACCAGCAGGAAACTGTTTAAACTCCCGACCTTTGTCAGTAATGCCAATATACCTTAGGACGAAGAGAGACGTCTAGAGACATTTGTTGAATTATTCCTGGAAACTGCAGCTGCGTTGCTATGACAACGGAAACCACGTAAAAAGGGGTTGACTATGGAACGGGACGTATTCAGTAATTCTGGACTGTGTTTGAGACTTATTTGAGGTGTGTTATTGTTAGTTACAACTGTGATGTCATAGGGTAGAAGTTAGCCTCAATACATCATGTGATTGTAAGAGGTAACAAAAGGGATCTTGTGTTACGGCGTGGTTGCTGTATGTTACCGTATCCTGTTTGCTGAGGTCGATGCTCAGCATGTCAGTCTCTGGATTGTCTGATCTAGAATATATCTACAGAACAACTTCACATAGATTGACCCGTGAATATTCGGGTTAGAATTGGTCCTCGACAACCCATGCTTGTTGTAAGAGGCGACTAACGGGATCGGGTGGTCAGACTCACTGACTTGGTTGACACATGTCATTGTATCCCAGTTGTGTTGATCGATGCTCATGCTGTTGATCACTGGATTGTCTGACTCGATTAGTTAGGCGACATACTGCTGGGTGCGGCGTTAAACAACAAACAAACAGTCATATAATGTTCATCTGTGGATAGTTCATTACCCTCATGGAATTAATTCAAACTGATATTCCATATCTTCATCTACTATTGTGTGGTCATGACGTCATTGCTTTCTGTTCTTGGAGATAAATGGTGATAAATACCAGTCACTATCAAGACCCAATGTTCCTATATTGTTACAGAGAAGTCCTCTCGTATGTTGATTGGTAGTCTATGGGCTGAGTCAGCTTGATTGTGTTGGTTGCTTAGGGTGTTCTTGTCTGTTCTGTCGGAAGAGGCGACTGACAGGATCGGGACGGCAGGCTCTCTGTCTTGGTTGACATTTACGACATTTATTAAACGACATTTACTAACTAAAACAGGGCAGTTTCCTTAAAACAAATATGCTGTTGACCTTCCTCAGATTTAGGGGAAGATCCACACTCACTCACTCAGAATTTGGGGGAACTGGTGTCACAGTGGTCTAGGCCGCCAGAATAATTGTTGCTCATAGTTTCATCCTCTAGGCGAGCCAGAATGCCTTCCTTTGTGGGTTCGAATCCCAGAGTCGTCCTGATCTGGGTGTGTCAGCACCGCACCCATGTTTGTAGGGTCGTCACAATCACCTGGATCACTTCAGGTTTAACTCACGTTTAGCAGACACGGAGTCATAGGGAATACGGTGTGAAGCTATGTTAAACCCAGCGCACCCAAGACCCCTTCAAATACTGTGCAAAACTGTCTTAAACCTACCGCACCCAAGAACCCTTTCAAATACTGTACAAAGATGTCTTAAACCTACCGCACCCAAGAACCCTTTCAAATACTGTACAAAGATGTCTTAAACCCAGCGCACCCAAGAACCCTTTCAAATACTGTACAAAGATGTCTTAAACCCAGCGCACCCAAGAACCCTTTCAAATACTGTACAAAGATGTCTTAAACCTACCGCACCCAAGAACCCTTTCAAATACTGTACAAAGATGTCTTAAACCTACCGCACCCAAGAACCCTTTCAAATACTGTACAAAGATGTCTTAAACCCAGCGCACCCAAGAACCCTTTCAAATACTGTACAAAGATGTCTTAAACCTACCGCACCCAAGAACCCCTTCAAATACTGTGCAAAACTGTCTTAAACCCAGCGCACCCAAGAACCCTTTCAAATACTGTACAAAGATGTCTTAAACCTACCGCACCCAAGAACCCTTTCAAATACTGTACAAAGATGTCTTAAACCTAGCGGACCCAAGAAACCTTTTCAAATACTGTGCAAAGCCGTGTTAAACCCAGCGCACCCAAGAACCCCTTCACCTACTTCACTATATATCTTAAGAACTTATTCTAAGGGGGATGAAGTGGTCAGGCATAGTGACTTAGCTGATGACGTCATCATGACCTCAAGTGTGGAGACTCAAGCTGTCAACCACTGGTTTTCCTGCTTCAACTAGAATGACTCAAAGTTATTATTGTTATAGGATATTTGAGACTGGGTGTTCTCTGGCGTTTTAAATTTGAAGGTTAAGTAGAATTGCAAAGTGTCCGTTTATGTACTGTGCTTTAAAACAAACACAAGTCTATTTCCTATATTGATATCATAGGACGCTGCACCAATGAACTTTAGCAATGTTGACTATATGTACTGCCTAAATTCAGCCCGTTGGAATTCCCTTTCTGCAACCATCCACAACCTCACAACATCTCCATTAACCCTGTCGATTATAAGAATACGCATTGCATACTATCCAGCAGTTTACCCCTACCCCACGTACGTCAGGTAACCTCCATCCGAGAACCGAGGTAATCATAGCAATAGAGGAGATGTTTTACACCTGGGGTGCAATTTCCCTCTACACCGCTCTTGACGACCCAACCGAGAAGGTAGGTGTTGTGTGCTCGGAAAGTCAGAGACTCGTACCTCTGAGATATTGATTTGAGAATAATTTTAGGTTCGAATGATGACATATCTGACGAAAAGTCACATAATATACACACGTTTAAAACAAGAAATTCCCTGTTTGTAGATTATACAATGTCAGTTATTTTGTATGCTTGTACTTTCGTTATTGAACTGGGTCATACAAGCGCCAAGTTCACTGTTGAGGTTGAAACAGGACATTTGTGTGCTAATGTAAATATCATAGAAAAGTATATATTGCCTTAAAACACTTATACATGTGAAATCTAAAGACTTTGTTGGAATTACCGGGTCATAAATCCTAAATTTCAACCCTCCTCTCAACCCGGAAGTTAGATATAACCCTACTTTCGTTATGATAATGATACACCGTTATCACCTTCACGGCGCTCGCTGTAGACACTCAGACTGGTCAAAATACTCGGACAATGTTAAAGACTTTTACACGAATCCGTGCCTCGGTGCATGGGGTGAACAAAGTTCATTTGTGACACACTTACATGCCCAAGTGACATCCGGCCATATCAACATGGAGTGGAATTAACACGAATATATCCTAAATCATGAACACACAGTTGGTAGAGTCACAATATGTGATTTGAACAGTTTAACGATATCACAGTGGAGTGGAAGCCTTGTGATGAATGATGACGAAGTAACCACTAAATCTCTACACACAGAGGTGATGAAGTATGTGATAAAGTAACACTCTCTATACACAGAGGTGATGAAGTATGTGATAAAGTAACACTCTATACACAGAGGTGATGAAGTATGTGATAAAGTAACACTCTCTATACACAGAGGTGATGAAGTATGTGATAAAGTAACACTCTCTATACACAGAGGTGATGAAGTATGTGATAAAGTAACACTCTCTATACACAGAGGTGATGAAGTATGTGATAAAGTAACACTCTCTATACACAGAGGTGATGAAGTATGTGATAAAGTAACACTCTCTACACAGAGGTGATGAAGTATGTGATACACAGAGGTGATGAAGTATGTGATAAAGTAACACTCTCTATACACAGAGGTGATGAAGTATGTGATAAAGTAACACTCTCCATACACAGAGGTGATGAAGTATGTGATAAAGTAACACTCTCTATACACAGAGGTGATGAAGTATGTGATAAAGTAACACTCTCTATACACAGAGGTGATGAAGTATGTGATAAAGTAACACTCTCCATACACAGAGGTGATGAAGTATGTGATAAAGTAACACTCTCTATACACAGAGGTGATGAAGTATGTGATAAAGTAACACTCTCTATACACAGAGGTGATGAAGTATGTGATAAAGTAACACTCTCTATACACAGAGGTGATGAAGTATGTGATAAAGTAACACTCTCTATACACAGAGGTGATGAAGTATGTGATAAAGTAACACTCAGAGGTGATGAAGTATGTGATAAATACACAGAGGTGATGAAGTATGTGATAAAGTAACACTCTCTATACACAGAGGTGATGAAGTATGTGATAAAGTAACACTCCATACACAGAGGTGATGAAGTATGTGATAAAGTAACACTCTCTATACACAGAGGTGATGAAGTATGTGATAAAGTAACACTCTCCATACACAGAGGTGATGAAGTATGTGATAAAGTAACACTCTCTATACACAGAGGTGATGAAGTATGTGATAAAGTAACACTCTCTATACACAGAGGTGATGAAGTATGTGATAAAGTAACACTCTCTATACACAGAGGTGATGAAGTATGTGATAAAGTAACACTCTCTATACACAGAGTGTGATGAAGTATGTGATAAAGTAACACTCTCTATACACAGAGGTGATGAAGTATGTGATAAAGTAACACTCTCTATACACAGAGGTGATGAAGTATGTGATAAAGTAACACTCTCTATACACAGAGGTGATGAAGTATGTGATAAAGTAACACTCTCCATACACAGAGGTGATGAAGTATGTGATAAAGTAACACTCTCTATACACAGAGGTGATGAAGTATGTGATAAAGTAACACTCTCTATACACAGAGTGTGATGAAGTATGTGATAAAGTAACACTCTATACACAGAGGTGATGAAGTATGTGATAAAGTAACACTCTCTATACACAGAGGTGATGAAGTATGTGATAAAGTAACACTCTCTATACACAGAGGTGATGAAGTATGTGATAAAGTAACACTCTCTATACACAGAGGTGATGAAGTATGTGATAAAGTAACACTCTCCATACACAGAGGTGATGAAGTATGTGATAAAGTAACACTCTATACACAGGTGAGAGGTGATGAAGTATGTGATAAAGATAAAGTAACACTCTCTATACACAGAGGTGATGAAGTATGTGATAAAGTAACACTCTCTATACACAGAGGTGATGAAGTATGTGATAAAGTAACACTCTCTATACACAGAGGTGATGAAGTATGTGATAAAGTAACACTCTCTATACACAGAGGTGATGAAGTATGTGATAAAGTAACACTCTCCATACACAGAGGTGATGAAGTATGTGATAAAGTAACAGTCTCAATACACAGAGGTGATGAAGTATGTGATAAAGTAACACTCTCTATACACAGAGGTGATGAAGTATGTGATAAAGTAACACTCTCCATACACAGAGGTGATGAAGTATGTGATAAAGTAACACTCCATACACAGAGGTGATGAAGTATGTGATAAAGTAAACACTCTCTATACACAGAGGTGATGAAGTGATAAAGTAACATGTGATAAAGTATGTGATAAAGTAACACTCTCTATACACAGAGGTGATGAAGTATGTGATAAAGTAACACTCCATACACAGAGGTGATGAAGTATGTGATAAAGTAACACTCTCTATACACAGAGGTGATGAAGTATGTGATAAAGTAACACTCTCTATACACAGAGGTGATGAAGTATGTGATAAAGTAACACTCTCCATACACAGAGGTGATGAAGTATGTGATAAAGTAACACTCTCTATACACAGGTGATGAAGTATGTGATGAAGTGATATGTGATAAAGTAACACTCTCCATACACAGAGGTGATGAAGTATGTGATAAAGTAACACTCTCTATACACAGAGGTGATGAAGTATGTGATAAAGTAACACTCTCTATACACAGAGGTGATGAAGTATGTGATAAAGTAACACTCCATACACAGAGGTGATGAAGTATGTGATAAAGTAACACTCTCTATACAGAGGTGATGAAGTATGTGATAAAGTAACACTCTCTACATACAGTATGTGAGGTGATGAAGTATGTGATAAAGTAACACTCTCTATACACAGAGGTGATGAAGTATGTGATAAAGAAACACTCCATACACAGAGGTGATGAAGTATGTGATAAAGTAACACTCTCTATACACAGAGGTGATGAAGTATGTGATAAAGTAACACTCTCCATACACAGAGGTGATGAAGTATGTGATAAAGTAACACTCTCATACACAGAGGTGATGAAGTATGTGATAAAGTAACACTCTCTATACACAGGTGATGAAGTATGTGATAAAGTAACACTCTCCATACACAGAGGTGATGAAGTATGTGATAAAGTAACACTCTCTATACACAGAGGTGATGAAGTATGTGATAAAGTAACACTCCATATACACAGAGGTGATGAAGTATGTGATAAAGTAACACTATCATATACACAGAGGTGATGAAGTATGTGATAAAGTAACACTCTCTATACACAGAGGTGATGAAGTATGTGATAAAGTAACACTCTCTATACACAGAGGTGATGAAGTATGTGATAAAGTAACACTCTCCATACACAGAGGTGATGAAGTATGTGATAAAGTAACACTCCATACACAGAGGTGATGAAGTATGTGATAAAGTAACACTCTCTATACACAGAGGTGATGAAGTATGTGATAAAGTAACACTCTCTACACTGATAAATACACAGAGGTGATGAAGTATGTGATAAAGTAACACTCTCTATACACAGGTGATGAAGTATATGATAAAGTAACACTCCATACACAGATGTGATGAAGTATGTGATAAAGTAACACTCTCTATACACAGAGGTGATGAAGTATGTGATAAAGTAACACTCTATACACAGAGGTGATGAAGTATGTGATAAAGTAACACTCCATACACAGATGTGATGAAGTATGTGATAAAGTAACACTCTCTATACACAGAGGTGATGAAGTATGTGATAAAGTAACACTCTCATACACAGGTGATGAAGTATGTGATAAAGTAACACTCTATGTACATGTGATGAAGTATGTGATAAAGTAACACTCTCTATACACAGAGGTGATGAAGTATGAAGTATGTGATAAAGTAACACTCTCCATACACAGAGGTGATGAAGTATGTGATAAAGTAACACTCTCCATACACAGAGGTGATGAAGTATGTGATAAAGTAACACTCTATACACAGAGGTGATGAAGTATGTGATAAAGTAACACTCTACACAGAGGTGATGAAGTATGTGATAAAGTAACACTCTCATACACAGAGGTGATGAAGTATGTATGATGAAAAGTAACACTCTGCTCAGAATACACAGCTACACATCTATATGGGTGATGAAGTATGTGATAAAGTAACAGTTCATTCACTCCATGATCGATAGATCGAAGCAAACAGTATCGGGGTATAACGTCCCTGACTCCATCAACACTAGCAGCTAGTTCCCGCTCTCCTCCCTGTGTTGATATCCTGGATATGACAGGAAACGTGCTGAGGTCTATCAGTCCACTCCACAAAGGTAACAACATCTTACAGTATCCCGTCTTCCTCAGTACCACGAGGACAGTCAACATCCTGGTGTCTGAATGTGGAACCAAGTGTGTCGTGTGTCTGACCCCCGAGGGAGATGTGGTGTTCAGCTACAGCCCTACAGGAGACACAACACTGGAGTGTCCTCAGGGTATCACAAGTACCAGAACAGGCGACATCCTGGTTACAGACTACAGACAACACAGAGTCATCCATCTGACTGAGTCATGTCAGTTTGTACAAAATCTGCTGACATCCAAGGACTGTATTCAGAATCCACGTGGACTGTGTATAGATGAGAGAGGGTGGCTACGTGTTTGTCTTCACAAATGTGCCATACAGACGTTCTCGTGTAAATAGAGAAACACTGATGAGCTGCTGCTACATGTCAGGACATTCTGGTAGAAACTTACAGACAGAAGATGATAGTGTTGTCCTGCTACATGTCAGGACATTCTGGTAGAAACATACAGACAGATGATGGTAGTGTTGTTCTGCTACATGTCAGGACATTCTGGTAGAAACACACAGACAAAGGATGGTAGTGTTGTGCTCCTACATGTCAGGACATTCTGGTAGAAACATACAGACAGATGATGGTAGTGTTGTGCTGCTACATGTCAGGACATTCTGGTAGAAACATACAGACAGAAGATGATAGTGTTGTGCTGCTACATGTCAGGACATTCTGGTAGAAACAAACAGACAGAAGATGGTAGTGTTGTTCTGCTACATGTCAGGACATTCTGGTAGAAACAAACAGACAGAAGATGGTAGTGTTGTTCTGCTACATGTCAGGACATTCTGGTAGAAACATACAGACAGACGATGATAGTGTTGTGCTGCTACATGTCAGGACATTCTGGTAGAAACATACAGACAGAAGATGGTAGTGTTGTTCTGCTACATGTCAGGACATTCTGGTAGAAACATACAGACAGACGATGATAGTGTTGTGCTGCTACATGTCAGGACATTCTGGTATAAACATACAGACAGAAGATGGTAGTGTTGTTCTGCTACATGTCAGGACATTCTGGTAGAAACATGCAGACAGAAGATGGTAGTGTTGTGCTGCTACATGTCAGGACATTCTGGTAGAAACATACAGACAGAAGATGGTAGTGTTGTGCTGCTACATGTCAGGACATTCTGGTAGAAACATACAGACAGAAGATGGTAGTGTTGTTCTGCTACATGTCAGGACATTCTGGTAGAAACATACATCACAAAGTAACTGCCATGCGACGGTGACAGGTAATCAGACCATACAATCAAGTGATGAAGCTGTCACACGTGTATTTACTGATTTTGTTGAAACTGAAAGCGACGGCTGCTGTGTACTGATGTAAAATGTTGCCATGATCTGGTTGTTGTGTTGATAAGATCTGGGTGCATTCAGTCTTCTGGTGACGTCAGTAAGATACAGGTGTTTCCATGCCCTCTGGTTGTTGTTGGACTCGTCTGTAATTTACTGATTTTGTTGACATAATCGGATTCTTGTGTTCACAAGATCTGCCACATACTTCAGCACTTGTAGCGGGGATAGGCCGACACGTTGTTCCAAAGAACCACAATTTGTCAAGTATAGCCAAGTCAAATTTTAAGTTAGTATATCGTGGTTGGATAGTTTGTAGGTTTCAGCTTTTCAGTATTTGTATATCATGGTTGGATAGTTTATAGGTTTCAGTTTTTCAGTATTTATATATAGTGGTTGGATAGTTTGTAGGTTTCAGTTTTTCAGTATTTGTATATAGTGGTTGGATAGTTTATAGGTTTCAGTTTTAAGTATTTTTATATCGTGGTTGGATAGTTTATAGGTTTCAGTTTTTCAGTATTTGTATATCGTGGTTGGATAGTTTATAGGTTTCACTTTTAGGTATTTGTAGATAGTGGTTTGATAGTTTGTAGGTTTCAGTTTTTCAGCATTTGTATACAATGGCTGAAAAGTTTATAGGTTTCAGCTGTTAACTGTACAGATAAATTATTATAGACCCTCTGAGTTCAATGTACCCAGTTACGTCCCTTACCAGTGTATGGATCCGCTTGACAGGAGTCGAATCCCGGTTTTGTTCATGTTATGAGACTCACTTATGCTCAAGACTTTAACCAAAGTGTTACACGTCTAACAACTGCATTACTTCGGGTTTCCCTTCCCTATAACGCCAACGTGACCTGATATAACATAAACAAATCAGATTTACAATGAGTAGAATATCTCCACTCGGGATTTAGTCCGAATGTCAAAATGACTTCTGCTTGCCGTATCTTATCTAATTAGGTGAAGACTTTACAACAGATACGACAGGTAGTGTCATGTTGCAATCAGAGAAACCTACCTTGACTGTTTACATTTTACATATCCTCTTTCACGTTGACATTTCTCATTCTCTTTGTGTGTTATAAGTATCTGCAGATAGCATGCAGTATTTGATATATTCGCTAATGTAAACACGCATTACATGCTGAAGGCTTTGTTGTTAAAATAAGGTTTGTTTGTTTGTTGTTTAACGCCGCACTCAGAAATGCAACAGCTACATGGCTGCGGTCTGTAAATAGCCGAGTTTGGACAAGTGGTCAACAGCATGAGCACCGATCTATCATGCTAAGGCTGCTTTCAGCAAGGTTCTACAGTTTATCTTCAGTATTATAGCTTCATGGTGGCGGTCTGTAAATAGCCGATTCTGGACCCGACATCCCAGTGTTCAACAGCATGAGCACCGAACTGCTTTCAGCAATGTGCTACAGTTCCAGATATATCACGGTTGCCCGTAATTAATTGAATTTTTGCCAGACAGGCAATCTAGCAAGTCCGCGAACCTGACCACCCGATCCCAGTCGCCCCTCATGTCCAGCACAGACAGATGGGGACACATCCTATCTCGGACCATCTGACACAGGACCGACCCCGTGGGATGTATTGTGTACTTCTAATAAGGGACCACACCCGTAGTCTAGTGGATGAAGCGTCTGCCCGGAGAGCGGAAGGCAGGTAGTTCGGTCCCAGACCTCATCACACAAACAGACGTTGTAAGATGGTTCTTGTTGCACTGCATGAGCTCGGAATTAGGGGATAAAACAGGGACGGGGTGTTACCTTGTGGTCTAGAACTATATAACCGATAACACAATTACACGATGAGAATTGACGTTGCTGTATACGCGCCATAATCTTGAACGCGACATTAAACTGTAGCTGTACATGAAAAACAAGATGAATGATTTTATTATCCAGATCATATATTTCTTACACGTGTGTCCTTCCATTAAGTGAATGGACGGCATATTTTGACCACACCCAACAGCAAGACGATCACTGACGTAACTTGATCAATGTTGGAGCATGACTCATGTCACGTGACCGACATGAGCCTCGGGGGTCTGGTTGTGTTTTCAGAGTAGCTGGGAGCACGCTGGTCGATAGCTTCATTGATGAACCGAGTTTACAATTAGCCTCATAATTAGCTCTCCAGAACTCAGCTAGAATACACAGTGTAAAGGGAACACAAGAAGAACACGTCGATTGTGTCCGACTGCACTCCATGGTTTCTCGGCGTTTCAACTTTCATTTAAAAGCGTAAATGAGTTTCTGATTGTGTTGTTTTAGTAAGACCATGCAGTCATCGAACTCTCAAGTACAAAGAAGATCCTCCTCTCTATCCTCCGGTGTAGAAACATTTTAGTGAGGTCGTGTCAACGTCCTTGACTAGCAGTACTGCGCATGTCAGCTACACGGGGATAAAATCTCTGAGAAACGGAAGAAAAACAGCGATTACGTGATGGGAGCAACGATCACCTCCTTTCCATCTGAGTTATGTGTTGGCATCACTTGTCCGTTTCATGTCGCAATTAATTCGTTCCAATCGGAGCAACTCCCGCAGCAGACGACATCAAACAGCCGACTTATCCTCCGTGGGGCTTGGCGTAAATCTAATTTAAGGAGAACTTCAAAGCACATCGTTCTCCAACCTGCTCCTTACAGCACAGAACAGTCCACAAACTGGGCAAATTAAATCAATTACCCTTCAACTCGGGGCTCAATCTCTCCTAATAATTAGATTCCCGTTGGTTTGCGGGGCTATTCAAAGGCGCGTGTTACGCAAATGAAACGCTTGTCTGTATCCTCACGGAAGTCAATAATGCAGGAACAAGTCAACCGGATATAGTCATCCGCGCATGCGCATCTGCTGATAGCTACAAAGAACAAGGTTAAGCTAGTTTAAAACATGGCGTCAAATAAGTCCTGTTTGGTTTGCGATCGACCTGCCTAATTTACGGACGACTGAATGTCTTGGTAATATGACAAACACTATTACGTGAAGGGGACAAGTTTGTATGCGTTACATCCCTTTCCTTCTTTATACGTATATGTATGCTTGTAGGACCCAGGACGTATTATTTTCAGCAATACAAGCCCCTGTGGTCCGAGCAATATATATCGGGAGTGTCACACTGATCATAATCAAAACACCAGACCAACTCTGCGAGTTTTTTGCAGAATTTATGTCCTAAAACTACAGCCAGGTGTGCGAGAAAGGATGGAGACGGCACAGCGCAGGTTAACGAATCAATAACTTTGTCGGTACTTGTGCACGTGCTTCTCTAACTTCTGACTGTCCCTTTCTCTGCACTCCTCCATCGCAACAAATAGTGAAATATGTCAATATTTTAATGATAATTTGTTAAACAACTTTTTTAAATTTAGGACATAAATTCTGCAAACAAATCACAGAGTTTGTGTGATGTTTTGATTATGATCAGCGTTTCATTGAGTATTATATGTTTATTAGTTTTCGAGTTAGATTGCAATTCATCGGTCCACTTTTGAGCCAAACGGACTATAGCAGTGAATGGGTAGCTGGCGGCAAATAAATCATATGACTGTCAACATTCTAGAACATCACAGACAGCTTGGGTTAACCGGGGTAATAATGTGTTAACGCTTTGAGCATAGATAAGCAGGTGCGTGGATACAGGCGCTATGTAAGATATACATTATACTAGCAAGAGCGTGGAAACAGGCACTATATAAGATATACATTATACTAGCAAGAGCGTGGATACAGGCTCTATATAAAATATACCTGATACCAGCAAGAGCGTTGATACAGGCGCTATATAAGATATACATTATACTAGCAGGTGCGTGGATACAGGCGCTATGTAAAATATACCTGATACTAGCAAGATCGTGGATACAGGCGCTATATAAGATATACATTATACTAGCAGGTGAGTGGATACAGGCGCCATATATGATATACCTTATACTAGCAAAAGCGTGGATACAGGCGCTATGTAAGATATACATTATACTAGCAAGAGCGTGGATACAGGCGCTATATAAGATATACAATATACTAGCAAGAGCGTGGATACAGGCGCTATATAAGATATACAATATACTAGCAAAAGCGTGGATACAGGCGCTATGTAAGATATACATTATACTAGCAAGAGCGTGGATACAGGCGCTATATAAGATATACAATATACTAGCAAGAGCGTGGATACAGGCGCTATATAAGATATACTTTATACTAGCAAGAGCGTGGATACAGGCGCTATATAAGATATACAATATACTAGCAAAAGCGTGGATACAGGCGCTATGTAAGATATACATTATACTAGCAAGAGCGTGGATACAGGCGCTATATAAGATATACAATATACTAGCAAGAGCGTGGATACAGGCGCTATGTAAGATATACATTATACTAGCAAGAGCGTGGATACAGGCGCTATATAAGATATACAATATACTAGCAAAAGCGTGGATACAGGCGCTATGTAAGATATACAATATACTAGCAAGAGCGTGGTTACAGGTGCTATGTAAGATATACATTATACTAGCAGGTGCGTGGATACAGGCGCCATATATGATATACCTTATACTAGCAAAAGCGTGGATACAGGCGCTATGTAAAATATACATCATTCTAGCAAGAGCGTGGATACTGGCGCTATATAAGATATACATTATACTAGCAGGTGCGTGGATACAGGCGCCATATATGATATACCTTATACTAGCAAGAGCGTGGATACAGGCGCTATATAAGATATACATTATACTAACGAAAGCGTGGATACAGGCGGTATATGAGATATACCTTATAGTAGCAGGTGCGTGGATACAGGCGCTATAAAAGATATACATTATACTAGCAAGAACGTGGATACAGGCGCTATGTGAGATATACATTATACTAGCAAGAGCGTGGATACAGGTACTATATAAGATATACATTATACTAGCAAGAGCGTGGATACAGGCGCTATATAAGATATACATTATACTAGCAGTTGCGTGGATACAGGCGCTATATAAGATATACATTATACTAGCAAGAGCGTCGATTCAGGCGCTATGGAAGATATACCTTATACTAGCAAGAGCGTGGATGATACAGGCGCTATATAAGATATACATTGTACTAGCAAGAGCGCTTCATAAATTGTCATTATTATTATTAATTTATGTATGAAATTGAAAGTGTGTGGTAGGGGTTAGAGTGGACACCATTCCCGTGATATGATATATTACTTGATATATTACGTAAACAATAACAAGAATTTACGATGCATTTGTCTGACAAATGCATAACCCTTGTATTAAGACATATATTCTGCAGACAAATTTAAACCTCGCTGCTCCCCTTACAATGAAGTCGTCAGAGACTGTTTCGATCTCACACAGAAATGACACTCTGGAACTGCCTATCGGGATGTCTGTAACACTCAGTACCACAGCTCGGTGTCCATGTGTACAATCTCGGTGTTGGAATTGTCAACTTTGAAGACTTCAACGGCTCCGGGACACAGAAAGGGATCAGAAAACTGAAAATCTATTGTGGAGGCATTGACAAAATCACAATACTGTGAAAGTAATCAGTGGACACAAACGAAGGATAACTGTCGTGTAACTATATGCGTGGACCCAGCTTCATCTGATCCTGGCGGTGATGAAGATGGCAGACAGTCTTGACCTTCAACATTCTTTCTGCCATGTTACAGTCCGATCTCCAGGGATCTTGATTTGAAATCAATAAAGATGTCAACCGACATTACACCCTTAAATATTTACCTGTCCGTTGATGAAGTCCGAGAGCGAGACAGGTTACCATGATGGCAAAACGGATGGGAATTGTATATTTTAAGGTGTAGTAGGATACGCCGATCACAGGTTCGAATCCCGATTATCATCCGATTTGTCATGACCATTGCCATGCTCGTCGGCATCCGTACCAACAGTAAACTGTTTACGCTCCTGACCTTTGTCAGTAATGTCAATATAACTTAGGACGAAGAGAGACGTCTTGAGACATTTATGGAATTATTCCTGGAAACTGCAGCTGCGTTGCTATGACAACGGAAACCACGTAAAAAGGGGTTGACTATGGAACGGGACGTATATAGTAATTCTGGACTGTGTTTGAGACTTATTGGAGGTGTGTTATTGTTAGTTACAACTGTGATGTCATAGGGTAGGAACTACCATCAGGAAATCGTGATTGAATGAAGAAACAGAAGGGATCTTGTGTTACGGCGTGGTTGCTGTATGTTACCGTATCCTGTTTGCTGAGATCGATGCTCAGCATGTCAGTCACTGGATTGTCTGATCTAGACTATATCTACAGACCAACTTCACATAGATTGACCCGTGAAGATCTGGGTTAGAATTGGTCCTCAACAACCTATGCTTGTTGTGAGAGGCGACTAACGGGATGGGGTGGTCAGGCTCGCTGACTTGGTTGACACATGCCATCTTATCTAGAGACATTTGTGGATATATTCCTGGAAACTGCAACTGCGTTGCTATGACTACGAAAACCACGTAATAGTGTCATGTTAAACGATGGACTTTTCACAGCAAGGGTGGAATATAGACCAGGACGATAGTAATTCTGGACTGTGTGTGTGGCTTATTGGAGGTGTGTTATTGTTAGTTACAACTGTGATGTCATAGGGTAGAAGTTAGCCTCAATACATCAGGTGGTTGTAAGAGGAAACAGAAGGGATCTTGTGTTACGGCGTGGTTGCTGTATGTTACCGTATCCTGTTTGCTGAGGTCGATGCTCAGCATGTCAGTCACTGGATTGTCTGATCTAGACTATATCTACAGATCAACTTCACACGGCTTGATCCGTGAAGATCCGGGTTAGAAGTCAGTTACCCATGCTTGCCGTAAGAGGCGACTAACAGGATCGGGTGGTCATGCTCGCTGACTTGGTTGACACATGTCAACGTATCCCAGTTGTGTTGATCGATGCTCATGCTGTTGATCGCTGGATTGTCTGACTCGATTAGTTAGGCGACATACTGCTGGGTGCGGCGTTACACAACAAACAAATAGTCATATAATGTTCATCTGTAGATAGTTCATAATCCTCATGGAATTTATTCCCACTGGTATTCCATATCCTCATCTTCCATTGTGTGGTCATGACGTCATTGTTTTGTGTTCTTGCAGATTCTCCCATGTGATAAATACCAGTCACTATCAAGACCCAATGTTCCTATATTGCTACAGAGAAGTCTGTGAAGATTGGTAGTCTGTGGGCTGAGTCACCTTGATTGTGTTGGTTGCTTAGGGTGACTCTGTTCTTGTCTGTTCTGTCGGAAGAGGCAACTAACAGGATCGGGAGGGCAGGCTCTCTGTCCTGGTTGACATTTACGACATTTATTAAAAGATATTTACTAACTAAAACAGGGCAGTCTCCTTTAAACAACTATGCTGTTGACTTTCCTCAGATTTAGGGGAAGATCCACACTCACTCACTCAGAATTTGGGGGGGGAACTGGTGTCACAGTGGTCTAAGCCGGCAGAATAATTGTTGCTCATAGTTTCATCCTCTAGGCGAGCCAGAATGCCTTCCTTTGTGGGTTCGAATCCCAGAGTCGTCCTGATCTGGGTGTGTCAGCACCGCACCCATGTTTGTAGGGTCGTCACAATCACCTGGATCACTTCAGGTTTAACTCACATTTAGCAGACACGCCGTCATACAAGTGGAATACGGTGTGAAGCTATGTTCAACCCAGCGCACCCAAGACCCCTTCAAATACTGTGCAAAGCTGTGTTAAGCCCAGCGCACCCAAGAACCCTTTCAAATACTGTACAAAGCTGTGTTAAACCCAGCGCACCCAAGAACCCTTTCAAATACTGTACAAAGCTGTGTTAAACCCAGTGCACCCAAGAACCCTTTCAAATACTGTACAAAGCTGTGTTAAACCCAGAACACCCAAAACCACTTTCAAATACTGTACAAAGCTGTGTTAAACCCAGAACACCCAAAACCCCTTTCAAATACTGTGCAAAGCTGTGTCACACCCAGCGCACCCAAGACCCCTTTCAAATACTGTGCAAAGCTGTGTTAAGCCCAGCACATCCAAGAACCCCTTCCAAATATATCTACGTATCGTGGTGAATCTAGGTCAAGGTTACTACACTATATATCTTAAGAACTTACTCTAAGGGGGATGAAGTGGTCAGGCATAGTGACGTAGCTGATGACGTCATCATGACCTCAAGTGTGGAGACTCAAGCTGTCAACCACTGGTTTTCCTGCTTCAACTAGAATGACACAAAGTTATTATTGTGATAGGATATTTGAGACTGGGTATTCTGTGGCGTTTTAAATTTGAAGGTTAAGTAGAACTGCAAAGTGTACCTTGATGTACCGTGCTTTAAAACAAACACAAGTTTATTCCTATATTGATATCGTAGGACGCTGCACCATTGAACTTCAGCAATGTTGACTATGTACTGCCTAAATTCAGCCCGTTGGAATTCCCTTTCTGCAACCATCCACAGCAGCTCGCCATCTCCATTAAACCTGTCGATTATAAGAATACGCATTGAATACTATCCAGCAGTTTACCCCTACCCTACGTACGCCAGGTAACCTCTTCCGAGAACCGAGGTAATCATATGAATAGAGGAGATGTTTTACACCTGGGGTACAATTTCCCTCTACACCGCTCTTGACTACCGAGCCGAGAAGGTAGGTGCTGTGTGCTCGAAAACACAGAGACGATATTTCGTACCTCTGAAGGGCGGATATTGATTTGAGAATAATTTTGGGTTCGAATGATGACATATCTGACGAAAAGTCACATAATATACACACGTTTAAAACGAGAAATTCCCTGTTTGTAGAATATACAATGTCAGTTATTTCGTATGCTTGTACTTTCGTTATTGAACTGGTTCATACAAGCGCCAAGCTCACTGTTGAGGTTGAAACAGGACATTTGTGTGCTAATGTAAATATCATAGAAACGTATATATTGCCTGGAAATACTTATACGTGTGAAATCTTAACACTCTGTTGGAATTACAGGGTCATAAATCCTAAATTTCAACCCTCTTCTCAACCCGGAAGTTAGATATAACCCTACTTTCGTTATGATAATGATGCACCGTTATCGCCTTCATGGCCCTCGCTGTAGACACCCAGACTGGTCAAAATACTCGGACAATGTTAAAGACTTTTACACGAATCCGTGCCTCGGTGCACGGGGTGAACAAAGTTCATTTATGTCACACTTACAGGACCGGCCAAGCGACATACGGAAAGAACGAAAAACTGAACCTGTTGTGTTTACAGTTTAACGATATCAACATGGAGTGAAATTAACACGAATATACTTTCGAAACCTCTTAATTGTGGTGACAAGATGATGAAGTATGTGATAAAGTAACACTCGCCATACACAGAGGTGATGAAGTATGTGATAAAGTAACACTCTCTATACACAGAGGTGATGAAGTATGTGATAAAGTAACACTCGTCATACACAGAGGTGATGAAGTATGTGATAAAGTAACACTCTCCATACACAGAGGTGATGAAGTATGTGATTAAGTAACACTCTCCATACACAGAGGTGATGAAGTATATGATTCAGTAACACTCTCCATACACAGAGGTGATGAAGTATATGATACAGTAACACTCTCCATACACAGAGGTTGTGAATATGATAAAGTAACACTCTCTATACACAGAGGTGATGAAGTATGTGATAAAGTAACACTCTCTATACACAGAGGTGATGAAGTATGTGATAAAGTAATACTCCATACACAGAGGTCATGAAGTATGTGATAAAGTAACACTCTCCATACACAGAGGTATATGATAAAGTAACACTCTCTATACACAGAGGTGATGAAGTATGTGATAAAGTAACACTCTCTATACACAGAGGTGATGAAGTATGTGATAAAGTAATACTCTCCATACACACATTCAGAGGGGTTTTCTAGCGTATATATATCGTCACAAGCATGGCTTTATATCTTCAGCGAGATACAACTCTGTAATCTCTACGTGTTTCAAAGTAAACTCAGTAAGTCCATTCGTGAATGCAGGATACACAGAGGTGACGAAGTGGATTGGATGGTCAGATTCCGTGTACTACTTGACAGTGTATCACCGTGCTTTGTGTGTCGTTTCTCATTATGTCTTGAACAGCGATGTAGCTTTTGAGACAGAATTTTGCTATCAGAATTAACCTAAAACAAAAGCCAGTCACGTTTATATTTTCTATGATGAGGTGGAATCAATTTTCGTACTTTTTTTCGACACTGATGAAAAACAAATGGAATGCAGGATTTAACACTGTGTTGGTAGAACGTGTCACGTTTATGAGTTCATTCACTAAAACTGTTCATGATTAGTAGGGTTGATTGACAGATCGATTTGTTTGTTTGTTTGTTTATAGGCTAAACAGCGAAACCCACGAGTACTACTATGAGGAAACGTTGGATTCTTGGATTCATTTATTCTCAAAAGAACCACCCACGGTGGTACAGGAGAAACGTTTTCCGAAAATAACAATAATTTGTACTTTACATGATGGCGGTTATGTTATACAGATAACTGGCGACATTAAGATATTGTGACTGAAAACAATTATGTATAAGTCTAGACAGATAAATATAAAATCCGTATCAGAAATTCTATACTCATATATACAATCACGCTGGAAGGCACTTACCTATTCTACAGATGAACTGTGCAAGGTTCTTGATTTCTTTTAGATTTCTACTACTCAAAATGTTTTTGTACTTTATTATATTAGGGAACTGTATGTATTTATTTGGAATTAATTTGAATCTGCATTCATAAAAAAACTTCACATTTAAACAGATAGTGGAATTCATCAGCTATATAGCTGGCGACATACACAGTTTACATGTCCTAAATTCTCTCTCTATGCCAAGCCAACAGCCAACCTCGACAGGCAGATTATGGTTACAAGTTCTGTATTTTCCAAAGAGGGTAGTGTATTTGTTTAGGCAGAAGGAGATAGTTATCAAATGAAGGAATATCTGTTAAGTATTTCTAATAAAGCCCTTTCGGGCTTCTCTTTACGTCAGATCTCCAGTTTTGATAGAACTTACCAAAACCATAATCAAGACCAATCTGGTGGGATTCCAGCAATCATAGGTTACTGGCACGTCTAAGGGACGCAACTCTGCACGGCGAATCCTTGCAGCCCCTAAACAATCAATGCTTCATGTCCTCTTTCAGATGGCTACCTCTCAGAAGCTGACGGAACATTACTTAACCTGTATCATCTGCTCCGGCGTCTTCAGTAATCCATGTACACTTGTGTGTAATCACACCTTCTGTCGGAAATGTATCGTCAACTACACCAAAACCAGACCAGAAGCCATCAGTGCCAAGTCCCTCCTCTGTCCATTCTGCAGCAAGATGACGAAAGTGTCCGACCCTGAGAGACCCGTGGAGGAGTGGGCGGATGACGTCAAACCTATCTTTCTCATCCAGGGACTCTTGGACTCGTTTGGTCCGGGATCTAAAGGTAGACACGTGTTAAATACCTCCGTATCATAATGACTCGGAAGTATAGTCTATTTCACCATAATGACTTCAAATAATAGCATGTGAGATAAAAATATGTATCTGTATTTCCAAGCATCATAATAATATCAGTGGTTGACAGCCAACATGACAGATGTTATTTGTGTTCAGGTACTTTGTACAATCTGTCATCGATACACCAGTGTACTGAACGTTAAACACCTACAACGTACAACCTCATCTTTCAGATACAACCTGCTGCAGCTATTGTAAAGAGGAAGGGGAGACAACTCCTGCCTCTGTTTGGTGCTATGTGTGTGATGATGCGTTATGTGGGAGATGCGTCAGAATTCACAACCGCATCCCATCAGCTCGTCACCACGATGTCACTGACCTGTCTGGGGAGGTCAAAGTTAAACGAAGGCGGATGGTCATGTGTAAAGAACACAAGGATGAAAGTGTTAAGTTGTTGTGTAAAGATTGCGGGAAAGCAGTTTGCCAAACCTGTTGTACCATCTACCACAGGCAATGTGTCTCTGTGGTCAGCTTGGAATCAGAGATGCAGGCAATGAAAACAGCACTGACGCGGGCGACGGGCAATTTGTCACAGAGAAAGGAGAAAATCAACAAAGAGATCGAGGCAAAGAAATTCAAGGTTGAAGACGAAACATTTCGATTTAAAGAAATGGAATCGTATATTAACTCTGGAACTGTCAAGGCGATACAACAGATTAAACTCAAGGAACGGAGACTTCTTGATGAACTAAAAGAGATGTCAGGCAAATACATCGGACAAATGAAAGCAGACATAAAGTCAGGTGAGATGTCAGTACAGATGTACCAACAACAGACGGAGCTGATAGACCAGGCTCTACAATCGGAGTGTGACATGGATGTGTATGAGATGTATCAGGGATGTGAGGCCGGTGATGTGGAAGCTGTCGGAGACGCTGACCTGAAGGAGAGAGGAAGAATAGCCAGTGTCACATTCAGACAGGACACAGACAAGCTGAGTAAAGCACTGGGCGATCTACAGCTGGGTGAGATAGAGGTCCTGTATGAGAGTGTGCAGGACCTGAAGGTTACTCTTGTGTTACACGACACCATGGACATCACAGTAGCCGACGATACACGTACATCACTGCCTATGGGAGTGACAGTGGTGGTGGTGGGTGGTAGAGACACGGTTGTAGTCACCGACTACAACAACAAGAGTGTGAAGTCCTTCTACACCAGCAACAATCAGCCAGGCCACAGTAAGCTCCTGCTTGATGGAGATCCCTATGGTATCACGAAGTTGACCCACGATCAGGTAGCTGTCACTGTGTCAGACACCAAACAGATTGTAACAATAAAAGTCAAACCAGACCTAGAGTTACTGACAACCATCACAACCATCAAACAGTATGGGGGTATAACGTCCCTGACACCATCAACACTAGCAGCTAGTTCCTGGTCTCCTCCCTGTGTTGATATCCTGGATATGACAGGAAACGTGCTGAGGTCTATCAGTCCACTCCACAAAGGTAACAACATCTTACAGTATCCCGACTTCCTCAGTACCACGAGGACAGGTAACATCCTGGTGTCTGACAGTGGAACCAAGTGTGTCGTGTGTCTGACCCCCGAGGGAGATGTGGTGTTCAGCTACAGCCCTACAGGAGACACAGCACTGGAGGTTCCTCAGGGTATCACAAGTACCAGCACAGGCGACATCCTGGTTACAGACTTCAATTTACACAGAGTCATCCATCTGACTGAGTCAGGACAGTTTGTACAAAATCTGCTGACATCCAAGGACTGTATTCAGAATCCACGTGGACTGTGTATAGATGAGAGAGGGTGGCTACGTGTTTGTCTTAGCACGGGTGTCATACAGACGTTCTCGTGTAAATAGAGAAACACTGATGAGCTGCTGCTACATGTCAGGACATTCTGGTAGAAACATACAGACAGAAGATGGTAGTGTTGTGCTGCTACATGTCAGGACATTCTGGTAGAAACATACAGACAGAAGATGGTAGTGTTGTGCTGCTACATGTCAGGACATTCTGGTAGAAACATACAGACAGAAGATGGTAGTGTTGTGCTGCTACATGTCATGACATTCTGGTAGAAACATACAGACAGAAGATGGTAGTGTTGTGCTGCTACATGTCAGGACATTCTGGTAGAAACATACAGACAGATGATGGTAGTGCGGTGCTGCTACATGTCATGGCATTCTGGTAAAAACATACAGACAGAAGATGGTAGTGTTGTGGGTGTGTCTTCTTGTCTGTCTACAACAAGGTTTATCTAGTTGTCGATATTGTCACACAACATCACAAAGTAACTGACATGCGACGGTGACAGGTAGTCAGACCATACAATCAGGTGATGAAGCTGTCACACGTGTATTATATTGATTTTGTTGAAACTGAAAGCGACGGCTGCTGTGTACAGATGTAAAATGTTTGAAAAGAAAGTAAAACGTAATACATGTGTAGTGATTTGTATCAATCTGTCAACTTAGTTCATGTCAGAATACACTGCTTTGTTGTACATTGGTTTCCCATCGAGTTCATTACGAACCTGGGCGGTGGGGTAGCTTTGTGGTTAAAGCATTCGCTAGGTACGCAGAAGATCAGGGTTCGATTCCATGTGTGAAGCCCATTTCTGGTGACCCCCGTTCTGATATTGCTAAAAGCGGCGTTAAACTAAACTCGCTCAAATATTTTAACCAATCTAAAGGTAACTACTGCCACAATCAATCTATCAGATAGCTTGGATAATTCTGGGGGCGGCATGAAACATGAAACAAACAATATGTAAACCAGTCGGTCACCTCCCTACACAAAACATGGCGTAGCCTCCACCTCAAATACGTCATAGACCCTTACGTAGTTGAGTGGACAGAGCGTCTGCCCAGAGAGGGTGGGAGGTTCGATCCCCGGTCGCGTCTTACCAGGTTACAATATGGTACCCGTTGGTACCCTTAGGAACGCTCGGCATTGATAACAATCAGACTGGTCAGCTCGGAGTCAGTGTGATATGAATGAGTAGGGAGATTGTATCTCCTTGGGCTACCGCTACAACGTTGCTGCCTGTGTCGTTGTCACTGTTGTTGTCAATGTACATGAACATGTTGTAGTCCATGTTGTTATGTTGTTTTCAACGATGGTTTCCATGTTGTTGTCCACGTTGTTTACCATGTGGTCAATGGCAGTGACGGCAGAGTGAGTGACACACTGTCTAAAACCCACACAAGACAACCGACATCGTCGCCGGATCAAGAGTTGGAGAAACACAACAAACAACGGTGTTTATATCAACTGTTGTACTGAATAATATAATTCCAAGATTGAGACAGTCGTATGTACAGAATGCATCCATTGAATGATACAAAATGCTGCTGTCTTGCATAAACTCTTTCAGGTGGTGTCTGCTGCTAAAATAGATTTCGCCGCATGTTAAACATCTATAATTCACTTGGCACCACTTCCCAAGCTCGTAATTGGTTATGTATTCTTAGAAAGTCATTTACGAAACATAGTTCCCCACCATTGTACGATATATGACAAAACGTTACGTTCATGAACAGAAACAATATCAGCGAAATGTACAGCGAATGTTTAAATTAGTAAAGCCATTTCACCAACGGTTTAGTACAGGGTAGTAAGTTAGTGCGTACCATCCTCGACAATCAGGGATATAACGTTCCACCGATAATATACATTTACTACATGTATGTCCAATATTATACCCCCGTGTGTCGAGGATGCTCGTCTCGTTGCTTGTGTTCTCCTGCTAGACCGTAATACACGTGGATCATTATGCCAAAAACAGGATGTCTATTGTTGTAGACATATCAGTAAATTGTTTGACACCAATAATGTCTCTTCGAGACCATGAGCCTTGAGTACAGTGAAACCTCGCTAACCAGGACAGTAACATTCCCATTCAAATCGTCCAGAATAAGAAATGTCCGGATTAATAAATCGTTGTTACTGGTTCCTGTCCTATGCAGATTGTTAGCCGTGTCATATAAGTCCACATTGACGGGGTGCCACTGTAAGAACATGGACGCAGTGTAGGCAGGATGTTATTGACAGTAATGACCTCTTGGGGTCCTAAAGAAATGATAATTCGCATCATAAGTCAAGGCCTTTTTTCTTGTAAACGATAACTTTTGCGGAGGTATTTGCAGATATACCCCATATATTTTCGCCATATTCCTGAGGTACTCATGTACAGGGGGAATAAAACTGAGGTGTTCAGACAACCAGGGGAGCCCCGCTTAATCAAAATATTCCCTTTCTGAACCACAAATGTAGACGAGCCCACTGTCTTGGTAAACCCCATGGGTTGAACCAGGGTTTAGTCCCTTAGAGTCAAGAATAATTAGGACACGTTCTCTCAGAAGTTGTCTCCCCCTGGTTGTCTGGGAAATCTAGACACCAACATGATTGTCATAATACCTTCACAGCCATAGTATTATGTTATTTCACCTACAACTCATTGGATAGAATAAGACGGAAAATTGGTCCTTAATATTATGCAAGCGGTTTTACAGAATGACCACGTGTCACAATGGCGGAGATAAACAGCACCCAAATCGACATATGGTTCAGAAGACAGGCGATCAATATCAAGTGAAAGACTGAAAACAAGACTAGACAAGCCATCGGGCATATTACGTAGACACATCACACACTGTGTAACATATTTACTTATGTCCGTTATTCGACATATTGATTTAACACTGTATGGTTTGTGTATCTAAAATCGTAGTAATATCTGGCTTCCGGTGACGCATGCGTTGTGGGACCAGAATATAACGTGTTTCCGTAATGACATTCTGGAAGATGGTCTAACTGTGTATTTATACAGTAATATGTGCATAAAAAGTTGTTAAGATCAGTTGGGGATCTGTAATTCCGTATAACCTGGTCTTATGTATAGTCGAAGACACCAAGAATCTGTATGTGTAGTTTTATGTCGCGTTTAGCAATATCATGACAGGGACTCAAGAAATGTGTTTCCGGTTACCAAACCATCTTACAAAAAGACAAGAACTTGTATCCTGGAAGACTACAATAAATGCACATTCTGTACCAAGGACATTGTCAGCTAAATCATTAACACAGCGTCAGAATCAACTAAACACCATCAATGGTCACTAAATAGTAAATAGCGGCCTTCGTTTGTGGAATGTTTCCGAGTCTTAACACAAGATCCATGTATGATTCACACAACAATCCAGGTATGATCCACACAACAATCCATGTATGATTCACACAACAATCCAGGTATGATCCACACAACAATCCATGTATGATTCACACAACAATCCAGGTATGATCCACACAACAATCCATGTATGATCCACATAACAATCCATGTATGATACACACTACAATCCACGTATGATCCACACTACAATCCATGTATGATCCACACAACAATCCATGTATGATCTACACAACAATCTATGTATGATCCACACAACAATCCATGTATGATCCACACAACAATCCATGTATGATCCACACTACAATCCATGTATGATCCGCCCTAAAATCCATGTATGATCCGACCGCCTCCGTGGTGTAGTAGTTAGAGCGTCCACCCGGAGAGCGGAAGGTCGCGTGTTCGATCCGCGACCGCGTCATACCAAAAGACGTTAAAATATGCAGTCTAAGTAAACTTAGCCTCAGTATTATTCGTTACCCTACTATACTGTAGAGGAGTGTAACGAATAGTATTGAGACTAAGTTTACTTAGACTGTTAAAATATGGTACTTGTTGGTCCCTGCCTGGCGCTCGGCATTAGCGGGTACAACAAGGACTGGTCGGTTCGAGTCACAGAGGGAGGCAGGTCAACAGTGTTTCCTTGTACATGTTTCTGGAGGTGAGGTAAGTTACACAAGATAACCCATCAAACAGTTGTAACAACGTAATGTAGAATATATATCCAACAAAATACATCTTTTATAGTTATGTTCGGGTGTTTTCTTTTCACAAAACTAGGATACATTTGTCAGTAAAACAATAGACAAGATTTGTCTGGTCATAGTATCAAATACGCAAAAAAGACATAAGCATGCATATTGAAAACATCACTGTTCCAACATAATATGTCCAAACTTGGACATGAAAATTTACAGATATTTCATTCTTTAACTTTATCGAATGGTTGATGCTCTGGAACACACTCCTATCCCTGTAACAAAACAAATCTAGGATATTCTTAAACTCCTGTGGAAACCAAACTCCACGACAGTGTTTTACAGTGTCTGTCTCTGTCACACAGTCTGTACACAGTAACCAAAGGACAGACAGACCAACAGCATTCAGACAAAGGCACTATATGGATATATATACAAAACCTCACAATCCTTCAAGAGTTTAGTGAATGTTGAACATCCCCACATTCAGTGTCAACAAGCAGTCAGTTCACGATCAGACATCTTGTGATGGTAAACATGAGGTCACTGACCAGCTAACATATTCAGCTCTTCTAAATGGTGTTCCTAGCACCAATATTATGCTGACAATTCTAACAGAGATCTATGTTGTACCCTCACCCATGACAAATACATCACAAAGACGTAGCCTGTTTAACTACTCAAGATTTATAGAATATCCTGAATAAGAGTCAAACTGTCACAATATCAACTCCCATACATGCCTCCCATACATGCCTCAACATACATGCCTCCCATACATGCCTCAACATACATGCCTCCCATACATGCCTCCCATACATGCCTCCATGCCTCCCATACATGCCTCCCCATATACATACATGCCTCCCATACATGCCTCCCTCCCATACACATGCCTCCCATACATGCCCCCATACATGCCTCCCTCCCATACATGCCTCCCATACATGCCACCCATACATGCCTCCCATACATGCCCCCCCATACATGCCTCCCATATACATGCCTCCCATACATGCTCCTCCCCATGCCCCCATACATGCCTCTCCTCCCATACATGCCTCCCATACATGCCCCCATACATGCCTCCCATACATGCCATACATGCCTCCCATACCTACTCCCATACATGCCTCCCATACATGCCTCCCATACATGCCCCCATACATGCCTCCCATACATGCCCCCATACATGCCTCCCATACATGCCTCCCATACATGCCTCAACATACATGCCTCCCATACATGCCTCAACATACATGCCTCCCATACATGCCTCAACATACATGCCTCCCATACATGCCCCCATACATGCCTCAACATACATGCCTCCCATACATGCCCCCATACATGCCTCCCATACATGCCTCCATACATGCCTACATGCCCCCATACATGCCCCCATACATGCCTCCCATACATGCCTCCCATACATGCCTCAACATATAGGAAAAAATAACTATATCAAACTTGAAACACATTCCTAATATATCCCAAAACTATCTCTGAAATGTAACTGGGACCTGTTTCTCACTACAGAAATCATAGCTACATTAAACAGGTAAATATAAACACATGTAAATTGTACGCTGAACTGATCTTACACTGTAATGAGAATAACTACTTAAGCTTCTATTTATTTCATAACCTTATAAAAGAAGAAGAACAACAACAAAAGACTTCAAGACATCTCCACATGCCTCTCTATACTGTCAAACTTAGTTCCTATACTTCAATATATTTCTTACATTAATATCCACTGAGTGGCAAGTTATTCCACTGCATAATTAATAAAGAAAGGGAAACCTTGTTAGTTGTTCCCTTGAATTTGTCAAGATTAAAAGTGTATGTTTCAGAGTTATATCATTTGTAAACGTCTTGTTTGTTGTACAATGCAGCACTCAGCAGTATTCCAGCTATATGTCACAGGCCTGTAAATCATGTGATTGACATCACAAGCAATGATCTACACAACTAGGATACTGCCTGAACCTGGCGTGTCACCTCTTATGTCAAACTGGGTGCTGACTTAGAACCATTCTTATGAACCTGGATGTTCACCGAGTGTGTAAACATGTACATGTTCAACCATCCAGAAAGCATGGTGTGTCAACTAACAAAGTTTCATTAAGAAGTAAGAAACTTGTGTCAAGTTTTGTGGTGAAATTCGGTTTTCTAAACAAGGGTGCATTTCTTGAGTGGAGTTGAATACGGTATTTCCTCTGTTAAGAGCCAGCCTGTGTTGAGGGCCATGTGTATGGGGGAGATGACACCTGGGCCAGGGCAGCAACAGCTAATGATTTCTCCTCCTTACAACTGAATGCCATTAAGTCTCGAATCGTCACAGAAACAATCAAGTTTGGCTGAAGGGGTCGTTATCGGCACGGGTACTACAGATGTGTACCCCAGGTACGTTTCTGTATACAGAAACGTACCCTGGCCATAATGAGAATACAGAAAGGTACCCTAGGACGATTCCATTCCCATTGTGTCGTATTCTTGATCGGAATTGTCATGCTGTTGTATTAGATACATTTGATTGCTTTATGTAAGTAATGAGAATACGCAGTAACGGATATTTCGCGATGCATATGAATACCAATCGCAATCAGTTGAACGGGAACAACTACATGAGGTTTTGGATTCGGAATATGGACTCGTCTGCCTTTTAGGGTACCAGGTATGTTTCTGTATTTTGACTTTGTTTAGGGTACATATCTGTATACAGAAACGTACCTGGGGTACGTATCTGTAGTACCTGTGCCGACAACGACCCCGTCAGCTCAAGTTTGGGCCTCTGATATGAATGTGTGAGAGATTTCCGTTAATGATCATGTTGAACAGTATTCCACTTACACGACAGCCTTTAGTGATGCAAGTAGTGTTTACCATTTTGCTGAAACCCACAAGGAGAGGTTGGGTGTTAACAAACCTACAAACATACTCAGGGATAATAAAACTGGGATTCAAACACAGTGACAGACTTCTGGCACTCCAAAGGAATGCAACACAGTATAGCAGATTTCAGGAACTTCACTAGTCTGTCTCACAGTCCCTGAACCACATTATTTTCCCTACTGCCAAGCCTCTCTGCAGTGTCAAAGCCCTAAATAAAGCAAGTCTAGATTTCCTCTGAATCTCTGGTCTCCCTGGGGCTCCTTTTCAATTTAAATGGGCTTGTTTGTTACTATCAAAATTATATATATTCAGAGACTAAGCCTTAGTCTAGAACTTCACAACCAGTCACATCTGTTACCCTTGACCTAGATAGAAGCTGGTCTATTTAAGTAAACAGAGCCCCAGTCTCTTAACAGAGGAGACACTTTCCTACTGGCTTTCACCCATGAGAGAAAGAAGCTCATTGGTCAAATTCAGTCGGACACCCTTCCATTTGAAATGAGTTGGAGGATTAGTTTCGCCATTTTCAAACTCAAAGTCCCGACTAAATTCGATGGCAAGACTGGATTTGATGAGTCCAACACCCCCAAGTACAGGGCTGGCAGGATGGTAGACTCTCCCACTTGAAGGCAACATGCATATTTTCTCTGGTTCAAAGCGCACAGTAAGTAACTCTCCAGCACCCCCATAGGAGAGTAGGCTGGACCCATCTGCTTGTCTGGAAGGAAGGATCTTGGTGAAGACTATTGGCTTGTCATCACATCGGACAAAGTTCCTCTCTCGACCACATGGTGACAGATATGGAAAATCCTCTCGGAAGCGTTCAGTCTCGTTCATCTTCAGGCGAGAGAAGAAAAATCCAAGGAAGGCCTTCTCTGGGAAAAAAAAGATGTTATTTTGTTGTTTGGCAAAGTGAGTGAGTGAGTATTGTTTTACACTGCACTCAGCAATATTCCAGCTATATGGCAGTCTGTAAATAATGAGTCTGGACCAGACAATCCAGTGATCAACAACATGAGCATCGATCTATGCAATTGGGAAAAGATTACATGTTTCAACCAAGTCAGCGAGCCTGACCACCCGATCCCGTTAGTCGCCTCTTACGACAAGCATGGGTTACTGAAGATCAATTCTAACCCTTATCTTTACCAGTGTTTGAGTACGGGACCGTTCATAATTTATGGCCAGGGGGTTGATGATGATTTTTATGGAGAAGCATGTACAATGTGAATGCCCCTGCACCCCAAGTAAGTAACCCCCTGCATGTCATGTACAAAATCAATGACACCCCCTCCCCTTCCAATATTTTAAAGCATAATTTTTAAATATTTTTATGTACAAAATTGATGACCCCCTACCTCCCCAGAACAAAATGGGTGACCCCCTCCCTTAAAATCATCATCACCCCCTAGCCATAAATTATGAACGGTCCCTAAGAGTTAAGTAATTTGGCAATATTTGTTGAGTATGGAAAATATTCACTGAGTAGCATGAATCTACCTACTATGAAGGCTTTACCCTTGGGCAAACTTGATCAAAACTTATAAGGCCCACATTCAATCTTATAATAGTACTTCATGTCCAGTAAAATGCACTAAATTTAATTTTAGTATGAAACAACAACTGAATTTAAACACTTTGGTTCCAGTCAAACATATGATTTTTCCAAACCAGAATATCATAAAACCAGATCCAGTAATGGATGACAATAAGTTGAAGGTCAGAGAAAAACATACCTTTGAAACAGGAAGTGAAATTCTTCATTTTGGAATCATCCAGGAAAAGCTACAAACAAAACCCATCAATATCAGTGACCACAACAAATATAATTACATATTGTTGACTTTTCCATCTGGGTCATTTTGGTTCATGATCTAATGATAGTTTTACTGGTATTTTCATCAAATGGTGTCTAAAAACAATCTGAGAGATTGTGAAGCAGAACAATGGAATACGACATAGCAATACATTTTAAAACATGTGCCTCATCCACAACTATTGTTGGAACGTTTTACAGATCAACATGTTCATATCTGGTGCATTGTCTATCCTTACATAAAGTTATCATTTGTATGTCCGACACGCAGTATTTAGAGTTCCTTGTAGGCTTTGACTCTTTACTACCATCATGCGAAGACTTCTGAGGATCTGAGTTCAAATAAGAACTGGCACAATGCAGAATAATGGCCTGACAAGTCAGTAAAAATCCACTATGTCTGATACACAAATTTTGGGATGCATACATAACAGTCTATTAGTGAATCATTATCTAAAATACACAGATATAATGCTCAATCTGACACAGAGCACTAATTACATTATTGGGTATTCCAGATACTATACCCCCTATGAAAGGTTTGAATTATGGATCAGTTGTTTCTTCACTGAATACAAATTTGTTTATTGTGGATTACAATTTTGACAGGTTTTACTCATGTTTAGCGTTATTCTCATTGCACTGAGCAAAACAACATCTATCAGAGGATAGAAGACTGAGGAGCTGTCTATCATAAAGGATATACAATAAACAGGTACAGACAGACTGTTTTTGTTGTTGATAAATGCATTCAAGATTTAAAGTGTGAAGCAGTATTATGCACAGTAGAAAAGTACACAGTATCCCTTCAGAGACATCAGATAAACTGACGGCTGATAACAAACTAAAGCAACAAAATGTGAAATCTGAGATAAACTACCACTAGACATGATGATTTACCATTTGAATTGTACTTTCTGTCCTGCTAAGTTTTTACACGCAGATACAAGGATTACGTAAACTAAGCCAGACACAAGCAGCTGTACAGACATTCTTCAAAAATCTATCTGTGATTCAATTTTATAACACCCATTAATATACCTTTAAAGAACCTTGTTGGAATGATTGAATGAAAGTGTTATTTTATCAGATTTACCCCAATATTGGTTTATCTTAGTTGCAGCTGTTACTAAATACATTTAATAACAACTTTTGAATAATTGAAATATTTTGCATAGTATAGGTAATCCTGCTGCCAGCACTAATCAATACTTGTAAAGAAGTCATTAACAGATCATCAAGTGAATGACGACAAATATACAGGTGTAGGATTTATACAATAAAACATGGATGACAAGGATAAAGTAGTTGTTTTTCTGTTGTATGCAATTTGCCTGAAATAGTAAGAGAAGTCGCTTTTTTCAGTAGATTAAGAGAACATTATCACTGCCAAAATAATATGTACATGTTGTTGCTGTATACTTAAGTACATACACATTTACAAACATTTAAAAGGTGCCTCAGACAGTTGAAGACAATATATATATGCTCTTTAGTGTCAAAGAAATTTCAGGTAGCCATGCAGATGTTTAATAGAATTTCTGGTCCGGTTTCTGAACTGGAGAGCTCAAACTGTTTGATTTGAGATAAAATCATAAGCTTGGATCAGCATAAAAAAACTGCAGAAAATATGTCACTTTCTCAACCGGAAGAAAATGTATCAGTCTTATTATTTCTACTCAAGGATGTCGGATCAGTATTGACCCTCATTGATAAATACGATAAAGACCTTCTCTGAGTATTATTCTAAAGTGATAGGTAAATATTAAATCATCTAAATCCGATTAGTTTGTGTTTTTTTAGCCAGTTATTAATCTTGATAAGCAACTTGTCAATTACTGAATTAGGCTTACCTGTCCTTGATGATCAATAAAGTAAAAGTATTCTCTAACTTTCGGTTCAGGAGACTGTCCCTGGACATAGTGGAGGAATCTAGTTGTGCTAAGAATATGTGTGCGTGATGTTAAATTCAACAAACATCTTGAAAATTTGACAGTTGTCATGCTTCCCACTTTTGTTTACATCGGAAGTTTTCAATACGCATGTCACGCTTAGTGGTTCCGGAAAGGTAAATGTAAACTGAAATTCAATTGGCCTAAAAAGAACAACTGAGCCAATCGTGGACTGGCTTACACATTGTGTCGGCGGTATTCTCCATATTTCCATGTCGGAGTCATGAATGGGAATCTTACCATGTGATAAAACAATGATTTTGTGTAATAATTGACGTTTCAAATAACATCTAATGACGTCTTTAGGAAATTAAAGTTCATTTTGGAATAACTAACTTATAAAATGTCACAAACGAAGCGAGCATGGAAACTACGTAAGTATTTAAACGATCCTTTGACATACCAAATAAGACCAGAAATGATTTCTCCTCGTAAAATCTTGACTGGCATAAAATAATGTGTGTCTGTATGATGCCAAAGCCAATATTTTTGTTTTCTTACACATGCTTATGTGTTTTTGTTTCTTAATTCCAATTTGCTTGAGATAATGCGATGACAGTTATCAAGAGGTAAAGACGAATAACACCACCTTTTCATATGAATGTGAACCTTTGCATGCCTTCATTATTTTCTGTGTGTATTAAGCCTCTTGAAATGGTAGTGTAATAAAGATGTATTTTTACAAATGATAAACCCAAACCTAAAACAGCTAAAGAAAGATGAATGTTATATTTACATTACTATGTCTTCAGTATAGAACAAATTTTTATGGACAACAACTTCTTTATTTCGTGAGTGCGACGTTTTGATACAGATTCTTGTACCTTTGTCAAACAGGATTCTAAAATGCCGCTCAAACAAGTCATGTCTTCAGTACCTGAACAACTTAGCTTGTTTGTCCTGATCTAAATACAGTTTGGGTTATTTTTAAAGGAGGGTTATTTTTAAAGGAGTATCACAGGTCATGAACAATGATGAATATCTACCTTTTTTGTTTTTGTTTTTAGTATGGGATAACTAGTTTATTAGGGGTGTTGGTGAAGTGATTTATTGAAGGTGTTGTTTTGTATTAGAATAATGGGTTTACAGTTAGGTCTGATAGACAGAAATAGTCTATTAAACAATATCAAAGGAATAAATTAGGGAAATAAGTAAATAAATAATTAGGGAAAAAGAAAAATACTTGTTCAGAAACTAAGAAAATTCTGTGTTGAAATTCATGATTGTTTTGTTTTTTTTCTCTATTTTAACAGAAGAGTTTGTGGCTCACAGTGCCAATATCCAGTGTTTGGCAATGGGTCACAAGTCTGGCAGGGTCATGGTCACTGGTGGAGAAGACCGGAAGGTCAACCTGTGGGCCCTTGGCAAACCACATTGCATCATGGTAGGTGCACCAGTTTATATATTGCAGTTGATTGATGATTTGTGACCGACATGGTTCTTTAAGATACAACTTTGTGACTGGACTGAGTTCCTAATATACTATGCCGAATTATACAAGTTTAGGATGCTGAAAACAGAGCAAGACATTTATTTGAAAATTTGATAAAGTTTGATTTGGATTGACCATGTTGGCATGATTTCTATATGAATGCAGATAAATCTCTTTAAAATATATATGTATAAGATATAAAGATATAAAAGAATGAAATGGAAATAATTCAGAAAACCATATGTGTTCATTAGACAAAAATATAATTAATTTTCAGTGATAACTTGACCATGTTGACTCTCCTGTGTTTGTCTATACAACAATATGATTAGTGTTCTCCCGTGAAAGGAGCTGCACACACACATGCACAGTCACTCACTCACTCAATGTTCCTTCTCTCCTCCTTCCCCCTCCCTCCCTTTCCTTCCCTCCCCTATCCCTTCCTCAATTCCTCTCACTCACATCATTCCACTAATTAACTGTATTTCTTACTTTCTTTACTTGACACCAGCCAGTATACTTTGTTTTACAGACATTCAGACAAGGTGCAACTGCTGACATGGGTAATAATCTTATACCATGACTGCAATATGTTAAACCAGACATATTCAGATACGTATTATATATATTTGTCTTTAAAGCTATATAGCAATGACGTTTATCCGGACAAAAAATAAGCAAATGTTAGACAGATGCTGTAAAGTTGGTCTCTTTCCAGTATATTGAGAGTAGACTGTAGTAAATGCATTTGAAACTGTAAAATTTGATTATACAGTTAACTAAGTTATTTATAACTAACATTTGCTTATAATGTACCAACAGATGTAGGAACTATTTTGGGGCTACGTGTGTTGCCGTATATTTTAGTCAAATTGTTAATAACAAACTAAGACTGGTGCTACCTTTGAGTTCATAAATAACTAGTTCAACACTGTAATTATTTTCTGTTTCAAAGTTAGACATGTTAACCTGCTATGGTGAGGCCATAGCAGTGTGGATCGTGTCAGCTAGACTCATTATGGAGTGTTGGTTACCCACACACAGTTCTATGTCTGTGATGTAACTTATCACCTTAATGCTCATTAATTATATGAACCCCAAAGGTAGTGTAGAACTGAGTGATGATATTTGCTCCCCTTACTTAGTGAGTGTCACGCCGCTTTTAGCAATATTCCAGCAATATCATCGGCGGAGGACACCAGAAATGGGCTTCATACCTTGTACCCATGTGGGGAACCTGGTTCTTGGTCGTGACGACCGAAAGCTTTAACCACTAGGCTATGCCACTGCCCCTCCCTGTTACTGTATCTGATTCCAACTTATATAAGTACTTCTGACTCCAGCATTTCCAACATTATAATCAATAATATAGAGCTCCACAGTACCAGGTTGTAGTGATCAAGGCCGTATTCTACATTTTCATTGAAAACTTTTACAAGAAATGGAATTACCAGTATAATGCTGAGAAATGTATCAATGGAGACCTTTGTTTCCCTGCCCTAAATTTTGTTTAAGTTATAATGGATGGGCACAAAGTGTGACTATTTGTTTGAAAGTGTTCAATTTAACACAAATGTCTCAAGTAGATATTTCAGAATTCAGGTGTTTTCATTCATTTGATTTGTTCACAAACAATGACCACTTTCACAGAAATGTTGGTGAAGTTTGAAGCCACAACCACATACAAACACCCCTCCCCACACCATTGGTTTAACATGTTTGTGTTTATCAAAGTGAAGACATCATTATGGACCGTAATGTCAGTATACAATATTCTTTGCTATCTTGGGCTGACAATTGATATTGAAACAGCCCTAGAGCAAAGTTGTCAGGAGAATGGTATACACAGACATGTTTTGTAGCCTGGTTCTGTCAAATAGCATTCCATTAAGCACTGCACTTCACTCCCATCTGAGTTGTATTAACAATTGAAGCATCACTGACAGCATGGTCACTGATCTGTTTGTTAATCATGTTGCTCATGCAGTTTTTATTTTCCCTTAAACTATCAATCACGTTTCCCTTCATGAAAATATTTTGTAATGTGGCTAAATTTAGCACTAAAACCACCCTCATTCAGTCACTGTCATGTAAAATAATAATGCCTGACCTGAAATATGTACAGATAAAGTTCTGTTATTGCTGACTATGGCCCAAAATAGCATTCTGAGTCACACCATTGAACATGACTGAATATTGGTCATGCTTGTAACTAAGCCCAAGACTTCATCCATTTCCAAGGCTTTGATAGTTTGTGTCACTGTCAAGGAACTTGAACTCTACTCATCATACTGTGTTAACACTAGGATTACATGGTATTACTAGTATACCCATGTGGGAAAATAGGCTTTTCAAACAAAACACATTGCAGAATTTTTGCAGACAACTGGTTTATTTGGATGAAAAAATACATGAAGTTTTGCGAGTATCTCCATGTTTTATGTTAAAATCTACACATGCTTTCATTCACAACTAATGTTTAACTGCGTAATTAATTACCAAAACGATAAAGTTTACTTGCTATAAATTGTATAAAAACAAAATCCAAAATCCTTTCTATGCAACCCTATTTAGAGATTGATATCAGAAATTATTTTTATGGTCATAGTATGTAGAAAATGGGGATCTGAATATACAGTTAGTATAACCCACAATCAAACATTCTGGCTCCCAATATATTGCAGTACGATCTCAATATGGGTAACCAATATATTGTAATATAATGTATTTGCCAATGCACAGCCCTAGCTATATGAGTTCTACTGTATTTTGTTACCATGGTTTCATCTAGTCTGTGGGAAATTGCGACCCATGAGGTTAGAATTGATCTTCAGTAACTCATGCTTGTCGTAAGAGGCGACTAACGAAATCGGGTGGTCAGGCTTGCTGACTGGGTTTACACATGTCATCGTATCCCAGTTGCGTAGATTGATATTCATGCTGTTGATCCCTGGATTGTCTGGTCCAGACTCGATTACTTACAGACCGCCACCATATACTAGTAGCTGGAATATTGCTGAGTGCGGCATAAAACTAAACTCACTCACTCACTGTGGGAAATTGCTCTTGTTGTCAGTCACTGGTTTGTCCACGGGCTGACATACGGCTTGAACATAGCGGAGAGTGGCATTAAACAAGACTAGCAAACAGATAGAGCAGGAAGTGTTCGTCTCCATGACAACATGTGTTTATTATCTACATCTTGTGACTTGTCAGCCATCCGCCTGTGTTATCACAGAGCTGTGTGAAGGGTGCGGATGACTGCAGTATTTGTCCAAGGATTGCTGACTAGGACCTGGCCGCAGATTTGACCCCAGGTCACCTTACCTCACAGGCAGATTACCAACTTCCTTGATTACCCCCCTGGCGCACCTGAACAGGGGGGTGTTCACGGACTGGTTGATAGCTAAGCTGATGGGTATGGTTGTCATGTGGACATGATCAGTTAGTGAAATAAGGTGTGCTGCTATTAGGACTGAGGGTATTACCAGTATGCTGGAATACTGCAGTATGCATTCAAACAGTATGTATTGGAGTATTACTTCAGAAAAGTTATATGTAAGATAAAAAAGTATGAGACATTTTATTGTCTCTATGATTTATCTTTTAAGTTAAAATCAACACCCTTTCATTCACAATTTTGTTCCCCTTCATAATTGACAAAACATTATGCTTTAATGCTATCAAAAGCATGAAAAATTAATGACCCAACATATCTAACTGTGTCTTGTCATGTCTGTCTCCCAACTCTAAGTGTTAGCATCAAGAGTTCCACAGAGAATCACTGATAACAATGTTGATGAAAAAATTTATCCCCCGCTGCTCGTTTAGCCCGAAGCTGGGGATACAGTATTAGGCTCCGTCCGTCTGTAAGTCCGTACGTACGAATTGAAATATCTTAAGAACCATTGACTGGATTCTTTTCATATTTGGTACCTAGGTTCATCACAGTATAAGAAAGGTCCCAGTCAGGTTTGGTGACCTTGACCTTCATTTCAAGGTCACAAGGGGACTTTAACGTTTTACCCTTGTCAGCGAGATATCTCAAGAACCGTTCACTGTATTTACTTCATATTCAACACCAAGCTTTATCTAGGGAAGACGCAGGGCCCAGTCGCTTTGGTGACCTTCACCTAATTTGCAAGGTCATGGCGACACTTTGAAGATTTCAGCATGTTAACCTGCATGTTAAGCTTGTCAGCGAGATACGTCAAGAACCGTTCACTGGATTTTCTTCATATTAGACATCAAGCTTCATCGAGGGAAGGCGCAGGGCCCAGTCGCTTTGGTGACCTTCACCTAATTTTCAAGGTCATGGCGACACTTTGAAGATTTCAGCATGTTAAGCTGCATGTTAAGCTTGTCAGCGAGATACGTCAAGAACCGTTCACTGGATTTTCTTCATATTCGACATCAAGCTTCATCGAGGGAAGGAGCAGGGCCCAGTCGCTTTGGTGACCTTCACTTAATTTTCAAGGTCACGGCGACACTTTAAAGATTTCAGCATGTTAACCTGCATGTAAAGATTGTCAGCGAGATATCTCAAGAACCATTCACTGGACTTCCTTTATATTTGACACCAAGCTTCATCAGGGGAAGGTGCAAGGTCCAGTCGATTTTGGTGACCTTCACTTAATTTTCAAGGTCACGGCGACACTTTGAAGACTTCAGCATGTTAAACTGCATGTTAAGATTGTCAGTGAGGTATCTCAAGAACAGTTCACTGGATTTTCTTCATAGACTTTCAAGACTTCCCTTGAATGTTTTTCAATTTCTTTATTACTATTTTTGCATATTTCATACACTAAGACACTCATATCAAGGTCAAAGTGAGTCTTGAAAATATTTGTACGTTTGAACAACTACAGAGCAAGATATCAAGAGAGGTTGACTGGTCATGTTTTTGTTGACATTTAACTTCATCTTAAATTAAGACCTTCACTTTCATTACTTTTTGTGTTTGATTTGATAATTTGCGGTGGGGGATTATGTCACCTTAGTGACTGCTTGTTTTTTATGTTTTTGTTTTAGGGTTTGTTTGTTTTTGTCACAAACATTTTAATGTTTGAAACATCAATTTAGACACAAATTTTATGATGGCCAATTCATAAACCACATTTTAAACAAATCTGCCTTTTTGTCCAACCTGTCTTGAATATGGCTGTCAATGGTGTGGCTGTCTTGTGGCTATATCATATACAGGTTACGTCTATTAACTTAACTATAAATTGGGTGTCTTATACTGCAAACAATGAAGAAACTGTCTCGCAGTAATGATGAAGTACTGTTTTTACAGTTAGTGTGAGTGACAGATAATCTCATAAATCCATCAGCTGTGATCTCGATGCCCTTCTGGTAATACATGCTCCTGTTTGTATAGTTAGTGATCCTCATAACCTTACATATAGACATCTTTGTCGTGCCAACTCAGGCTGATCAGACAAACAAACTGGGAATCACACATGAATAAGCTGGTGAAGTTAACATGTTGAATGTGTAGTTCCAGTCTGGTTGACATAGTTAACGGTACTTCTCCGTAAACAGATTTATCTATAATTCCAATTATTCAGCCATATCTGGCAAACTTGACAAAAAACTTGACATTGTTCACAGAGGATATTTTATTATGTTCGTAATCTTCAATATGTAGGGATATAAAACACCTGCCTTGAATTCTGGACTTAAAACTCCCAAGAATTTGAATCTGCCCTGAGAGGCCTTGAAATGTGCAACCTGAACTTCAAATCCTGTTAGGTAGTTGGGTAGCCTTGTGGTTAAAGCATTTGCTCATCACACCAAAGGCCAAGGTCCAATTTCCTACATGGGTACAATGTGTGAAGCCCATTTCTGGTGTCCCCTGCCATCATATTATTGCTGAAATGTTGCTAAAAGTGACGTGACACTAAAACTCACACACTCAAAATCCTGTGAACATGGACATGGAACACATGAATACCTGTGTTACCATTACTGTCTCTCTCTTGAAATGTGGGATATTATCATGTATCCAAGACTTGATCAATTATATATAACACTGCAACATGATGGACAGTGGTTACAATATAACTTAAAAACTGGCACATGTAAAATCACTTACCCTGATAAATTTTCCACTTTACTGTCCAATTTTCTTGTTCATTTTTTAAATAAACAACATAATTAACATTTGAAAGTCAACTGGACACCGGTACAGCGTGATATACAAATTTGCTTGCCCGACAGAAAAAAACAGTGGACTGGGATTCGGGCAATGGGTTATTTCCAACCCTGTGTACATAGATTTACAAGTGTCAACAGGGTTGAATTATTGGGAAAATCAGTTTGTATTTGTAAAGTCTGATGCGCTCAGGCTATATCCACACATCCTGTATTCTGGAACAGGAGCATGCTGAATGTCTGGGAATTGGACCTACATGACAGACATTCCAGAATTACTGTACCAGTTATAACTTATACTGAAGAATCCAACATGTTCAAGGTTCTTTGTCAGGGGCTTGGGGTTTGTGTTTTGACCTTGTGCATGTACATGATGTAGACATGACAAGCAAGTGAATAAAATTATTTTGGGCCTATATGAATAAGTATGTGCAATATTATAAACAAACTGAAGTAATTGCAGAAATAGTTGAAGTTTGAAGTATAGGAGAGTTTCTGTGTTGCAGAGCCTGACTGGACACACCACGTCTGTGGAGGCGGTTAGGTTTGGACACGAGGAGGAGATGGTGGTGGCAGGCTCCTTGTCAGGGGGCACTCAAAGTGTGGGACCTTGAACAAGCCAAAAGTGAGTAAAGGGAGACAACTGCAGTCAGAAGTTCCTTTGGAAAGCAGAGGACATCAGTATTTCATGTCTGTTATTGTTGGATGTCTTAATGAATACTAAACGAGAACATTGTCAGTATATGGAGTGTTTCTAATGGCATTGTCTTCAAACCTTCAAATTGGTCCTTTGCCCTTGTTTTTAAGCTGTACAGAATGTTTTAAGTTTTGTCATGTTGCACAATCTAGAAAAGCCCTATTAGGTCTGAAGAAAAAAATCTGTGTCCAAATATCCTTCCAAATGACATCTAATAGGCATCAACAATTGACTAGCTTGTACTAGTCCATTTATCTGTAACTCTAGGTGAAATACTTGGCATATTGTCATTCACATTTTTACCAGTGATCTTGGACGTAGTTGGTAATTAATCCTATTCCTCACTTTATATTTCACTATATGACATCACAAAATACCCATGTTAATCCAAACTCATGAGCTCTGTCAAGACAACCCCCAGTTACTAATTTCAAGAGTTCTTACAACAAATAGGAGGATCTTGTACAGTAATGAAATAGTATCAGTCTTTTGGGCACTTTATGATTGAAGGTATGTACAGTATATCATGTTTGTGACCACAGTAATGCGGACACTGACTGGACACAAGTCGGGCATCTCCAGCCTGGACTTCCACCCGTATGGAGACTACACCGCTTCAGGATCCTTGGACAGCAACATCAAGGTAGGCGCTGGGTACAACATGGGTCTCGGCATCAGCCCTGTCTAGTGCCTCTTGGGATCCCCAGGTTAGGAGATGTAACCAGCATTGTACTCCAGTAACTGGGCAGGCTGATGTTTAATATAATAATCATGGCTATTTGTAAAGCACCTGTTTCCAGACACTTGTGCATTCTCAAAGCACTAACACATTATTACCCGGATAACCCAAGCTGCCTGTGAGGCGCTAGAAGGTTAGTGATGTGTAACAACTGTTTTGTACCATCCCCTCCCATACTTGGTGTTAGATGCAGTGGGTTGAATTTATCGGTAAGGATAACTTCAGTGATAACCATATCATTGTACGTTTCAGCTTGGTATGTTTGCCATAAATGATATCAACCACTAATTTGTCTGTCCAGACTTCTCCATATATAGGCCACATTGATGGATCTGAAGTATTGCTAGCTGCAGTGTAAAACAGTTTCAATCATCCATGTCCCAAGTCTCCTTCCATCAGCATAGGGTCATCTGGCTAGATGATGTCCGTGTCATCACAGTGTCACATGAACCGTTCTGTGGCTGACTAGTAGGAATGTCAGTTTGTGTGAATCTAAATATATTTTCTTCTTTTACAGTTATGGGATATAAGAAGGAAAGGATGTATTTACACTTATACGGTATGTATGATCTGATTCTGATCTTGAAGATCTTTCAGAATAGCTTTTCTTTGGATGATCACCACTAAATCATTCAACTGCTATAGCTGCATTTCTCCATATAACACAAAAAGAAAGGCTATGGTCCCAGTAAAGTGAAGAACAGCCTTATGTCTCCTATGTCACTATTATCTCCAACAACAGATAACATCTAGTAATGCAGTGGTAATATATTGATAAGGATTGCTAGTATCCAGGGTCTGAAAGTTACTGGTTGTTTTGATGTGTTGTCACACAAATAGTATTTGAACATACTATGGAACTGAAACGTGCAGCTTCGAGTTGATTGAACATAATACACACTTCCCAAAATTAATTGACATCATGTTATGTCTCAGTCTGTGAAATGTTGAATAGTGCTGGGACTTATGTGTTGGTGAAAGTTACAAGGTGTTACTCGCTGTTACAGGGTGTTTCGTTAAATGCTGCTACTCACTGTTACATGGTGTTACTCACTGTTACATGATGTTACTCAATGTTACATTTTGTTACTTTCGCTGTTACATGGTGTTTCTCACTGTTGCAAGCGTTACTTGCTGTTACATGGTGTTTCTCACTGTTGCACTGGCTGTTACATGGTGTTTTCTCACTGTTGCAAGGCGTTACTCGCTGTTACATGGTGTTTCTCGTTAAATGCTGTTACATGGTGTTACTCACTGTTACACGATGTTACTCACTGTTACATGGTGTTACTTGCTGTTACATGGTGTTACTCACTGTTACATGATGTTACTCACTGTTACAAGATGTTACTCGCTATTCCATGGTGTTATGCACTTTTACATGGTGTTACTCGCTGTTACAAGGCGTTATCGCTGTTACATGGTGTTCTCTCATTAAATGCTGTTACGCTGTTACATAGTGTTACTCACTGTTACATGGTGTTTTCGTTAAATGCTGTTACTCGCGTTACATGGTGTTACTGTTACATGGTGCTGTCTCGTTAAATGCTGTTACTCGCTGTTACAGGATGTTACTGTTACATGAAGTTACTCACTGTTACATGGTGTTACATGATGTTACTCACTGCTGTTACATGTTACTCACTGTTACATGGTGTTACTCTCTTTCGCTGTTCCATGGTGTTATGCACTTTTACATGGTGTTACTTGCTGTTACATGGTGTTACTCACTGTTACATGGTGTTACTGTTACATGGTGTTTCTCACATGTTACAAGGCATTACATGGTGTTACTTTTTTACATGGTGTTTCTCACTGTTACATGGTGTTACTCATTGTTACATGGTGTCATTCACTGTTACATGGTGTTAGTGTTACATGGTGTTACTCGCTGTTACATGGTGTTAGTGTTACATGGTGTTTCTCGTTAAATGCTGTTACAGGGTGCTTAACTGTTACATGATGTTACTCACTGTTACATAGTGTTACTGTTACATGGTGTTTCTCACTGTTACAAGGCGTTACATAGTGTTACTGTTACATGATGTTATTCACTGTTACATGGTGTTATGTGTTGTGTTCCAGGGTCACTCCGACAAGGTGAACTGTCTCCGCTTCAGTCCGGATGGCAAGTGGATTGCATCAGCAGGGCAGGATGGCTTGATCAAGGTAAAATTCAACATTTGCATGTGCTTACAATTCCCAGTACTTTTCAAATTTCTGCAGACCCATATTTGAAATTGAGGTATGTATGAGGTACACAGAGAGACTATGAACTACATAACACTTCTCACACAGACAATGGTACTGAGTCCCATGTGGTGTTGTAGATCTGGGACCTGACGGCCGGCAAGCAGCTGATGGATCTGAAGCAGCACAAGGGGGCCGTCAACACTGTAGAATTCCACCCCAATGAACTCCTCCTGGCCTCGGGCAGTGCAGACAGGTAGGCTGACACATGGGTGTTGTGTATGTAACCGTACTCCTTCAACCACAACATTGTTATATAGCTCTACTACATACTAGTGTTGGGAATTGGTTAAAATCTCATAATTGATGATTGGTTCATTACTACCGATCAATCATCGAAAATAATTGGTTAGCGTCATTTATGAAATTTGTTAATGCACATAAAAATATGGAAAAAAAAAACATGTAGTTCTTTTGGGTTTTTTTGGCAAAATTTCATATCTTTAAAGGATGACTAGTATGTTAGGAACATAAATTTCTTGGAATCTTTAAGATAAATTCAATCATGACTTGAAACGAGCTTGTAGTGCTTACGAAATATAACAGACAAAACCAACCATGTGAAAAATATTGTTAATGAAAACAAGTGTTCCAGAATTGTTTGTGTTCGATTATGAGAAATTATGATCGATTGCTTGGTCGTTTAGTCACTGCGACCAATCTTCGATTATTTCAATTAATCAGACCACCACTACTACATACACTGTATGTGGCCCAGCATTGTTGGGATAAATGGCCACAGCTTTGCTCTTAATGGGAACAACTGTGTTTTAATACCTACATTCTCAGGCTTTCTACCATCCATCTGACATTTGATAAACATTTGTAATATCCTATAATGATTTCCGGATAAGAATAAAACAAGGCTCTCATTCACTTGCCATTAATAAGACATCAAGTTGACATCAAGAAAAGACAATAGTTAACACTGGTTGTATGTGTGTACTGACTGAATGTGTGTTGGTGTTTCAGGACAATCAAGTTCTGGGACTTAGAATCATTCCAGGTCGTCAGCTCCACCGATCCAGAAGCTACACCCATCAAGTAAGGCTTCATCTCAACCATGACAGTTTCACTGTAAATAAATGTGTTGTATATCTAATATTTAGTATTTTTGGGGGGACACCCTCTGACTTGATGATCCTGTCCCTCAGGAGCCTGCTGTTCCACCCTGCTGTAACTGTATCTAGTTCTTTGTGACCCCCTCTGACTTGATGATCCTGTCCCCCAGGAGTCTGCTGTTCCACCCTGCTGTAACTGTATCTAGTTCTTTGTGACCCCCTCTGACTTGATGATCCTGTCCCCCAGGAGCCTGCTGTTCCACCCTGATGGTCTGTGTGTATACAGTGGATGTAAGGACATGTTGAAGGCATACAGCTGGGAGCCAGCCACATGTTACGACTCTGTGCCTATAGCCTGGGGAGATGTCGCAGAAATAACCATGGGACAAGATCAGTTGGTAGGTCAAGCACCTGCCTCATGGCAAGGGAGATAATCACAATAATAATAATTGTGGGCTAGAAGTTTATGATGACATGAGTTAATAAAATGACATAACATAGTGGTACCATTAATAAAGTCTTCTCTTTTAAAAGTTACCAGTGATCCTTGAGCTCTACGCCACTGAGGACTTGTGGGTAGAATTGGTCCTCAGTAGCCTATGGTTGATGTGATGTGAGGGTCAGTGACCGACAGTACTGCTTACAATGTCAATCACAGGATTGTCTGGTCCAGACTTGTGTCTTAGCTTCCAGATTGCTGTGTGCAGCATTATACAATAAACTGTAATTAGAATGGTGAGCCATGGAGGATTGTGATTGTTTTGTTACTGTCTACAAGCATTTATAGCTGTTTTACAGTTGTCATGTAATCTGGTTAACATTGTTTAACTCATTGTTTTACAGATAGGATCTTCATTTGCTCAAACCAACGTCAGCAGTTTTGTAATAGATTTAAAGGTGAGTTTGAGCTCCTATTACATTATTAATTGTTGTGTTTGCTTGATTTCTATGTTAATGGGAGACTATACACACCATTGTGCTGTAATATATGCCAAGAAACATTCTAAAAATAGAATTCATAGTTTTTTCAATTTCAGTCTGATGCTTTCAGACACCTAAAAATACTTTGCATAAGCATTCAATTTACTTGACATCATTGAATTCTGTAATCAGAACATTGCAATATCTTCTTTTGTTGGTTGCCCAGCCATGTTGGAACCTTCAGCAGCACATTGGCTCACTCGGCAATGGCAGTGCACAACAAATCTGAGACACATAAAGAAATATATTCTCAAAATATTGTTCATGTGATGCAAGCTATATTCAATCAATCACTGTGTGAGGTTATATCATTTTTGTTTATATTATCAGAGAGTTCAGCCAGTCGGTGGCTCCTCCGAGAAGGGAAGTGGGTTGTCCAGGTACGTCTTGTGTTTGGTAATTATATAAATAGTGATGTCACTATTAGATGTTACATGTGTGTTATGTGTTTGATGAGTTGTACCATGTCTACCAGAGCACATACATAGACATGGAGGCCATGAGTGTATCCAAGGCTGAGACTTAATCATCTAGCAACAAATTCTTGGCTCATGTTTAGAAATGGTGAAATGCTATGTGACACAATGAATTTAATATGACAAGAACATTGCTGTATATGTGACACAATGGTACTGTTATTTCAGTGGTCGTAAGAGTTTCATAACAGAGCGTCCGCCAACAGCATCATCAAGAAACTCCAGGTGAGATGACTTTGTAGTTTGTTCACCTGTATACTAACCTGCCTCTCTCTCACATTAACCAGAGTACACCACCTTAGTATGGCATTAGAACCTTGGGTTTACTGACAGCTTGGGATCACATATTTGGATCTGACATTATGTGGAAATTTAATTCATGGAGTAACTAAACTCAATCTACTTGGGTCTCCACAGAAACTTAAAATGGATCTAAAATGTCTGGTCGCAATAGGACTGGGATTACGTATTCCTGTATAAACTGATGGAGGCTAGGGTTAAAATATCTGCAAGTTCGATGTCACTGGCTTAAAAAATCATGCATTTTATCTACAATGTGTCTCTGAAACTAGTCCATATTGTTTGGGATATATCTGACCTGTGTGTACCATTCTTTGGCTCAGGGTATAACTGGCGTATATGGTTCTTGGTGTAAAAGATTCATTTCGCCCTGGGTATAACTGACTCATGTCACATGATGTATGTTCTTGATCCATATTCTGGTATTTAATGAGTTCATTGTCACCCTTTCTGTTTGTTATGATCTTTCACTCTACACTGACTTTCATCACCTAGGCCAAGTGACACACTTGCCCAACATTTCAGTGTACCTAAGGAAGATGCTAGTCAAAAGAATGATGACCCTGGCAGGGGCGACGGCGACGACAGCCAGTCTGCCACCGACATCCAGAACCAGGAGGACTACCGAGAACACTTCCAGTCCAATGCCAGACTCGGTGAGTAAACTACCGCACTTGGTGACTGGGGAACAGGTTGTACCAACTTAAACAGCCAGAGATACAGAGGGAGGGATTCAGAGGCATTCAACTCTGATGATCTAAGGTGCCCATATTGAATTGATCAGTGTAAAATATGGAATTCTGTATGTAGGTAATTGTTAACTGTGCGACTAAGTGCCCTTTTGTTGGTGTTGGCCACTATCAGTGTGGAAGGTTTGGCTCTGATGTTAAAGTGTAACAGTCATTATGTCGACAAAATGCATAACAATGTGTAGTTTAAGTAGTTGCAAAAAATGTTAAATATAACAAATTATACAAATTTAATTTGAAACCTACTTATGTGTTGGCAATCATTACAACAGCTTCAGATTGGAATTACTTCACACCAGGTTTAAATAGCAATAAGAGGCAAATGGCCGCCTTTTCATTTTTGATTGTCAGCAATACTTGATTCAGTTGTATCAGGTTGATTGGTATATTTATCAACCCTTAAAGTTGGTTTACTAGTGTTGAAAAGCTATTCCATTGGTGTGGGGAACTACAGCAACACAGCTGCTAATAGCCCAGATAGTCGCCTCCTACTCCGGTACTTTGATACTGCCCGACTGGATAAAAGGACTAAGAATATGAATACTTTTTCAATGTGACCCCCAGTTTCCTAGTCACTGGTAAGGGAGGCAATCCAAAGAGCATCCTTGTTTTGGTCACTCACTCACTCACTCACTTCACATATTGAACAGGAAAGGCAAGGGATCATGAATATGTTTCTGGGTATTTTATTTGATGTATGTTAGCACACAGTTTCAGTGTGATATGAACCAAAATGTGTGTGCTCCTTTTAAGTCTATGTCACTTAACAAAAACAACTGTGTGGACTGAGAAGTGAGTCCACATTTTCTACGAACAAGCCCTGAACGTTCTGACTCTTCAGTCATGAGTTATGTGTAAGCCTTCATTGTTCTGTGTTGTCAGTGGGTTTGGCTTCAGGGCAGATTATGTTCACACCTTTACGATTGTCTGGGATGCTTTACAGATGCCCCAGATTCACTGTAGAGAGTCCAGTTGGATAACGAGAGTGCACATGGATAATGACTGAAAAACAAACAAGCTTTTATTTGGGAGGAGATTGTGTCAGAAGGTTATGTCGTCCACCTTGAACATTTTGAGTGAAAGAATAGATCAATGAGTTCATCAGGCTGTCATTCTAGTTACCATGGTGACCATATGAGACTGGTTGTTACTTTCATCGTCCAGCATCCCTGAATCATGTCTCTCTGCTATTCTGGGATACCACATAGTAAAACAGTCGATCTGAGAAAATGTTATCTTATTTATGTGAATCTTTTTTCATGTCTTCCTTGTAGATCAGTTTGGTTAACCATCTTACAAGAAATGAAAGTCTTACATTTAACGAATGCATTATCATCGAAAACCTGCTTCCATTTTGGATGATAACTAGAATCTCACACACGTGTCTTTTGACTTCATGTCGATCAAAGTTGATACACTTTTATATACTTGTGCTGACATGTTTCATGTCAGATGACACTTGGTTAAGATTGTCTTTTTCTTCACATTGCATACGATTGTGATGTCTTGAGGCTGTTACAGCCTTTATCAACAGGCATGTGTGTACTCTGTTCTCTTAACATGCTAACAAATAGTTTCAAATCCCTTTATTTGAACATTTTACTGACTTAATATTTAATCTTTTTAACTCAATATTTCTGATTTTAAATGCACACATAAATCGTCATACATATTTTAAAGGAGAAAAATGTGGAAGTCACATTGTTATAAACAGTAAATGTTTTCGTTTCTTCACCTCAGAATATATGCATTGTGATTTCCAGTCTCTCCAGTCAAACATAACTGGCAGTTTAGAAAGAAATCGACTGGTGAGAAACATGTACTTCCTGCATGTACCACAGATACGTGGGCTATTAGGAGACATTTGGTGGAGGAGTATTCACAAAATTAATTAAAATGAATGTCTGATAGGAACATGTACTATTTACAACAATCAAAATTTTCATATTTAAATTTTTGGTGGAGGAAATATGCATGCAGATATTTAAATTTAGAGGTCAATGTGAAGAATTTCTTAAAGTTACACACATTATTACATTATAGATTTTTGTTACAGTATGACTATAATGATAGGATAGTATTTACAACAACAAAAATTGTTTTCACAGAACCTCAGTTCAAACTTTCTTGGCAGTTAGCCAAGAAATCTCCTGGTGAGCTATTGTATATCATGTATATCAACATATGATGATAAGTGTATTATACCATCACTGTAACATGCATATACCAGCTTACACCATGTATAGTCTGCAGATGGTGGTGGTGATGTAACCAACAAACTGCTTCACAAACCCCGAGCTGCAGTGGACTTACTGCATATACATATATCCAATTATCATGTACAAACAAATATAACTTTAACATAAAGTTAACAGAAAGTGCAAATCCCCCCTATATTGATAACTATAGTACAGAAGGTGGTGATGGTAAGTAGCCAAGTGGATCAAGTGTTCAGTCATCAGCCCTGAGACCTGGGTTTCATCCATAACAAAATGTCTAACCAAAATATGAGAACACTACTATGGAATATATACATGAGTATATAGTTATATCACACATTTACTAATAATACACCAGGAGTCAAATCAAAATATTTTTGAAAGCTCAATTATATTTTCAAATGGGGTTATTACAATTGTCCTAGGGTTGCAGGCCACTTCAACCAACACTTAGTCTAAATGGCTGTGTGTAGTGGAGCAGAGTTGTATCCTTTTATCACACTTAAATGTTGAATCCCACATTGTTGGTTTGTCATACGCACACTCATGGGTTTAACATGTGGTAAATGTCTCAGACTGCATCTCTTCAGCATTCCTTCGGGGCGGTCTGGTAGCCTAGTGGTTAAAGCATTCGCTTGTCACGCCGAAGACCCGGGTTCGTTTCCCTAGGGTACAATGTGTGAAGCCCATTTCTGCTGTCCCCCGCCGTGTTATTGCTGGAATATTGCTAAAATTGGCGTAAAACTAAATTCACTCACTCACTCAGGATCGGGCTGACATGCTGTCACATAAATAGAATACTCAAATCACTCATTCACTCTTGACTGCCACTGTTGCTCCTGCTCCAGAAACTTGTTCGGTCAACTGTCCTGGTAAACCCAATATCGACTTCTGAAAACCTGATGTGTACCCAGCCACTAATTTACATGCTCACAAACTCACCCATTATGTAAATAACAGTTACATTTGAGCACAGAAACCTACTGTACTGGTTGTGTGTTGTATGTGAAGATGTTTCAAGAAGATATCAGTGATAGGATCTTGTGTCAGAAATGTATTTTGTGTTCCTGAAGGAAGAATGATTAGACTGCAGTATGGGAGTAACGGTCATAGTTATCGTGGCACTAACATGTTGCAGGGATTTACTGGGACAAAACAACAACTCATACAACTCAAAACTACTAACAAAATGCTGAATTGTTTGTCCTATGAATGTACTCAGTAAGTCTCGTCTGGTTCATATTGCAACACACAGCCATCCATTTGTGGATGTTCTTATCTTAGATAAAGAAAATGGAGATCCTATGCAATGAAATGGAGCAGTAGGATTAAACATGCTCAGAGATTTGGTGTTCCCCAACTGAAACAGTGTTCAAAGAACATAATGCCTTTGGTATTTATTAGATTGTTACATACAGAAACTGATTTTCAGTAGGGCCAAATTATGAATTATGATTCATTCATATTCCAGTGTATGTACTTCATGTTTTGGTGTACATTTTGATTCATAAATGATGCATTGTTTGGCTTCCTGTAAATCCCTCACATGTTTCACAATGCACTGATACCGGGTACCCACTTAACCGAACCCTTGGGTTGAGCGTGGTATGGCTGTAATGCTGACTGGGTTGAGTGTGGTATGGCTGTAATGCTGTCTGGGTTGAGTGTGGTATGGCTGTAATGCTGACTGGGTTGAGCGTGGTATGGCTGTAATGCTGACTGGGTTGAGCGTGGTATGGCTGTAATGCTGACTGGGTTGAGCGTGGTATGGCTGTAATGCTGTCTGGGCTGAGCTGATGGGTGGTAGTGTGCCTGCTGTAATGCTGTCTGGGTTGAGTGTGGTATGGCTGTAATGCTGTCTGGGCTGTAAGCTGTCTGGGTATGTGGTATGGCTGTAATGCTGTCTGGGTTGAGTGTGGTATGGCTGTAATGCTGACTGGGTTGAGTGTGGTATGGCTGTAATGCTGTCTGGGTTGAGTGTGGTATGGCTGTAATGCTGTCTGGGTTGAGTGTGGTATGGCTGTAATGCTGACTGAGTGTGTGGTATGGCTGTAATGCTGAGTGTGGTATGGCTGTAATGCTGACTGGGTTGAGTGTGGTATGGCTGTAATGCTGTCTGGGTTGAGTGTGGTATGGCTGTAATGCTGTCTGGGCTGAGTGTGGTATGGCTGTAATGCTGACTGGGCTGCTGTCTGGGTGGTATGGCTGTAATGCTGTCTGGCTGAGTATGGCTGGAGCTGTAATGGTAATGCTGTCTGGGCTGTAATGGCTAATGCTGACTGGGTTGAGCGTGGTATGGCTGTAATGCTGTCTGGCTCTGGGTTGAGCGTGGTATGGCTGTAATGCTGTCTGGAGTTGAGTGTGGCATGGCTGTAATGCTGACTGGGTTGAGTGTGGTATGGCTGTAATGCTGTCTGGGTTGAGTGTGGTATGGCTGTAATGCTGTCTGCTGAGTGTGGTATGGCTGTAATGCTGTCTGGGTTGAGCCGTGGTTGAGCGTTGGTATGGCTGTAATGCTGTCTGGGTTGAGTGTGGTATGGCTGTAATGCTGTCTGGGTTGAGTGTGGTATGGCTGTAATGCTGTCTGGGTTGAGTGTGGTATGGCTGTAATGCTGACTGGGTTGAGTGTGGTATGGCTGTAATGCTGTCTGGGTTGAGCGTGGTATGGCTGTAATGCTGTCTGGGTTGAGCGTGGTATGGCTGTAATGCTGTCTGGTTGTAATGCGTGGTATGGCTGTAATGCTGTCTGGGCTGAGTGGTGGTATGGCTGTAATGCTGTGGCTGTAACGCTGGTTGAGCGTGGTATGGCTGTAATGCTGTCTGACTCTGAGCCGCGGGCTGAAGCGTATGGGTATGGCTGTAATGCTGTCTGGGTTGAGTGTGGTATGGCTGTAATGCTGCTGTTGACTGGGCTGAGGTTGAGCTGTGGTATGGCTGTAATGCTGTCTGGGCTGACTGAGTGAGTGTGGCTGTAGGGCTGGGTAATGCTGGGTTCTGGCTGTAATGCTGAGTGTACTGTAATGTGGTATGGCTGTAATGCTGACTGGGTTGAGCGTGGTATGGCTGTAATGCTGTCTGGGCTGAGTGTGGTATGGCTGTAATGCTGTCTGGGTTGAGTGTGGTATGGCTGTAATGCTGCTGTCTGTAATGCTGTCTGGGTTGAGCGTGGTATGGCTGTAATGCTGTCTGGGTTGAGCGTGGTATGGCTGTAATGCTGACTGGGTTGAGTGTGGTATGGCTGTAATGCTGTCTGGGTTGAGTGTGGTATGGCTGTAATGCTGACTGGGTTGAGTGTGGTATGGCTGTAATGCTGTCTGGGTTGAGTGTGGTATGGCTGTAATGCTGTCTGGGTTGTGCGTGGTATGGCTGTAATGCTGACTGGGTTAAGTCGTGGTATGGCTGTAATGCTGTCTGCACAATGTCACAACATTCACTCACTGCCTGACATGACAGTATGTCAGCATGCATGTGTCAACCAATGGCTGCATCACAATGAACTGGGTAGCATATTACTATGAGTACAATGGGGCTATCTGTACACCATGTGTAGCTTCAGTGTATTACGGTCATCTCCTGTGTTGCATGTGTCAACAGGACAGGTAGGTGACTTGGAAAGGGTTTTCCTAACTGCATGCCACATATACAATACAATACCAGGCCTCGTCAGTTGTTTCTCCAACAGTGTGGATATTGCATGAAAGTGTTCAGGTTGTCTGCATGGCGTCATAGTTGTGGTACAAATATATTTATTTTATTTAGCACTTTGATGTGACAGTGTTTTACAATGGCATGCATTTGTTGTCTTACAACATGTTAAGATTTCAGTCTGAATGTATACTGTTCACAAGAAGTTAAAGAGCTTGCATTTTTTAAATTTTAATTCTCTCATGTAGAATTGTTGTGAGTGAGTGAGTTTAGTTTTACGCCGACTCAGCAATATTCCAGCTATATGGCACTGCTCTGTAAATAATTGAGTTTGGACCACACAATCCAGTGATCAACAGCATGAGCATCAATCTACGTGTTTGGGAACCGAAGTCACGTGTCAACCAAGTCAGCAAGCCTGATCACCCGATCCCGTTAGTCGCCTCTTACGACAAGCATGGGTTTCTGAAGATCAAATCTAACCCGGATCTTCAGGGGTCTGTAGAATTGTATGTTCCCTAACTTCTTTTGAGCAGTACATATGAGGCTCCCAGGGATTGATCTTGACAGCTCAGAGGCTGATATTTGGCCCTTAATTTGCAGCAAATGTCAGGTACTAAAAGTGACATACCAAATGGAAAATCAAATACAAAAGCCTTTTCTTAATTATGCCATCTTACAAAGCAAGAGCAGGTGCAACCTAAGATAGAAGAGACTTAGTTGAAGCCAAACTTAATTAAAATGTTTCAGTGCCATCAGTGATGTAGTACAAAGTCATGTTAGGGTGCCTCTGACATAAGAAGTTTTGGCCACTAAGTTCACACTCTTATATCCCTGGGTAATATTGGGTTCTCTTGAAAGAGGTGAGTTTGTAAGAACTCTGCCTCCTAAGTTCACACTCTTATATCCCTGGGCCTCTCTTGAAAGAGGTGAGTTTGTAACAAAATGACCAACTGTCTTGATTCAGATTGAATGTTTCTAAGATTTGAGATTGGCTCCTCTGTGTAAACAGTTTTGTTTGTTAATTGACCCTTGTGTATTTGTGTTTGCCCTGTTTTTGTGTTATGGAAGACTAACCTGTATTAGTACGTAGATCGTGTTTCTAGCAGCATGCTCTATTTATTTCAGCTTTCTCTCCACCCAAAAGAATGGAGCCTTTCCAGCCCCCGCCTGATGACTGTAAGTGCATGCTGGGAGTTACTCTGAATTCCTCCTCCATGATCCAGTGTATCCTCATCCCATCAGTGTCTAGTACAGGATCTCTCACTGATCCAAGTAATTGGATAGGAAGGCCGTTATGGCACCATGTAAATGTGGGTTCCAATCAAGGCTATAGTAGTAGGTGGGACAAGTGTATATATTTTGGACGAATGGATGGAATTGTTTGAACGGAATGGACGTTGAAACACTGGGTAATGGAGGTTGCTTAAGATAACCAACTGTTAAGTGATATGACTGAATGCTGCTGTCATAGTGAGGGATGTTTTTTAGGACAATTATTTGTCTTCAGGTATTGCAACCTAAATATTTGATGTGGACATATGGGATAATCAGGGGAAACTAGCATCCAACCTGAAAAACAGGGATATAGTGATCAGCCTTTTCTGTCTCTGGTGCTGAACTAAAAACCATTGAATATAAATTTAATCTGGTGAAACTTGCTACACAGGTCAGCCTAGTGACAAACTTTGAAAGTTATATGTATTTATTTATGTTTTGGATTTTACTGAAAATGAGTGCAGTGCTTGTTTCTTGAGCATAACTCCCAAACCATTGAAATTTCCTTAGGAACTACTAGTACAGATCTGTCATACTATTCTACTGGTGCCTTCAAATGATTTGTCATATTGAAAGATACTCAGTAGCATTGCTCCTTAACTGGAGGTATCCCATGTTAGTGAACCCAAAATGGGATATAAATAGCAAAATGAACTGCACCAGACAGTGGTCATATGCCAGTTCCTGATGACTCTTGTTTTCCAATTTTGTTTTTCTCCAAGAATAAGTTGTATGTTGAAACCCTGACTGATAATATTATATTATATCCTATGCCCAACTAACGTCCCCTGTCTCCTGCACCAAGCCATTAAGTTTTGTATCCCCAAGTACATAAATATGGATATGATTGGAAAGAGTAACCAGTGCCTTACGTTTGCTTTAAATCCGAGTTACCTCCCTTTCTTTTTCACTGTAACCAACTGAAACTGGCAAATGGTGGCTCATAGGAGCATCACATCTGGTGAAACAGCACCAGGCACTGTGGGCGAGTTGCGGTGAATTGGGTTTAACGTTGTACTTAAGATTATTTCGCTCATATGACGACGTGCATGCATGTGTATGTGTGGCTGCTTGTATTAGCCCAGACTTAAGCAGGTTTTATACTGCCAGCTCAATGAGATACCATGACACATTATACTGACTCTGAGCTGACCTGTCCTTGTTGTACCCATTAATGCCGAGAGCCAGGCAGGGCCCAACAAGTACCACATCTTAACGTCTTTTGGTGTGACGCAGCCGGGGATCGAACCCAGAACCTTCCACTCTCCGGGCGGATGCTCTAGCCACTACACCACGGAGGCGGTCAGGCATTGTGGGAGGATAAAGGACTTGAACAGTTCTCATATAATACTGTTGAACATTAATGGTTACAAGGCCCTCAATAGTTGCTCCAGTACAAGCATGTAATCCTTGTCACTGAAAACAGCAGTGACAATACGTCACTTACTCATCAACCTCTAAGTACAAACACACCAAATATTATTACCGGTATAACACTGACAGTAAGTTTCATCGTTGTGTCCAACCAGATCATGCATGACTAAGTCATTCTGTTTTAACTTGGCTTGTTTCTGCGTAAGCTAAATGAGACAACATGGCTGAAGTGTATGCTATTGCAAACAATTGTCGGTGTTGGTTATTTGTCACCAATGGATTTTATGAAGTTATTGTTGCAAACAATATTTTGGATATTCAAAGATAGAATTGTATTTTGAAATCATAGACAATTTCAGTTTCTTTTGGAAACCAAGTAAATTACTTTTTCTGTGTATCAATGCCTGTATTTAGTTGCTGCAACATGTACAAGAAACAAGCCAGGTCAAAGCCATTGCATACTGGAAAATGATAGTGTTGTAGCACTTAATATAATGACTGCTTGCATTGTGTCCTTGACTGAATTATTGTGATGATGTTTTAGAATAATTTTTTAATTTTGACTTTGAAGTGAACAGACAATGCATTCCCCTTGCTGAATATCTAACGTACATGATGACTTGATTGCAGTCGCTGAGCCAGAGAGAACATCAGATAGACGATCAAATACATCTGCTGATAGAAAGACACACAAAGTAGTACATTCCCCACCCAGAAAAGCTGAACGAGACCCTCCAAGGAGAGTTGAAAGGTCACCACCTCAAGATCCTCCACCAAGAGATCCGCCACCACGGAGAATTGAGAGGTCACCTCCTCGGGACTCGCCCCGGAGAATCGAGAGATCACCACCCCGAGAAGCCCCACGGGCAAGAGACCCTTCCCCTCCCAGGAGGAAGGAGCCCTCACCCCCACGTCGAGAGCAAGCTACCAGGAACATCTCCTCCGCCCACAACAAGGGTTCTGGGATAGCTGCAGAGGACTTCCTCTCTGTAAGTTGTGGCTTGTTGTTTCAGTGACGCCAGTACCCAGTGCTCGGTGTTAGATCAGCTGGTTGACACACTGTGTGTTGTGGCTTGTTGTTTCAATGACGCCAGTACCCAGTGCTCGGTGTTAGATCAGCTGGTTGGCACACTGTGTGTTGTGGCTTGTTGTTTCAATGACGCCAGTACCCAGTGCTCGGTGTTAGATCAGCTGGTTGGCACACTGTGTGTTGTGGCTTGTTGTTTCAATGACGCCAGTACCCAGTGCTCGGTGTTAGATCAGCTGGTTGGCACACTGTATGTTGTGGCTTGTTGTTTCAATGAAGCCAGTACCCAGTGCTCGGTGTTAGATCAGCTGGTTGGCACACTGTATGTTGTGGCTTGTTGTTTCAATGACGCCAGTACCCAGTGCTCGGTGTTAGATCAGCTGGTTGACACACTGTGTGTTGTGGCTTGTTGTTTCAATGACGCCAGTACCCAGTGCTCGGTGTTAGATCAGCTGGTTGACACACTGTGTGTTGTGGCTTGTTGTTTCAATGAATGACGCCAGTACCCAGTGCTCTGTGTGTTGTGGCTTTGTTGTTAGAGTCAGTTAGATGTGCACACCTGTATGTTGTGGCTTGTTGTTTCAGTGACGCCAGTACCCAGTGCTCGGTGTTAGATCAGCTGGTTGACACACTGTGTGTTGTTGAACCCTGATGGTGTGGTTCACTGCTCAGTACATCAACAGGGATTTACAGGACGCTAATTCCTGCATCCTAAACACATAAAAATTGACAATGGATGCAACAAAATTTATTAGCGCGTCCATGGAGGGACTCAGATAAAGTCCAAATACTTTTTGTAAAAATTCCAGTCAAGTGACAATAAGTTAGCACTGAGTTTGTTACGAGCTGGGTTATAGTATTATTTGCAATTTAATTACTGTACAATGTGATGATCATGATGCACAATACAATAACAGTATTAATAATAATATTTAAGACCCCCAGTTTTTTGTCCAGGACCCCTGAAAATTAAGAGTGTGAGTCCCAGGGACCCTCAAATACAAGACTCCATGTAAATCCCTGCATCAGCCACTGGACTCCCTGGTCCAGACTTGAACTGACCCTGTAAATATACATGAAATAGTTCACACTTGGCAGAAAACTCTCTCTCGTGTCAACATTGTGATATTTTGGCAAATTTGGTGAAGTTTTGGGTTCTTCATTTGCTAAACTCGGATTTTGAAAAGGAAGAAAACTAACTTTCTCTTTGCTCTGCCTCCTTGGCCTGGGATGATGTATGTCCCTACCCAGGCAGTTCCTTTGTTGTGATGTATGAACTACAAGAAAGAGGAATGTACTTGCTTAGCAGTCAAACACACCTCCTGATAAGTCTTGTTTACTGAGAATTACTGTTTTGTCATATTTGTGTGAATAAGTTCCCTGTTTTGCATCATGGCCATTAATTCTATATTCAATACATTTTCTATTGAAGTCCTCTAAATGTTCTTCGGCAGACCTTACTGTTAGTGCACGTGAACTTGGCAGAAAAACATGATACATGAAATACAGTGGGGAATAACCAACTTGCCACACCCTCACAAGGAACTTGTATTATTTTTGATTATATTTATCAGAATAAGTCTGTAATTTATTATGTTTTGTGATACAATCAGTTTTGAGATTCATTGTGTATATATTGTCACAGAAAGCCGACTATGACAGGGGAGGTAACTCCAGCAACATGTCTGAGTCCGAGGTGCTGTCTTCAATCCAGAAGGGCCATGACGCCATGATGAAGGTCATGACAAGTCGGGGGCGGAATCTGCAGATAGTCCGCGCCATGTGGACATCAGGAAATACCAAGGTAAATGTTTTATATCACGCAATATTACTAGCTGTCGTGTTGTGGTGTAAGTGCAGGACCTGATGTATACCAGTAACAATGGTCAAAGTAAACACTATCTATAGATAATCACCTGCAGTATAGATCTTAATGCTGCCAATGAGCTTGACAACGATAAAAGTGTCTGTTCCAAAATGCTGCCATTACAGTAAAACATTTCAGTTGACACCTGTCAGTGTTAAGGAAATGCCTATCAGTAAACCAAGTGTAGGCAGGTTGATGTATTGGTTGAAGTAACCAGGGAATTGTGGATAGTCTGTCGCAATGAGTGAGTGGTGTGACTCCATAGGATGGGGGACCTTACACAATGGATAGATTATCATTAATTATGAATCCCATGAGAATCCTGACTAGAAGTCATCTTCAGCAATCTTGCAAGAGGTGATATGCAGATATGGGGAGACTGTTACAGTCCATGCTTGAACACTAGGGATGGTATCATACATATACTTTTTCACAGACTGCCATAGACTCTGCTCTGAGTATGAAAGATCCAGCAGTGATGATTGACATCCTCAATGTTCTCAACACCAAGACGTGAGTATAAATACCATCTGATCATATGTCAATCTTAGGTCATGTGAGGTACTATGAGTGATCTGAGGTACTGTGGGTCATCTGAAGTACTATGGGTCATGTGAGGTCCTGTGGGTCATGTGAGGTACTGTGGGTCATCTGAGGTACTATGGGTCATGTGGGGTACCGTGGGTCATGTGAGGTACTGTGGACCATTTGAGGTATCGTGGGTCATGTGAGGTACCGTGGGTCATGTGAGGTACTGTGGGTACTGTGGGTCATGTGAGGTACCGTATGTGAGGTACCGTGGGTCATGGGAGGTACTGACGGTCATGGGATGTACCGTGGGTAATGGGAGGGGTACCGTGGGTCATGTGGGGTACCGTGGGCCATGTGAGGTACCGTGGGCCATGGGAGGTACCGTGGACCATGTGAGGTACCATGGGCCATGTGAGGTACCGTGGACCATGTGAGGTACCGTGGGCCATGTGAGGTACCGTGGACCATGTGAGGTACCGTGGGTCATGTGAGGTACCATGGGTCATGTGCGGTACCGTGGGTCATGCGAGGTACCGTGGGTTCATGTGAGGTACTGTGGGTCATGTGAGGTACCGTGGAACCGTGGGTCATGTGAGGTACCGTGGGTCATGTGAGGTACCGTGGACCATGTGAGGTACCGTGGGTCATGTGAGGTACCGTGGGTCATGTGAGGTACCGTGGGTCATGTGAGGTACCGTGGGTCATGTGAGGTACCCGTGGTTCATGTGAGGTACTGTGGGTCATGTGAGGTACCGTGGAGGTACCGTGGGTCATGTGAGGTACCGTGGGTCATGTGAGGTACCGTGGGTCATGTGAGGTACCGTGGGTCATGTGAGGTACTGTGGGTCATGTAGGTCACTGTGGAACCGTGGGTCATGTGGAGGTACATGTGGGTCATGTGAGTCACCGTGGGTCATGTGAGGTACCGTGGGTCATGTGAGGTACCGTGGGTCATGTGAGGTACCGTGGGTCATGTGAGGTACCGTCGGTCACCGTGGGTCATGTGAGGTACTATGGGTCATGTGGGTGGGTCAGGTACCGTGGGTCATGTGAGGTACCGTGGGTCATGTGAGGTACTATGGGTCACCATGGTTCGTGGGTCCGTGTGAGGTACTGTGGGTCATGTGAGGTACCATGGTTCATGTGAGATACCGTGGGTCATGTGAGGTACCGTTGGTCATGTGAGGTACTGTGGGTCATGTGAGGTACCATGTGTCATCTGAGGTACTATGGGTAAATGTACTAAAGGGTTGTGTTTCTTAGGCAAACTATGTAAGTGTGATTGAGGTTTGCATTAAGTTAAAAAATTGATTAATTTTATTATTATTTATTATTAATTTTCTGGGTATAAACAAAACGTATATGATACAGTCGTCAAAGGAGCTTCTTCCTGTCATGTCTCACCCCAACCTGTTTCCCGTGCAGGTCTCTGTGGAACCTGGATCTCTGTTCCACCCTTCTGCCTCATCTCAAAGATATGCTCAACAGCAAATATGAAAGGTGGGTCCATCATCTCCACTCCCCAAGTGAGGCTTGTATCTTGTGTTCCCCACAGCTGAACACGTTGTATGCCAATCACAAGTTTCACATGTTGGCAAAATAGGCATCTCTTGGCGTTCTTTGTTACCGCCAGGAGACGATTGCTTCTGTGCCAGACATTTATACTACGAGTATATTTATGGTGGCAGTCAACGTGTTAAAACAAACAACATACATTCGTCCCCATACGACTACGATATGTGGGTATTTTAATCAGATCTTTTATGCCAGTACAATACCCCCTACTTAAGGATCTGACACGTTCTCCATGAGGGGTTGGTTGCATCAGGTGAATTTAGAAACCTAGATGCTGATTGGCTGATATTAAGTTCATCTGATGCAACCTCCAATGGGAGCTTTGTCAAATGTTCACACAGCGAGAGAGGTACAAAATTATAATTTTTCTCGAATGAATTCTCTGGTCCACTGTCAACACTGTTACTAGTATTTTATTCCACTGCCTATTCATTGATGAAGGAACAAGGAACTCTTCAGCATAATCACATCTGCCATTTCAAGCTTTCAAGGATGGGAACCCTGAGTCTGGTGTTCTGTTTTCAGCTATGTACTTACTACTGCTACGTCTATCAAACTGATCCTGCGGAACATGGGCCCCGTGATAAAGGCCAACATGACAGCGCCCCCTAGTATAGGTGTCGACATATCTAGGGAAGAGAGGTAAGAATACATGCATACTATAGTATGACTTAAAATGGTTTAAATTAATGTTCAAGATTATTGCACTTCTACTGAGGCATGTGTTCATGCAGTCCTGGGTGAACTAACACTATACAAGCAGTAATGGTACATGAACGTATGTACACATCACTATAAAAGCAGTAATCATGATGTTAACCTCATTTCACCATCTCATTGCCCTCAATCTGAATCTAACCCATGCTTGTCATAGGAGGCAACTATTTGGATCAGGTGGTCAGACTGGCAACTTGGTTGACACATGTCATTCATTGTATCCCAATTGAGTAGATCTATGCCCATGATGTTGATCACTGGATTGTCTGGTCCAGATTTGATTGTTTTACAGACCGCCTCCGTACAGCTGGAATATTGCTGAGTGTGGCGTTAAACAACCAACCAACCAATCTGAATCTCCCAATAGCCAGGTCCAAATTCAATTTTTCATAGTTAATGATGATTTGGTGGTTTAGTTGATAAGTTCCAAGTTGGACTATAGTCAGCTGGACTATAGCTGAGTCTGGCACTAAGGAACAAACAAGTGACTGTTGAACCATGACTGTATATGTTGGCAGGCACCAGAAGTGTCACACCTGCTACATGTCGCTGATGGACATCCGTCTGCTGCTGGAGAAGAGGCAGGGACTGGCTGGGAAGCTCGGCAGCACCTTCAAGGAGGTGATGCTGCTCATGGGAACCCTGGACTGATCACCTGCAGCAACATGTTGACCAGTGGGCTGGAAGACAAGGGAGGGAGGGCAGGTGTCATCAGCTTTGCTAAACTGTCTGAAGATTAACACGATTGTGTCCACTGCTGATCTGGACAGTGTTTGTGGCTTAACTAGAGCGTGTCTGCAGCTGGTATGCCTGAACATTAACAGGATAATGTCGGAGTCAATCATGGCTGATTGGCACAAAATACTACAAAGATATACATTTACGACAAGTCTGTTTTCCTGAATTCATATAATTGTCAAGATCTGTGTGTGTGAAATGCATTTGAATAATGTGGGACATAGGAGAGACTGGATCGTCCATGGACCCATGGCTACAAGATGTCTACAGTGTAGGGCTCAGTGGGGTTTATTGGTCCATGGCAGAAATATGTCCACTACATCCGGCAGGATCAGTGGTTTGGGGGTCAGTGGATCCATGGCCACAAGATGTCCGCTACATCAGGCAGGATCAGTGGTTTGGGAGTCAGTGGATCCATGGCCACAAGATGTCAGCTACATCAGGCAGGATCAGTGGTTTGGGAGTCAATGGATCCATGGCCACAAGATGTCAGCTACATCAGGCAGGATCAGTGGTTTGGGGGTCAATGGATCCATGGCCACAAGATGTCAGCTACATCAGGCAGGATCAGTGGTTTGGGGGTCAATGGATCCATGGCCACAAGATGTCAGCTACATCAGGCAGGATCAGTGGTTTGGGGGTCAATGGATCCATGGCCACAAGATGTCAGGATCAGTAGGGTTGAAGTTTGATGGATCCATGGAAACATGATGTCCATTACATCAGGATCAGTTGTCGAAGGTTCTGTGACCACTACAACAGGATCAATGGGTTACTGGTCCATGGATCTGTGGCCACAAGATGTCACTACATCAGGATCAGTGGGGTTGACTCTCCTACCCACTGGTTCTAATGTACCTCGTGTGCATTTTTCTGATGTACCTCGTGTGTACTGTAATGAGTTTGGTATTTATTGCAGAGATTTATTCGAGTGTTGATTCCTGAACCTTGCACCTGAAGGAAGTAAGAATTCAGATAAAAAGTTCAAGAAACAATGTATAAAACCTCACAAGCAATATATGTACTTGAGATATGATACATCTGTGTTGTACTCTATTGGTGCAGACTGAACACTGCTGTCCAGTTTCGTGCATCAGTGCTGTGTGTCACTTTGAATCAGTGTTGCCAGATGATTCCATACCACAATAGATGCCTAGTGTTCCTGTCGGTGTTCCAGATGAACACCAGAGTCTCCAGTCCTGGTCTGTGACTGTGACTGAAGCAATGGAGGGAGACAGTCATGTGTCCAGCCAGTCACGTGTCCAGCCAGTCATGTGTCCAGGTGTTCTGAGTGCCCTGACTCTCGTCCATCATCCAGTGCTCATGTGGCCCAGCATATTTTGACCTTCCTTCCAACAACCTTACACCCTTCAAAACCATTCATGGACTGAACATTACACAGAATGGAACGTCCTACTTTCTACATTGAGGGCTGGCTGGTAGCAATGGATAATTGATGAAAATGGCAAAGTCATTTTGCTTGTGAAATGAGGTTCTGAAATTATTTTCACAAACATGACATTATTATTTGTATAAAGAGAAGTACGATGTGAGCTAATGGTTGCAGATGTCATGAAGTACATAACACGCTTTTGTTTGGAGTGAATCAAATAAGTGCTTCAGTGTTCAGTGTTTGAGTGTTGATGGAAGTGTAGCCTGTAATTCTCCGTCTCCTGTGTGTATATACTGATTGACTGTTTCATGAATGTTAGCTTGGTGACCCAGTTGGGTTCATATAACACGGATGTACAGAGTAGAACATGGCTATGATCACTGATGTAGCTCTCCAAACTCTCTAACAGGAATTTCAGAAGTCTTGACTCCATTACTATCACCATGGTAAATGCAGCACGTTAAGTGATGCAGTAAGTGTACCTAAGCATCTATGTATTATTTGCAATAATGAAGTTGTCAGTCACAGTTCGTGGATCAAAAACCTTTTCATCTCACACTTTCTTCCCTATTTGACAGCAGGAAAATGTATGAACTGTCGCAATTTTGCAAGAACCAGGATTCAGCAAGTTTCGACTGTCGCATCGAGTCTCGTACAGCTATGTTTTACTATGTGGATACTGAATGTGCACAGGGCTGCAACAACCCTCTCTATGCTCTCATCACTAGTGGAGATGGCCAGCTCTCATCACTAGTGGAGACGGCCAGCTGTATGCTCTCATCACTAGTGGAGACGGCCAGCTGTATGCTCTCATCACTTGTGGAGACGGCCAGCTGTATGCTCTCATCACTTGTGGAGACGGCCAGCTGTATGCTCTCATCACTTGTGGAGATGGCCATCATCACTTGTGGAGACGGCCAGCTGTATGCTCTCATCACTAGTGGAGACGGACAGCTGTATGCTCTCATCACTAGTGGAGACGGCCAGCTGTATGCTCTCATCACTAGTGGAGACGGCCAGCTGTATGCTCTCATCACTTGTGGAGACGGCCAGCTGTATGCTCTCAGTGGAGACGGCCAGCTGCATGCTATGCTCTCATCACTGTGGAGTGGCCAGCTGGCCACTTGTGGAGATGGCCAGCTGTATGCTCTCATCACTAGTGGAGACGGCCAGCTGTATGCTCTCATCACTAGTGGAGATGGACAGCTGTATGCTCTCATCACTTGTGGAGACGGACAGCTGTATGCTCTCATCACTTGTGGAGATGGCCAGCTGTATGCTCTCATCACTAGTGGAGATGGCCAGCTGTATGCTCTCATCACTAGTGGAGATGGCCAGCTGTATGCTCTCATCACTAGTGGAGATGTATGCTCTCATCACTAGTGGAGATGGACAGCTGTTATGCTCTCATCACTTGTGGAGACGGCCAGCTGTATGCACTCATCACTTGTGGAGACGGACAGCTGTATGCTCTCATCCCTTGTGGAGACGGCCAGCTGTATGCTCTCATCACTTGTGGAGACGGACAGCTGTATGCTCTCATCACTATCTTTGATAGGAAGATTGTTCTCCCGGAGCCACACATGTTGAACATACATTTATTATATTATTTATTGAGCAGTTTTATCTGATGTATGATGTATCATGTGATTCGGTGAACAGTACCATGTTTATCCATACTGATACCAGTAGTTATGCAAGTTCCGTAAACATGGTCGTCTAGCAAAACCTGTCATTGTGTGTCTCAGTACAAGATCTCAGAATACACACTCATCTACTCACCATTACACATATTTCCTATATGTCCAGATGTAACAGAAGTTATTTAGTGAAAGGAGAATGTATTTATGGAAATATATTAATACAGGGGCTGTTACCTCATATATCGTCAGTATGTGATGTGCAGTGGTATCCTTACTGAACCTGTTATCCCTCTCAGAGAATAATCCTATATACATGTATCTTGGAACCTCCATGTGTATCCCAATCAATGGAGTAGCCTCATGGTTAAAGCGTTTGCTCATTACACCAAGGGTTCAATTCCCCACATACATACAATGTGTGAAGCTCATTTCTGGTGTCCCCTGCCGTGATATTGCTGGAATATTGCAAAAACAAGCATAAAACCCAGATCACTCACTCAGTGTATATGTATCATTGCATATGAGAGTCCCTCATCTGTATTGCTTACTAAGAAAGACATAGCAAGGATATAATCTGAACTGCTGATCATAAAATGTGAATATTGTTAGTTTGATTCAAGTTACAAAATGATTGTTCATCTGCAAACTTAATGGTTTATACCACTCAAACTCAAAGGGATATTCTATGGAGACAGAAAGTGATGAATTGCTTGGACATGTTGTCAGGCAAGTAGTATGCCAAGCAACATACCAACTTGAAATCAAAATACACATTTCAATATGTTACTGTCCTTGTTTTTAAAATTGTATGAATATGATCAAAACACCGACAGCAAGGTGTATTAACCAACAAAACATCCGACATCTCGGCAATGTTTAATGTGAAGGTAATATCCATGAATAGTGATAAGGTTTCCTTCTTTTAAACTCTGTTTTATGTATGCAGGCATTCAGCTTTGTATTTTCCAGTTAGATGTTCTGTCAGTTTACAGATTGCAACATCGCTGAATTCCACACAACTCAAGCAATGTCTGATAAGGACAGGAAACACTGTCCACACGCAGTCCATAATGTCAACAGTCAGCACTTTCTCATTTCACTGAATCATGAAGTTACAAGTCCCTTTGATCTGACCATGTCTGGAATGACCTATGCAAGATGTTTAAAGTTATCGGCGCTTGTACTTCACAGATACTTTATATTTCCACTTTTATCAGCCAGTATGTACTTGGGTACAACAGTCCTTGTCATTATCGGTGTGAGTCTGATTTCATACTGTATCACTTGTAATATTTACACTTATCTTGCAGTTTTGAAACTGATTGAAGGTAGTTTTCGTTCATTTCATCTTGAGTGACAGTTACATGCGCATTGTCGCTGACACATTTCAGTGTCTTGAATTTTGACCAATGTTTTACTTTGATGGCTGTAAATATACCTCAAGACATCTGAGAAATGATTCCGTACAGTTTTGGAGGTGCTGATCTGAAAACACAGTCTAATCAGTTTTATTGAGAAATGTTCGCCAATATTATGTTTTTGCAGCATTAGGAGTTGAGTGGCAGTTTATCACACATTTCTTGGCGTTGTTAATTGCACAAGCTGGCACCATGGCTGTCAAGGTGGTGTACGGGTTGCCGAGTAACCATTCCAGTACTTAATTCAGATAGCATTGCTTGAAAACCATGTAATCATATTCATGACTATTCTATCTCATGACTTACGTAAAGAAGCTGAAGCACAACAATCCAAGACGTCATTACTGGGATTCCTCCATATTTCATTCATGCATCATATCTACTTCAAGACAGACATATGCAAGAAGTTTCTTCAGTTCATTTGACTGTACCATCTATGGTGGAGTGAATACAGCTCTGTAGAGAGAGCCTTGGCCTGTGTGACTGTACCATCTATGGTGGAGTGAATACAGCTCTGTAGAGAGAGCCTTGGCCTGTGTGACTGTACCATCTATGGTGGAGTGAATACAGTTCTGTAGAGAGAGCCTTGGCCTGTGTGACTGTACCATCTATGGTGGAGTGAATACAGCTCTGTAGAGAGAGCCTTGGCCTGTGTGACTGTACCATCTATGGTGGAGTGAATACAGTTCTGTAGAGAGCCTTGGCCTGTGTGACTGTACCATCTATGGTGGAGTGAATACAGTTCTGTAGAGAGAGCCTTGGCCTGTGTGACTGTACCATCTATGGTGGAGTGAATACAGCTCTGTAGAGAGAGCCTTGGCCTGTGTGACTGTACCATCTATGGTGGAGTGAATACAGCTCTGTAGAGAGAGCCTTGGCCTGTGTGACTGTACCATCTATGGTGGAGTGAATACAGCTCTGTAGAGAGAGCCTTGGCCTGTGTGACTGTACCATCTATGGTGGAGTGAATACAGCTCTGTAGAGAGAGCCTTGGCCTGTGTGACTGTACCATCTATGGTGGAGTGAATACAGCTTCTGTAGAGAGCCTTGGCCTGTGTGACTGTACCATCTATGGTGGAGTGAATACAGCTCTGTAGAGAGCCTTGGCCTGTGTGACTGTACCATCTATGGTGGAGTGAATACAGCTCTGTAGAGAATACAGAGTAGAGAGATGGCCTGTGTGACTGTACCATCTATGGTGGAGTGAATACAGCTCTGTAGAGAGAGCCTTGGCCTGTGTGACTGTACCATCTATGGTGGAGTGAATACAGCTCTGTAGAGAGAGCCTTGGCCTGTGTGACTGTACCATCTATGGTGGAGTGAATACAGCTCTGTAGAGAGAGCCTTGGCCTGTGTGACTGTACCATCTATGGTGGAGTGAATACAGCTCTGTAGAGAGAGCCTTGGCCTGTGTGACTGTACCATCTATGGTGGAGTGAATACAGCTCTGTAGAGAGCCTTGGCCTGTGTGACTGTACCATCTATGGTGGAGTGAATACAGCTCTGTAGAGAGAATACCTTGGCCTGTGTGACTGTACCATCTATGGTGGAGTGAATACAGCTCTGTAGAGAGAGCCTTGGCCTGTGTGACTGTACCATCTATGGTGGAGTGAATACAGCTCTGTAGAGAGAGCCTTGGCCTGTGTGACTGTACCATCTATGGTGGAGTGAATACAGCTCTGTAGAGAGAGCCTTGGCCTGTGTGACTGTACCATCTATGGTGGAGTGAATACAGCTCTGTAGAGAGAGCCTTGGCCTGTGTGACTGTACCATCTATGGTGGAGTGAATACAGTTCTGTAGAGAACCTTGGCCTGTGTGACTGTACCATCTATGGTGGAGTGAATACAGCTCTGTAGAGAGAGCCTTGGCCTGTGTGACTGTACCATCTATGGTGGAGTGAATACAGCTCTGTAGAGAGAGCCTGTGGCCTGTGTGACTGTACCATCTATGGTGGAGTGAATACAGTTCTGTAGAGAGAGCCTTGGCCTGTGTGACTGTACCATCTATGGTGGAGTGAATACAGCTCTGTAGAGAGAGCCTTGGCCTGTGTGACTGTACCATCTATGGTGGAGTGAATACAGCTCTGTAGAGAGAGCCTTGGCCTGTGTGACTGTACCATCTATGGTGGAGTGAATACAGCTCTGTAGAGAGAGCCTTGGCCTGTGTGACTGTACCATCTATGGTGGAGTGAATACAGCTCTGTAGAGAGAGCCTTGGCCTGTGTGACTGTACCATCTATGGTGGAGTGAATACAGCTCTGTAGAGAGAGCCTTGGCCTGTGTGACTGTACCATCTATGGTGGAGTGAATACAGCTCTGTAGAGAGAGCCTTGGCCTGTGTGACTGTACCATCTATGGTGGAGTGAATACAGCTCTGTAGAGAGAGGCCTTGGCCTGTGTGACTGTACCATCTATGGGTGGAGTACAATAGAGAGCCTCTGTAGTAGAGCCTTGGCCTGTGTGACTGTACCATCTATGGTGGAGTGAATACAGCTCTGTAGAGAGAGCCTTGGCCTGTGTGACTGTACCATCTATGGTGGAGTGAATACAGCTCTGTAGAGAGAGCCTTGGCCTGTGTGACTGTACCATCTATGGTGGAGTGAATACAGTTCTGTAGAGAGAGCCTTGGCCTGTGTGACTGTACCATCATCTATGGTGGAGTGAATACAGCTCTGTAGAGAGAGCCTTGGCCTGTGTGACTGTGTACCATCTATGGTGGAGTGAATACAGCTCTGTAGAGAGAGCCTTGGCCTGTGTGACTGTACCATCTATGGTGGAGTGAATACAGTTCTGTAGAGAGAGCCTTGGCCTGTGTGACTGTACCATCTATGGTGGAGTGAATACAGCTCTGTAGAGAGAGCCTTGGCCTGTGTGACTGTACCATCTATGGTGGAGTGAATACAGCTCTGTAGAGAGAGCCTTGGCCTGTGTGACTGTACCATCTATGGTGGAGTGAATACAGCTCTGTAGAGAGAGCCTTGGCCTGTGTGACTGTACCATCTATGGTGGAGTGAATACAGCTCTGTAGAGAGAGCCTTGGCCTGTGTGACTGTACCATCTATGGTGGAGTGAATACAGTTCTGTAGAGAGCCTTGGCCTGTGTGACTGTACCATCTATGGTGGAGTGAATACAGCTCTGTAGAGAGCCTTGGCCTGTGTGACTGTACCATCTATGGTGGAGTGAATACAGCTCTGTAGAGAGAGCCTTGGCCTGTGTGACTGTACCATCTATGGTGGAGTGAATACAGTTCTGTAGAGAGCCTTGGCCTGTGTGACTGTACCATCTATGGTGGAGTGAATACAGCTCTGTAGAGAGAGCCTTGGCCTGTGTGACTGTACCATCTATGGTGGAGTGAATACAGCTCTGTAGAGAGAGCCTTGGCCTGTGTGACTGTACCATCTATGGTGGAGTGAATACAGCTCTGTAGAGAGAGCCTTGGCCTGTGTGACTGTACCATCTATGGTGGAGTGAATACAGCTCTGTAGAGAGAGCCTTGGCCTGTGTGACTGTACCATCTATGGTGGAGTGAATACAGCTCTGTAGAGAGAGCCTTGGCCTTGGCCTGTGTGACTGTACCATCTATGGTGGAGTGAATACAGCTCTGTAGAGAGAGCCTTGGCCTGTGTGACTGTACCATCTATGGTGGAGTGAATACAGCTCTGTAGAGAGAGCCTTGGCCTGTGTGACTGTACCATCTATGGTGGAGTGAATACAGTTCTGTAGAGAGAGCCCTTGGCCTGTGTGACTGTACCATCTATGGTGGAGTGAATACAGCTCTGTAGAGAGAGCCTTGGCCTGTGTGACTGTACCATCTATGGTGGAGTGAATACAGCTCTATGGTGGAGTGAATACAGCTCTGTAGAGAGAGCCTTGGCCTGTGTGACTGTACCATCTATGGTGGAGTGAATACAGCTCTGTAGAGAGAGCCTTGGCCTGTGTGACTGTACCATCTATGGTGGAGTGAATACAGCTCTGTAGAGAGCCTTGGCCTGTGTGACTGTACCATGACTGTACCATCTATGGTGGAGTGAATACAGCTCTGTAGAGAGAGCCTTGGCCTGTGTGACTGTACCATCTATGGTGGAGTGAATACAGCTCTGTAGAGAGAGCCTTGGCCTGTGTGACTGTACCATCTATGGTGGAGTGAATACAGCTCTGTAGAGAGAGCCTTGGCCTGTGTGACTGTACCATCTATGGTGGAGTGAATACAGCTCTGTAGAGAGAGCCTTGGCCTGTGTGACTGTACCATCTATGGTGGAGTGAATACAGTTCTGTAGAGAGAGCCTTGGCCTGTGTGACTGTACCATCTATGGTGGAGTGAATACAGCTCTGTAGAGAGCCCTTGGCCTGTGTGACTGTACCATCTATGGTGGAGTGAATACAGCTCTGTAGAGAGAGCCTTGGCCTGTGTGACTGTGTACCATCTATGGTGGAGTGAATACAGCTCTGTAGAGAGAGCCTTGGCCTGTGTGACTGTACCATCTATGGTGGAGTGAATACAGCTCTGTAGAGAGAGCCTTGGCCTGTGTGACTGTACCATCTATGGTGGAGTGAATACAGCTCTGTAGAGAGAGCCTTGGCCTGTGTGACTGTACCATCTATGGTGGAGTGAATACAGTTCTGTAGAGAGAGGCCTTGGCCTGTGTGAATACAGACTGTACCATCTATGGTGGAGTGAATACAGCTCTGTAGAGAGAGCCTTGGCCTGTGTGTGTGACTGTACCATCTATGGTGGAGTGAATACAGTTCTGTAGAGAGTTCTTGGCCTGTGTGATGTACTCTATGGTGGAGTGAATACAGCTCTGTAGAGAGAGCCTTGGCCTGTGTCTATGGTGGAGTGAATACAGTTCTGTAGAGAGCCTTGGCCTGTGTGACTGTACCATCTATGGTGGAGTGAATACAGCTCTGTAGAGAGAGCCTTGGCCTGTGTGACTGTACCATCTATGGTGGAGTGAATACAGTTCTGTAGAGAGAGCCTTGGCCTGTGTGACTGTACCATCTATGGTGGAGTGAATACAGCTCTGTAGAGAGAGCCTTGGCCTGTGTGACTGTACCATCTATGGTGGAGTGAATACAGTTCTGTAGAGAGAGCCTTGGCCTGTGTGACTGTACCATCTATGGTGGAGTGAATACAGCTCTGTAGAGAGAGCCTTGGCCTGTGTGACTGTACCATCTATGGTGGAGTGAATACAGCTCTGTAGAGAGAGCCTTGGCCTGTGTGACTGTACCATCTATGGTGGAGTGAATACAGTTCTGTAGAGAGAGCCTTGGCCTGTGTGACTGTACCATCTATGGTGGAGTGAATACAGCTCTGTAGAGAGAGCCTTGGCCTGTGTGACTGTACCATCTATGGTGGAGTGAATACAGTTCTGTAGAGAGAGCCTTGGCCTGTGTGACTGTACCATCTATGGTGGAGTGAATACAGCTCTGTAGAGAGAGCCTTGGCCTGTGTGACTGTACCATCTATGGTGGAGTGAATACAGCTCTGTGTAGAGAGAGCCTTGGCCTGTGTGACTGTACCATCTATGGTGGAGTGAATACAGCTCTGTAGAGAGAGCCTTGGCCTGTGTGACTGTACCATCTATGGTGGAGTGAATACAGCTCTGTAGAGAGAGCCTTGGCCTGTGTGACTGTACCATCTATGGTGGAGTGAATACAGCTCTGTAGAGAGTCCCTTGGCCTGTGTGACTGTACCATCTATGGTGGAGTGAATACAGTTCTGTAGAGAGAGCCTTGGCCTGTGTGACTGTACCATCTATGGTGGAGTGAATACAGCTCTGTAGAGAGAGCCTTGGCCTGTGTGACTGTACCATCTATGGTGGAGTGAATACAGCTCTGTAGAGAGAGCCTTGGCCTGTGTGACTGTACCATCTATGGTGGAGTGAATACAGTTCTGTAGAGAGAGCTGGCCTGTGTGACTGTACATCTATGGTGGAGTGAATACAGTTCTGTGTAGAGAGAGAGCCTTGGCCTGTGTGACTGTACCATCTATGGTGGAGTGAATACAGCTCTGTAGAGAGAGCCTTGGCCTGTGTGACTGTACCATCTATGGTGGAGTGAATACAGCTCTGTAGAGAGAGCCTTGGCCTGTGTGACTGTACCATCTATGGTGGAGTGAATACAGCTCTGTAGAGAGCCTTGGCCTGTGTGACTGTACCATCTATGGTGGAGTGAATACAGCTCCTTGGCCTGTGTGAGTAGAGAGCCTTGGCCTGTGTGACTGTACCATCTATGGTGGAGTGAATACAGTTCTGTAGAGAGAGCCTTGGCCTGTGTGACTGTACCATCTATGGTGGAGTGAATACAGCTCTGTAGAGAGAGCCTTGGCCTGTGTGACTGTACCATCTATGGTGGAGTGAATACAGCTCTGTAGAGAGAGCCTTGGCCTGTGTGACTGTACCATCTATGGTGGAGTGAATACAGTTCTGTAGAGAGAGCCTTGGCCTGTGTGACTGTACCATCTATGGTGGAGTGAATACAGTTCTGTAGAGAGCCTTGGCCTGTGTGACTGTACCATCTATGGTGGAGTGAATACAGCTCTGTAGAGAGAGCCTTGGCCTGTGTGACTGTACCATCTATGGTGGAGTGAATACAGCTCTGTAGAGAGAGCCTTGGCCTGTGTGACTGTACCATCTATGGTGGAGTGAATACAGCCTCTGTAGAGAGCCTTGGCCTGTGTGACTGTACCATCTATGGTGGAGTGAATACAGTTCTGTAGAGAGAGCCTTGGCCTGTGTGACTGTACCATCTATGGTGGAGTGAATACAGCTCTGTAGAGAGAGCCTTGGCCTGTGTGACTGTACCATCTATGGTGGAGTGAATACAGCTCTGTAGAGAGAGCCTTGGCCTGTGTGACTGTACCATCTATGGTGGAGTGAATACAGTTCTGTAGAGAGCCTTGGCCTGTGTGACTGTACCATCTATGGTGGAGTGAATACAGCTCTGTAGAGAGAGCCCTTGGCCTGTGTGACTGACTGTACCATCTATGGTGGAGTGAATACAGCTCTGTAGAGAGAGCCTTGGCCTGTGTGACTGTACCATCTATGGTGGAGTGAATACAGCTCTGTAGAGAGCCTTGGCCTGTGTGACTGTACCATCTATGGTGGAGTGAATACAGTTCTGTAGAGAGCCTTGGCCTGTGTGACTGTACCATCTATGGTGGAGTGAATACAGCTCTGTAGAGAGAGCCTTGGCCTGTGTGACTGTACCATCTATGGTGGAGTGAATACAGCTCTGTAGAGAGAGCCTTGGCCTGTGTGACTGTACCATCTATGGTGGAGTGAATACAGCTCTGTAGAGAGAGCCTTGGCCTGTGTGACTGTACCATCTATGGTGGAGTGAATACAGCTCTGTAGAGAGAGCCTTGGCCTGTGTGACTGTACCATCTATGGTGGAGTGAATACAGTTCTGTAGAGAGCCATGGCCTGGCTGTGAGACTGTACCCTCTGGCCTGTGTGACTGTACCTTGGCATCTCTATGGTGGAGTGAATACAGTTCTGTAGAGAGCCTTGGCCTGTGTGACTGTACCATCTATGGTGGAGTGAATACAGCTCTGTAGAGAGAGCCTTGGCCTGTGTGACTGTACCATCTATGGTGGAGTGAATACAGCTCTGTAGAGAGAGCCTTGGCCTGTGTGACTGTACCATCTATGGTGGAGTGAATACAGTTCTGTAGAGAGAATACAGCTCTGTAGGCCTGTGTGACTGTACCATCTATGGTGGAGTGAATACAGCTCTGTAGAGAGAGCCTTGGCCTGTGTGACTGTACCATCTATGGTGGAGTGAATACAGCTCTGTAGAGAGAGCCTTGGCCTGTGTGACTGTACTATGGTGGAGTGAATACAGCTCTGTAGAGAGAGCCTTGGCCTGTGTGACTGTACCATCTATGGTGGAGTGAATACAGCTCTGTAGAGAGAGCCTTGGCCTGTGTGACTGTACCATCTATGGTGGAGTGAATACAGTTCTGTAGAGAGAGCCTTGGCCTGTGTGACTGTACCATCTATGGTGGAGTGAATACAGCTCTGTAGAGAGAGCCTTGGCCTGTGTGACTGTACCATCTATGGTGGAGTGAATACAGTTCTGTAGAGAGCCTTGGCCTGTGTGACTGTACCATCTATGGTGGAGTGAATACAGCTCTGTAGAGAGCCTTGGCCTGTGTGACTGTACCATCTATGGTGGAGTGAATACAGTTCTGTAGAGAGCCTTGGCCTGTGTGACTGTACCATCTATGGTGGAGTGAATACAGCTCTGTAGAGAGCCTTGGCCTGTGTGACTGTACCATCTATGGTGGAGTGAATACAGCTCTGTAGAGAGAGCCTTGGCCTGTGTGACTGTACCATCTATGGTGGAGTGAATACAGCTCTGTAGAGAGAGCCTTGGCCTGTGTGACTGTACCATCTATGGTGGAGTGAATACAGCTCTGTAGAGAGAGCTTGGCCTGTGTGACTGTACCATCTATGGTGGAGTGAATACAGCTCTGTAGAGAGAGCCTTGGCCTGTGTGACTGTACCATCTATGGTGGAGTGAATACAGCTCTGTAGAGAGAGCCTTGGCCTGTGTGACTGTACCATCTATGGTGGAGTGAATACAGCTCTGTAGAGAGAGCCTTGGCCTGTGTGACTGTACCATCTATGGTGGAGTGAATACAGCTCTGTAGAGAGAGCCTTGGCCTGTGTGACTGTACCATCTATGGTGGAGTGAATACAGCTCTGTAGAGAGAGCCTTGGCCTGTGTGACTGTACCATCTATGGTGGAGTGAATACAGTTCTGTAGAGAGAGCCTTGGCCTGTGTGACTGTACCATCTATGGTGGAGTGAATACAGCTCTGTAGAGAGAGCCTTGGCCTGTGTGACTGTACCATCTATGGTGGAGTGAATACAGCTCTGTAGAGAGTGAATACAGCTCTGTAGAGAGCCTTGGCCTGTGTGACTGTACCATCTATGGTGGAGTGAATACAGCTCTGTAGAGAGAGCCTTGGCCTGTGTGACTGTACCATCTATGGTGGAGTGAATACAGCTCTGTAGAGAGAGCTTTGATTTCATAGCAAGCATTTTCTGTAACATTCTCCTTTCAAATTTCAGTCAGTACATGTTTTTCACACAAGAAAACAAAATAATATCACAATACTGTCTCCTTGACAGATCCAATCTTGCATTGGTAAACCATCACTTTCACCATCTTGTAACAGATCCAATCTTGCATTGGTAAACCATCACTTTCACCATCTTGTAACAGATCCAATCTTGCATTGGTAAACCATCACTTTCACCATCTTGTAACAGATCCAATCTAGCATTGGTAAACCATCACTTTCACCATCTTGTAACAGATCCAGTCTTGCATTGGTAAACCATCACTTTCACCATCTTGTAACAGATCCAATCTTAATGACATTGCATTGGTATCAATCCTGTCCTGTTCTGAAAACAACCTTCTGTAACATAACCTCCTGATACCGTGTATCTAAATTCACTTGTAAGTATTCAGGGACCTGACATTGGTCTTATCAGTGCAGTATTATGCAGTATTGATTCCCATACAGTAAATTAACGCCTGATCTATCCAAGTTTTTCAATATTGGTACAAATGTCCAAATTGAGCTACAGTACCTTCCACCATCTGATGGCAACTGCTCTGTATATCCCACCTGCAGCTGATGCAGACCTCACAGCTGTACAGCTTCATACACACACACGCACATGCACACACATGCACACACACACACACAAACATCTGTAAAGCATATTGAATGGCTCACTACTGACTGACTACACAACAGGAGATACAGAGATATTTCAAACTGTGTCCTTTCATGGTGACCACATCAACTGTTAATTTTTGTTTAATAAACTTGAAATAATAGAGCTGCATATCCTCTAGTTCCATGGCAATATTGAATACTATCTGTGTGACAACATATCACAAGTTCAGCACATATTACATTTGAAATAAATACTTCATAACTGGTTATAAAAATATGGGCGAATTATGCAATATCCAACCTTACATGATAAACATGCAGTTGAATACTGCCTGTGACTGTAGATTCATTGCAATATTCGAAACCGTTTTCCATATAATTGCACACAAGATCATTTAGAAAGTGTCACATGTGACATATGTTATAACTGGGATTACAGTTTCTCAGTAAAATACGGGGTTTGAGTCCCACCCTGAGATTTGAACGCACACTCTCATTAGAAACATGGGAAACAGTTAATCATCAATTCAGGGAAACCTCTCCTGGACATACAGCCATACAGGTTCTTATTTAGACATACCTGTTATGGATTGAAAACATTGATTACCAGAAGGTACCATGCTAGAACTACCATGTCCATAGTGGGTGTAAATCATAGAATTACCATGTCCATAGTGGGTGTAAATCATAGAATTACCATGTCCATAGTGGGTGTAAATCATAGAACTACCATGTACCTCAGTGGGTGTAAATCATAGAACTACCATGTACTTCAGTGGGTGTAAATCATAGAATTACCATGTACCTCAGTGGGTGTAAATCATAGAACTACCATGTACCACAGTGGGTGTAAATCTTTTTCCTCGTTAGTAATCTTCAAATTTGTACATTCATATGTATTATATCAAAATACTGGCTGATAGTTTAGCAGTATTATTTAAACTGTACCAATCTATTTCTTGTTCAATCGACAACCCTGTCCTAAATTTTGTGGAAATAATTTGAAAAGGAAATATGCATATATGTTTCTATATCTAATACCCTCAGTTAAGACATCTTCAGGCAGTTACCCTGACTTCTTGTCAGATCATATGTGGACCAAGAATGGCAGTGAGTGAGTATTGCTTTACACCACTTTGAACAATAGTCTGGCAATATCATAGAGGGGGTCACAAGAAATGGGATTCACACATTGTATCCATGTGGGAATTAAACCCAGGTCTTTGGTTCGACAAACGAACACTTTAACCACTAGGCTACCTCACTGCCCCACAAGAACATCAGTTGAACTATTCAAGACAGAATATTACATTATCACAGAGAGATACATTTGTGTAACATGATGGTTCCATGATACACCTATAGAGCCAGTCATCTGCCATGTTGCTCCTGTCAGAGACACGGGAACACCTGCACTCGGGAATACATACTAAATGACTTAAGCTCCAGCCACAAAAATCCAAAATTATTGTCATCAAATATTATGAAGTGACCTGAGGACATGGATGGGTTGGTGAAGCCGTGGCCAGCAATCTGACCTTGTCCGTGGAATCTGAAAACACATTCAAATCTCATGTTCAGGATGCATATACAAAGAAGTGTAAATTTTTAATTAGGATAGAAAATAAGAGTTGCTCCAACTTGGGATAACAAGAACTGTTATCATCACTTAAAAATGATAATAATGGCCTTATCTTGCTCTACACACACAGAGGAATATCCTCACCTTGCTCTACACACACAGAGGAATATCCTCACCTTGCTCTACACACACAGAGGAATATCCTAACCTTGCTCTACACACACAGAGGAATATCCTCACCTTGCTCTACACACACAGAGGAATATCCTCACCTTGCTCTACACACACAGGAATATCCTCACCTTGCTCTACACACACAGGAATATCCTCACCTTGCTCTACACACACAGAGGAATATCCTCACCTTGCTCTACACACACAGAGAAATATCCTCACCTTGCTCTACACACAGAGGAATATCCTCACCTTGCTCTACACACACACAGGAATATCCTCACCTTGCTCTACACACACAGAGGAATATCCTCACCTTGCTCTACACATAGTGGGTGGGTGACTAAATCTCTCATAGCAGTCGTCAGGAACGTGGAAGGGCTGTGGTGGCAGATGCTGTAGGTCGATGTCAGGAGGCAGTTCGGGGATGTCAATCTCTTCCATCAACTCTACAGTCTTCTGCTGGCCCATGGTGAGGATCATCGGGTGGTCCAGATCGATGTATAAACTGACCTTGTTGGCCGGCACATTTGGGTCACCCTGGAGGAAGTGGAGAGCATAGCATGCTGTAGATTTAGAAAACAACCCCTGAGTTATAAGTAATAATCTGTCCTCAGTAAAATGTTTTTGTAACAGCTGGGCCTTGACCAATAAAACATCACCTTGAATTGTTACGACAATGCGTTAAAATGGCCCACTTCGTATCCGTTAAAACAGCAGGACAACAGGTGAAATTAGCCAAGATTTGTGAGCACAAACATTGTACATTCTACCTTAACAAAACACTAGCATGAAGATAAACTAAAATCATCTAAAGTACCTACATTTTGATGAACTGTTCCTTAATTTATGTTATTTTGCCGTGAATCCTTGAGTGAGTGAGTGAGTGAGTTTAGTTTTACACCGCTTATAGCAATATTCCAGCAATATCACAGCGGGGAGACACCAGAAATGGCTTCACACATTACACCCATGTATGGAATAGAACCCGGGTCTTCGGCATGACAAGCAAATGTTTTACCACCAGGCTACCCCAGGTTCCTTGAATCATCACCGTGCCAAGATAGTTCCAGCAGCTAGTTTTCATTACCTGTCCATGGTGGTACCATAATTCCTCCTCATGCTGCACATGTTTCCTGACTTACATAATGTACAGTCACAACTTTGTATGACATGGAGGATGTATGACTGTTCACTGTAAGTTTATTTGAGGCAATTTGCAGGGGCTCTCATGAAAATATATGGTGTCCTAGCTGCAGTGAGGTGTGATTTAGAGTTACCTCCCTTGCTTGTAAACAAACATGTCATTCGTTGGTTTCACATTAATTTTAGACTCGCTGTGCGCATGCGTAGAGCGTGTAAAAATATCCTCAGGCCAATTCCGGTTTGGTCGTAAGCTTTACCGATAGTGTAAACGCACTCTAAAGAAAGCAAAAATCAAAACAAATATATGGTTGTATGTCGAATTTAACTAATCCCAATTCATTTATGAATGGAAGGGACCGGAATCAGTTAAATAAATAGCTTAACGTTTGTTAACAAGCTCTTGTATAAACACATCTCACCACCACCCGTCCACCGTCCTTCCTGCACATCCCCTTCTCACAAGTAAAAAAACACATCTCTGATGCAATGCCACCAAAATAGGACATCAATTATTGAAAAGCATAGGCAAATGGATGTATGTACTCAACTATGAACAATGGTCACGCGTAAATAATTTTTATACAGCATTTATTTAGAGCGTGTTTACAATATCGCTAATACGACCAAACCGGAATTGACCAGTGGATATTTTTACACGCTCTACGCATGCGCACAGCGTGCGCACAGCGAGTCGAAAATTAATGTGAAACCAAAGAATACTTGATCACTTGAGAAGTATCATGATGTGACAGTCTCTCAGGGGATGGCTGTCTAAACCACAGCAACACCCCTTGAAGCATTAATTAAATAAAATGTTCATCTAAAATGCCTAACATTGGTGACAAATTAAATATATTATTTTTGAGAGTGTCAAAATCATGTAGAATGGTGTCAGTGGGTGGAGAACTGAAATGTCCTGGTGTTATAATAACTGACTAATGATGATACTCACCGTTATTTTCTTTCCTTCAGCTTTGTTCTCCGTGTCACTGTAGGACAGCTGTATAATCTCGATGCCGTGGCCACCATAGTTGCCCTTGAAGAGTCCCGGCTGGATGACAGCTCCTGGCTTTCTTGGCTGCTCCATCACCCGCATCATTGGGTAGGAGCATCTGTAGAAGGGGAGACAATCAGCGCTGTACCAGGACGTGAGTGACTGAGGTACTAAGTCCGCTTCAGGTGTCAGTATGGGAGTATCCAATGCTAACAGTATCTAGCAGCATGGGGTAAATCTACAGTGTTTTAGCTATTCTCAGTTTTCAACCAAAACTGATTTCGTTTGGTGTAAAGGCAAAATAGCAAACTATATGAACTGACCGATGCAAATCTGTGATGAGTCTAGGGTTCATGAAAAACGAAACTTATTGGTTTTTACTTAAATGTCATTCTACTAATTTTCCATTTCCAATCCCAAAAACATTTAAGGTAGATTACAATGTAAAAGTTCTCATTAAATAGCAAGTTTCATGTATTTTTAACAAAAGAATAAAATCCTAATGACTTCTACAACATATTAATCATAAGTAGAAGTGCCCCTGCTCTGGTCCCTCAGCCTGGCAGGTTTATAGATACTGACAGCCTAAATTGTAGTTTAAGCAAAGTCAAGGATGATTGGAGCAAATGAAGGTCCCAGTTTATGAGGTATTACTTCTGAGTGAGTGAGTGAGTTGTGTTTTATGCCGTTTTTAGCAATATTCCAGCAATATCACGGCAGGGGACACCTGAAATGGGCTTCACACATTGCATCCATGTGGGGAATCATATCCAGGTCTTCGGCGTGACGAGCAAACACTTTAACAACTAGGCTACCCCACTGCCCCGATATTGCTTCTGATTATTCAGTGGCAATACAGACGCTACACTAGTGTTGACTCACCCAAGCTGTGTCGTGACAAGAAACTTCATAAGCAGCAACTCCTGGCCATGGACAAAGAACTCACTTGGAGGTCGACCCGTCTCCTGTGTCAGCCAATCCTCGAACTCCTGCATTGATATGGATGAGCTGCCAGTCAATACTCAGTGTTGGAGAAACCAGGGGGGGCAGGGATGCCAAACAATTATATTTCTCTGAATCTCCAACATTGACAAATGGGATGTAATCCGATATATGCTTGGGAGTAAATCCTCTTTTTAAACTGTTTTTAATAGGAATTCTGACAAACTTTTAAATATGTTTTAAACCCTATCGTATTGCCGAATTCAAAACGCCTTTCAGGGCAGACTACTTTCTTTGTGTGTTGATTTGATCTTGTTCTGGCTGATGAGGCCATGAGTCCCACATCCTTCTCATCCCTCCCTACAGCATCCAGAGGCCACGAGTCCCACATCCTTCTCATCCCTCCCTACAGCATCCAGAGGCCACGAGTCCCACATCCTTCTCATCCCTCCCTACAGCATCCAGGGGCCACGAGTCCCACATCCTTCTCATCCCTCCCTACAGCATCCAGGGGCCACCATCCAACATCCTTCTCATCCCTACCTACAGCATCCAGGGGCCACGAGTACAGCATCCAGAGGACACCATCCCACATCCTTCTCATCCCTCCCTACAGCATCCAGGGGCCATGAGTCCTAGATCCTTCTCATCCCTACCTACAGCATCCAGGGGCTACCATCCCACATCCTTTCTCATCCCTCCCTACAGCATACAGGGACCACCATCCCACATCCTTTTCATCCTCCCCTACAGCATCCAGGGGCCATGAGTCCTACATCCTTTCTCATCCTACTCTACAGCATCCAGGGGCACCATCCCACATCCTTCTCATCCTCCCTACAGCATCAAGGGGCCACCATCCCACATCCTTCTCTCATCCCTCCCTACAGCATCCAGGGGCCACCTTCATTCCACACCCTTCTCATCCTCCTCCCTACAGTATCCAGGGGCCACCATCCCACATCCTTCTCTCATCCCTCCCTACAGCATCCAGGGGCCACCATCCCACATCCTTTTCTCATCCCTCCCTACAGCATCCAGGGGCCACCATCCCACATCCTTCTCTATCCCTACCTACACCATCCATAGGCCACTTAGTCCCACATCCTTTCTCATCCCTCCTACACCATCCAGGGACCACCATCCCACATCCTTCTCTCATCCCTCCCTACAGCATCCAGGGGCCACCATCCCACATCCTTCTCATCCCTCCCTACAGCATCCAGGGGCCACCATCCCACATCCTTCTCATCCCTCCCTACAGCATCCAGGGGCCACCATCCTACATCCTTCTCTCTATCCTCCCTACAGCATCCAGGGGCCACCATCCCACATCCTTCTCATCCCTCCCTACAGCATCCAGGGGCCACCATCCCACATCCTTCTCATCCCTCCCTACAGCATCCAGGGGCCACCATCCCACATCCTTCTCATCCCTCCCTACAGCATCCAGGGGCCACCATCCCACATCCTTCTCTATCCCTCCCTACAGCATCCAGGGGCTACCATCCCACATCCTTTCTCATCCCTCCTACAGCATCCAGGGGCCATGAGTCCTAGATCCTTCTCATCCCTACCTACAGCATCCAGGGGCCACGAGTACAGCATCCAGAGGACACCATCCCACATCCTTCTCATCCCTCCCTACAGCATCCAGGGGCCATGAGTCCTAGATCCTTCTCATCCCTACCTACAGCATCCAGGGGCCACCATCCCACATCCTTCTCATCCCTCCCTACAGCATACAGGGACCACCATCCCACATCCTTTTCATCCCTCCCTACAGCATCCAGGGGCCATGAGTCCTACATCCTTCTCATCCCTACCTACAGCATCCAGGGGCCACCATCCCACATCCTTCTCATCCCTCCCTACAGCATCAAGGGGCCACCATCCCACATCCTTCTCATCCCTCCCTACAGCATCCAGGGGCCACCATTCCACACCCTTCTCATCCCTCCCTACAGTATCCAGGGGCCACCATCCCACATCCTTTCTATCCTCCCTACAGCATCCAGGGGCCACTCATCCCACATCCTTCTCTATCCCTCCCTACAGCATCCAGGGGCTACCATCCCACATCCTTCTCATCCCTCCCTACACCATCCATAGGCCACGAGTCCCACATCCTTCTCATCCCTCCCTACACCATCCAAGGACCACCATCCCACATCCTTCTCATCCCTCCCTACAGCATCCAGGGGCCACCATCCCACATCCTTCTCATCCCTCCCTACAGCATCCAGGGGCCACCATCCCACATCCTTCTCTATCCTCCCTACAGCATCCAGGGGCCACCATCCTACATCCTTTCTCATCCCTCCCTTACAGCATCCAGGGGCCACCATCCCACATCCTTCTCATCCCTCCCTACAGCATCCAGGGACCACCATCCCACATCCTTCTCTCCCTCCCTACAGCATCCAGGGGCCACCATCCCACATCCTTCTCATCCCTCCCTACAGCATCCAGGGGCCACCATCCCACATCCTTCTCATCCCTCCCTACAGCATCCAGGGGCCACCATCCCACATCCTTCTCATCCCTCCCTACAGCATCCAGGGGCCATGAGTCCTAGATCCTCCTTCTCATCCCTACCTACAGCATCCAGAGGGACACCATCCCACATCCTTCTCTCATCCCTCCCTACAGCATCCAGGGGCCACCATCCCACATCCTTCTCATCATCGCTCCCTACAGCATCCAGGGGCCACCATCCCACATCCTTCTCATCCCTCCCTACAGCATACAGAGGCCACCATCCTACATCCTTCTCATCCCTCCCTACAGCATCCAGGGGCCACCATCCCACATCCTTCTCATCCCTCCCTACAGCATCCAGGGGCCACCATCCCACATCCTTCTCATCCCTCCTTACAGCATCCAGGGGCCACCATCCCACATCCTTCTCATCCCTCCCTACAGCATCAAGGGGCCACCATCCAACATACTTCTCATTCCTACCTACAGCATCCAGGGGCCACCATCCCACATCCTTCTCATCCCTCCTTACAGCATCCAGGGGCCATGAGTCCTAGATCCTTCTCATCCCTACCTACAGCATCCAGGGGCCACCATCCCACATCCTTCTCATCCCTCCCTACAGCATCCAGGGGCCACCATCCCACATCCTTCTCATCTCCCTACAGCATCCAGGGGACACCATCCCACATCCTTCTCATCCCTCCCTACAGCATCCAGGGGCCACCATCCTACATCCTTCTCATCCCTCCCTACACCATCCAGGGGCCACCATCCTACATCCTTCTCATCCCTCCCTACAGCATCCAGGGGCCACCATCCTACATCCTTCTCATCCCTCCCTACAGCATCCAGGGGCCACCATCCCACATCCTTCTCATCCCTCCCTACAGCATCCAGAGGCCACGAGTCCCACATCCTTCTCATCCCTCCCTACAGCATCCAGGGCCATGAGTCCCACATCCTTCCACTGGACACTGAACAAACAGGTCGTCACATCAGCTCATGTGACTCTCTGTCAGATGTAACTGAAGACTTTCAGGATGGAACTAGGACACTTTACCTTCTGTTTCCCCTCCGGGTGCTGGTGGTTGTTGTTTTCAGAACATTCAAACATCAGGAGCTGCCCATCTTCTCCCTACAACAAACTTAACATTGTATCTATCACAACACAGAAAGGTGAGATGCCAGTTTTATGTTTCAGTAGTGGAGAAGATGGTCAACACATTATGTATAGTTCACAGATTGTTTGCTAAGTTTTCATTTGGCAAGATTGGTAGAAAGATGATGATGATGATGATGATGATGATGATGATGATGATGATGATGATGATGATGATGATGATGATGATGATGATGGTGGTGATGGTGGTGGTGATAGTTCAGTTTACCATAATCGCAGAGAACTACATATTATCACAATAAACCAAATTGCAAACATAGTGAACCACAGTGTATCACAGTGAATGGCCATAATTACAGAGACTAATGATGAATTATAATGAGTGAATATACAGTGAAATACATGAATAATGAACAAGAGACAAGCATGGTGAATCGCAGTAACCAACATAATGGATCACAGAGAACCACAATGAATCATACTGGATCACAGACAACCACAATGAATTTAGTGGATCACAGACAACCACAATGAATTATAATGGATCACAGACAACCACAATGAATCATACTGGATCACAGACAACCACAATGAATCATACTGGATCACAGACAACCACAATGAATCTAGTGGATCACAGACAACCACAATGAATTATAATGGATCACAGACAACCACAACGAATCATACTGGATCACAGACAACCACAATGAATCATACGGGATCACAGACAACCACAATGAATCTAATGGATCACAGACAACCACAATGAATTATAATGGATCACAGAGAACCACAATGAATCATAATGGATCACAGACAACCATAATGAATCATACTGGATCACAGACAACCACAATGAATCATACTGGATCACAGACAACCATAATGAATCATAATGGATCACAGACAACCACAATGAATCATAATGGATCACAGACAACCATAATGAATCATAATGGATCACAGACAACCACAATGAATCATAATGGATCACAAACAACCACAATGAATCATGATGGATCACAAACAACCACAATGAACCATGATGGATCACGGACAACCACAATGAATCATAATGGATCACAGACAACCACAATGAATCCAATTGATCACAGACAACCACAATGAATCATAATGGATCACAAACAACCACAATGAATCATAATGGATCACAAACAACCACAATGAACCATGATGGATCACAGACAACCACAATGAACCATGATGGATCACAGACAACCACAATGAACCAAACAGAACCACAACAGACTACCAAGAACCATAATGGATCACAGTGAATGACTATGAATCACAGTCAATTACAGGAAACAATGAATTACAGCAAATCATGAACCAAAATAAATCACAACAGTGGTGGAAATAACCAATTGCCCGACGCCCGAGTCCAGTGTTTTTTTCTGTCGGGCAAGCAAATTTGTATATCACACTGTACCGGTGTCCAGTTGATATTCCATTGTTAATAATGTTGTTTATTTAAAAAATCAACAACAAAACGGCCGGTATAGTGGAAAAATTATCAGGGCAAGTGATTTTACATGTGCCACTGTACCGGAGTACACTAGCAATTTTAAAGTTATTTCCACCCCTGCACAATGAACCACTGACTGAGAGAATCCTGACTGCCCTCCTCTAGGTAGTCACAGTACTTCCAGTACAACAGTACATCCTTTCATTAAATGTCTCCACAGTATTAGTCCAGACACCAGACTTACGGCCAGCTACTGCTTTGTACACATTCACATCTATTACGGGACAGAACTCTGTTGACATATTCCTGGACTGTCGTAAGTATTGACTTATCCTATAGTATTAAGAGTAAGTCTTCAAAGATGCAGGTTCACCTCTTACCCATGACAGCTGGCCTTTGTGAAGGCCATTAAAACCTTTCAGACAGAACACCTCCACCTTTGACAGATCCTCGGCCAAGTGTATGGAGAACAGGGGCCGTATCCGCAGTGGCTGGTCGACATGAGGGTCCACTGGTGGGAGGCATTCTCTGCCTTTGATACATCCCCTGTCAAACTAGGAGTAGAAAATCAACTGTATAGTACTTGTCTGGGGCCACCATCTTGAAATAGTCCAGTATAGGATGTAACACGACTTATCATGCTTATAGGGACAATAAATGTGCATGTTGTGGATTCAAATACAATTATATATTGTCTCTTATTGTTTTAATCATAAACGAACATGTAGTCCCAGAAATAGCGTACAATCAACACTACCTTAATGTCAATAAGTCAACTCTACCTGTGTATTTTAAACAAACAGCCATAATGTCAATAAGTCAACTCTACCTGTATTTTAAACAACCTACCTTAATGTCAATTAGTCAACTCTACCTGTATTTTAAACAACCTACCTTAATGTCAATTAGTCAACTCTATCTGTATTTTAAACAACCTACCTTAATGTCAATTAGTCAACTCTACCTGTATTTTAAACCTACCTTAATGTCAATTAGTCAACTCTACCTGTATTTTAAACAACCTACCTTAATGTCAATTAGTCAACTCTACCTGTATTTTAAACAACATACTTTAATGTCAATTAGTCAACTCTACCAGTATTTTAAACAACCTACCTTAATGTCAATTAGTCAGCTCTACCTGTATTTTAAACAACCTACCTTAATGTCAATTAGTCAACTCTACCTGTATTTTAAACAACCTACCTTAATGTCAATTAGTCAACTCTACCTGTATTTTAAACAACCTACCTTAATGTCAATTAGTCAACTCTACCTGTATTTTAAACAACCTACCTTAATGTCAATTAATCCTCCATAATGTCCTATTTCTGGCTGCCACTTTCCGATGCAGTTACCAAACTTACACAGCACTGAAACATAAAGACAGTTACCATGGTAACAATATCATGCAGTGTATGCCAGAAACATGAGCTAACGAAGATTTTGCTTTTGTTTTATTTTAATGTCTCACTCAGCAATATTTCAGCTGCATGAAGGTTGCCTGTTAATATTCAAATCTCGTCTAGACTGCGCAAAGTGAGTTAGTGAGTGAGTTTTAGTTTTACGCTGCTTTTAGCAATATTCCATCAATATTTTACCTGTGTGGGGAATCGTACCCTGGGTCACTGGCGTGATGAGTGAATGCTTTAACCACTAGGATACCCCAGCGCCCCGACTGGGCAAAGACTTGCCCTGGTTATCGACCATGAACAAACATGAACATCATCCATTTCTGAACAGCACTGGTTCTCTTTCTCCATCTTCCTGATACATGACACATCATTTTCTCTGAAGTCATCAATAGGTAGTAACATCATAGAGACTGACTGACTGACTGAGTTTGGTTTTATGCCGCTTTTAGCAATATTCCAGCAACATCACGGCGGGGGACACCAGAAATGGGCTTCACACATTGTACCCATGTGGGGATTTGAACCCGGGTCTTCGGCGTGACGAGCCAACGCTTTAACCACTAGGCTACCCCACCTCCCCACACCATAGAGAGATGGCAAGAATTCCAAAATACCTGCACAAGAAACTGGGGAACAATTGTTCTTTAGTTAAAAACTTTTTATTAATTTAGAGGTATTTCAAAATTTATTTAATGGAGCTATGTAACATGAAGCAATAAAAGGGCACATGAGCAAATTCTATATTGTTTCACAACATAATGTGCTTGTTCTTGAAAGGCATGAATACATGACACATTTTATGGATGAAAACTTCTTTTCATTCTTCATCATAACTTTTCAGAACTAATTCCTGCTCCTTCATCATGCACCTGATGATGGAGCATGAATTAGCTCTGAAACATTGTGAAAAAAGAAACGAAAGAAGTTGTTCGTCCACAAAACGTGTCATGTATTCATAAAGTACTAGCCGGGCAGACAGTGGTACACAGGAATCTCAGTGAATCTCAGTGACTCTTAGTGCCAAACCTGCTGTGACTGACTAACAGCTATGACCTTGACTATCCCTTAATTGTGTTCCTCATTACCAGGACTACTAATTGAACTTCCCCTCTTATGGTCTGGGTTACTATTGGAATACTCCCTTACAAACTAGGACTTTAGAAATTTTAACTGGCAGACTTGGGGTCCAGCATTGACCAATCTGCAGGTGTAGACAGATACCTGCATTAACCAGACACTCTGTGGGGCAATCTGACAGCCTCCAGGGAGCACACTTAAACACAGACAAAACTCCTGGGCTCATTAAGACATTCAGATAGTACTTGATACTTGACAGCTTGAAGTTTATGAACTCTGACAAATAATCAACACTACTTACACACAAATGGAGTGGGTGACTGAGTTTGGTTTAACACCTCTTTTAGCAATATTCCAGCAATATCACGGCGGCGGACACCAGAAATGGGCTTCACACATTGTGCCCATGTGGGGAATTGAACCTGGGTCTTCAGCGTGACGAGCGAAAGCCTTAACCACTAGGCTTAGACATAAGGCATAGGCAAAATTATATAGATATTACATTACAGAAACAAACCATTTAATAACAATTATTTTTTCCAGTGTTTTGTTTCTAACTTGTCAAGGGACATGCATCTTCAGTAGCCTGTATATCCTCAATTATTAAGCATATTAGATATTAATTATTTTCTATTATGATAAATTACAAGGACCCATTTGCCAGCAAATCTGTGTGATTCCTATAATGCAAGCAGTTGTTACAACGAACCCATGCGATAGAACACAGAGATACTCGAATATAACCAAGATGTAGTGTTTGAAAGGCATTTAGAAGTTGGCATTCACCTGAAAGGCATTCACCTGATGAAGGAGCAAGAACTAGCTCTGAAACATCGTGTAAAGAATAAAACAGAAGCTGTTAACCATAAACCGTGTCATGTATTCAACCAAGATGTAGTAGTGAATTATTCCATAGATATTTTCAGTTGTTTTATGTATTCCCTCAAAAGTTAACATTACTCACACTTATTCTTTTATCCAACTTACCCTTCGTGTAAAACTCCTTATATGTGAGATTCCATCCTTCCACTCCATCATACTTATAATCTGAAGAAGAATGCAAAAGTTTTTGACTTTGTATTCTGATGTTTTCAGTTCTGTTCAATGCAGATAGTTTCTAGGTTCAATGTACTAGCACTGATAGAAATGCAATTCTTTTTAAGGGTGCCAATAGAGCACCAGACAGAGTGCCTCTGTGAAAGTAAGAGTGCCCATACCTCTGATGATTCAACAATCAATTCATTCTTAAATAATTCAATGAACATCATGTCAACCTATTACCCGGGGTAACTTGAGAGCTGGATTTCCTGAACACTATCAAGACTGGAAGAATAGTTCAGCTTCATTTGCAGTGGACCCAGAAACTAACACATAAACTATGTTATCATCCAAAATGGGAATTCTTTTCATGCATACTGGCATTCAATATAGCCAAGCCCATGATAAAGAGTGATAGAGAGTGTCAGAGATAAACTGACTGACTGACTGAGTTTGGTTTTACGCCGCTTTTAGCAATATTCCAGCAACATCATGGCGGGGGACACCAGAAATGGGCTTCACACATTGTGCCCATGTGGGGATTCGAACCCGGGTCTTCGGCGTGACGAGCCAACGCTTTAACCATTAGGCTACCCTACCGCCCCTCAGAGATAAACAGTTGGATGGGGTGCAAAATAGGTTTTGAATCTTTTGAATGGGTCAAATATATTGCATTTTCCATTAAATGCATCATGTTGTGTATAAATATTATGATTTAAGCCATGCCGCCAGGGCACAATGAAAATATTTCATCCATGTCATTTCAATATTTATCGTGCCTTGGCACAGAGATTAAGATCCCTGATGAGAGTTTTGTAGTCCCTCTGATTTCACCACGTAAGCTTCCGAACAGATACTTGTTTCTGGTTTCACAAACTGGCATACTATACTGGCATACTATACTGGTATACTGTACTGGTATACTGTACTGGCATACTGTACTGGCATACTATACTGGTATACTTTACTGGTATACTGTACTGGCATACTGTACTGGCATACTATACTGGTATACTGTACTGGTATACTATACTGGTATACTGTACTGGTATACTGTACTGGTATACTATACTGGTATACTATACTGGTATACTATAAGTTAAAGATCGGAAAACCAAATACACAATTCAATAACAATTCTGGACCCCCTCCGTGGTGTAGTGGTTAGAGCCTCCGCCTGGAGAGCGGAAGGTCGCTGGGTTGGATCCCCGACCGCGTCATACCAAAAGATGTTAAAATATGATACTTGTTGGTCCCTGCCTGGCACTCAGCATTAATGGGTACAACAAGGACTGGTCCTCTCGGAGTCAGTATAATGTGTCTGAGTGGGGTATTCATGGTTCACTGCGGCATGGTACCTCAGTGGGCTAGCACTATAAAACCAGCTTCAGTCTGGGCTAGTACAAGCAGCCGCACATACACATACACACGCATGCACATCGTCATATGAGCAAAATATTCTCAAGCACGACGTTAAACCCAATTTCACGTCACCTCAATAACAGTTCTCATACAATATTATTCATAGTTAAAGACACTTTTCATTATGTGTTCCATTAATGCCTGCATCCTCATGCAGTTGGATGGAAACCCACATCGCTATTCTAAACCTTCGTGTGTCACGTCCATGTGCTGTGTGTTACTTAGAGCATCACAACTGCCATTCCTGTCTTATTTCACTAATATTGGAAAGGCAGCTCAACTCACTCACTCACTCAGTGTGGTGAGACCATAGCCAGCAGCATGCCATAGCTGTTTGAAGATCGGACAGTCAAGACCAGATCAGTCTCAAACTGGATCAAGCCCTGACTGGCGGACTTACCCACACGTCTTCCAACCATAATCAGACATGAAGATACCTACCCTAATGGGAGCATCAATCCACACCCACTTGTAACAAAAAGCACGAGCATCAACGCCTTATCACTATAAGGTATTATCACTATCTATAAAACCCAAATATATATTGTCATTGCCATCGTCTTAGCAGTATATAAAATTCCACAGTATACATTGTCAATTCGTACTCCACAGTCCACTAGATGTTAGTTTGTTGCGTGGCATTGCTGGGAAGACCCCGTGTCAGTCAATACATCACGACTTCAGACTTGTCACACAACTGAAAGTGGCGGGGAACTGTATTATACCGCTAACACAGTCAAGGGCTGACAGACAGCAAGCGTTGTCACTGTGAGGGTTATGTAACCTACTCACAGTCAGACAACAGAACTCACCTTGCACACATCGATGTTGCCATAACGCCTCTAAATTAACCAGATCTCTACATTGTTTACTGACAAGGGCAAAAGTGGCGAGATCTGACGATGACAGAAATCTAAGTACATGAGCTACTAGCTCAGGTGGCAGTTGTAAAATATTGAGTGTCATACTCCAGCTGATTTGTTTACATGATCACTTCCGGGACACAAGAACGTGGAATTGACTCCGTACAGCGACGTAATTACGAAGCAGTGCTTGAAGTGTAAGCTCCACCGCAGCGTGCTAATAAATAATCTTCGTTTTCTTCAGTTAAATATTGTTTCTGCAATGAGTTCACTGACAGTTGCTCTCATAAGCAAATTTATCTTACACTGCGGGATCATGAACATGCGCACATGTATATATACTTGCAAAATGAAAAGCACAATCCAAATGGAACCAAAAACAATGTTTAATTGCTGAAGCACTAAAGATTTGCCTAATCAGTCAAGTTTGACTCCCTCTTTAATTCATTCTTAAGGGGCTGTGAGAGAAGTTCTTAAGGGGCTGTGAGAGAAGTTCTTTAAGGGGCTGTGAGAGACGTCCTTAAGGTTCTGTGAGAGAAGTTCTTAAGGGTCTGTGAGAGAAGAAAGTTCTTAAGGGTCTGTGAGAGAAGTTCTTAAGGGTCTGTGAGAGAAGTTCTTAAAGGGTCGTCCTGTGAGAGTTCTCTGTGAGAGTCTGTGAGAGAAGTTCTTAGGGTCTGTGAGAGACGTAAGAAACGTTCTTAAGGTGTGAGAAGTTCTTAAGGGTCTGTGAGAGACGTCCTTAAGGTTCTGTGAGAGAAGTTCTTAGGGAGACGTCTGTGAGAGAGAAGTTCTGTGAGAGAAGTCTTTAAAGTGTCTGTGAGAGACAGTTCTTAAGGGTCTGTGAGAGAAGTTCTTAAGGGTCTGTGAGAGAAGTTCTTAAGAGTCTGTGCAAAGGCATCAAATACATGATAAAAATTACGTAGTAACGGTTATTTTTCAACACCTACCTGCCACATAGAATAATGTACCAATGGACAGGAGAGATACCTCTCATAACAACCCAATCCCATAAATGATTTGTTTTCCTGCCCTACGCTGACAATAAAGCAGTCCTCACCCCTACCAGCGTTGTGTTGTGAGAGCCACAACCAGAAACACAGACGTCTGAAGACAACCAGTAAGTGTGATGTGTATTCGTAAAATCTAAATCTATTACATGAACACATATGTAACTGGTCAGCTTCAGGTTAGCGTTCCTGAAGATTTCATGGAAAAGAGGGTGATGTGCGGGGTAATCGGTGAAACTTTTTCTTACAGAAATTCAAGTTAATTTGAAAGTTTTGTTTTTGTGATAGAATTGTGGATTGATTTCAGAATTTTATACTTCACACACGTGAGGAAACAATGTACAGAGTTGTCGATGTAATATCCGCAGGAACAGCGTGGCCGGTTTATATATGCCTCCTATACATGTCGGTGTAATATCCGCAGGAACAGCGTGGCCGGTTTATATATGCCTCCTATACATGTCGGTGTAATATCCGCAGGAACAGCGTGGCCGGTTTATATATGCCTCCTATACATGTCGGTGTAATATCCGCAGGAACAGCGTGGCCGGTTTATATATGCCTCCTATACATGTCGGTGTAATATCCGCAGGAACAGCGTGGCCGGTTTATATTTGCCTCCTATCAGGGATGTTATATAATATAGTCTCCCTGCTCCTATACATGTCGGCGTGGAGGTCTCTACAACCGAGTCTAAGAAGGCAGTGTTTCGTTTGATAAAATCGAGAGCGGAAATCTAGGTTAAAATGTATTTTTTTGTTAGATCTTATCAACGTTTTAATTTCAGAGAGTGTACAGGAGTCTGTAGTTATTAGTTGGAGCATTCCACAAACATGTTGTGTCAGACAAGGAGTTGGCTCAAGCAGCAGTCCTCCATTATACCCTGTACATAAGGACTGTTTCTTAGGTTCTAATTTGTGGCTTTCAGAAACGAATCCTGGAATCAGATCGCAAAGATAATCTGGGGACAGACGATTAAACAGTTTAAAAGAAAAACAGTTAGTTATTGACAATACCTTCTATCTGTTAGTGGCTGGGATTAAGTTCCGGTATAAAGTTTATCATGACTGTATGGCATTTAGTTCTGAAGGTGTCCAAATATACGTCTTCTAGATTATGCGATTGTTCGGAAGTTGTCCCAAATGTGCGAGAAGTAGTCAAAATGGAGCAAGATGAAAGATTTATACATAGTTTCCAGGGTTTTTCAAGACACTTGGTACATAAAACTCCCCAAACAGCTGATAATAGGACGACTAACTTACTGTCACTAATATGATCATTCCAGTCGCTTTGTATAGAGTTATTCAGAAATGTTCATTGTAATGTCTTAAATGAATGCTACATTCATGAGTTGACTTGGTTTCACAGAGGACTTGGTTTTACGTGAAACCTGTAAAGATTTGGTACGATTAGGGGTAAAGGTTACCTGCCATTCATGACTGGTAGATTTTGCTAAGATCATCATGAAGACAGGAAGCAGTTGGATCTGCTGTTGTGACATGCAGTGAAATACCGCCAGCAAAGAAACGAATATCACTGTCAATATCAGATACAATGTCATTGATATAAGAAACAATAGCAACCCGAGGACCGAGCCCTGGAGCACTCCAGCTAATGCAGCCATTTTGCCAGATAAATTCCCGTTGTATTCTTATTTTTAAGTAATTTTCTAACCATTTAACAGGTCACATTGGATACCATAGTTTGTGAATGATACCTTTATGCCAGACCTTATCAAAAGCTCTACTCATATACTATTCACACTTTGCTAAGGATCAAATCATGGATTCAACGGAAAACTATGATGTGGGGTCAAATTTGGTTTAAATATTCTAAGCTTATTGTAAGCATGGATCCTAGGTTTCAGTTTGTCATTTCATCTTGTGGAACCCATACCTGCTATTGACAGGTGTTGTGTACTTGTCAATGACTCGTTCAATGATTTGCAAAATGGTTGATAGGTGCCATTAAAACCATTTTTATGGTTACTCATGTATCAAGTGCATACGGTTAACTTAAAGTGGCAGTTTTCCTAAAGATGTGTTACCATGTCATTATTTATCCAGTTTTAAATGAATACAATTTCAAGTTATAAATCTACTAGGTTTAAGTAAAGTTGCGAATTTTTGTGATCCATAGAAAGTGTGAGTAGTATATAATAAAATACTACTCTGATTACTTTGTCAAGGCTCTAGCTATGATACCATACACATAGGTGAACTGGTTTGTTTGGAAATATCTTGGCATACAACATGAATCCAAGATTGTTAATAAATCATTATCTTTGAGGAAGTTGAATACAAATTTAAATATTTCTTAAACACATGATATGAGTGCACCAGGGCGATAAGTAGAACATTCGTATATTTTGTGTGTTTTATGAAAAACCAGCGCAAGCGTCAGCTCAAAAGTTAAAATCTCAAGGTCATAGTACAGACAAAGCCATTATCACTTCTCCAATGGAGCCTCCAGAAAGTATCCTTACACATAAGACAACACCGCCTGGTCGCTGTTGCTTTCTTCGACAGAGTGCCCAGAAAGTACCCTTACACACAGGTTAACAGTACCTAGACGCTGATTATTGATGTTATTATATCCGATTTTTTCTGTAATGCGTCTGAAAAGTTTTTGAATATGTTCTCCTATTGCAGTCCAGTGCACCGAGCAACTGCCTGATTGATCGTGTCATTTGGATTCTATGTGTTCCCAGTCAACAGAACGATATCAGCCCTGACCACTCTTGATGAATACTGCTTTAAGTTCATGGATACAAATATAAACATTTTTTTAGGAATTGTTTGACTGTAAAACTTCGAAATTGGCATGATTCCGATTCGACACCTCAGGTGATAAAAAGGGAAGAAATAGACGGGGACCAAACGTTTACGTCGGGTAAACCGGAAGTTCGACCCAACGGTTTTGACTGTGCATTCTTTTGCTTCCCTCGTCACGCCGAGGACCCGGTTCGATTCCCCACATGGGTACAATGTGTGAAGCCCATTTCTGTTGTGCCCCGCCGTGATATTGCTGGAATATTGCTAAATGCAGAGTAAAACCATACTCACTCGCTCACTCATTCTTTTGCAACAGAAACCAGATGTCTGTCATTTTCTGTTTGCCTTACAGGTGGTAACTGGCCTGTCATCCCAAGGATGGTTGTTCTAGCTTCTGTCAGCAAAAATATTGTTCAACAAGTGACTTTGCCAGATAATATAACACGAATGGAATTTGCAATGGGCGTTTGACCTGGAACGAACAGGCTGACAAACAGAAGGCCATAGACCCCTGATACAGCCAATGATTGGTTGCTTCAGTTAATCATGTCAGTGAAGTAATCGATCAATATATCGTTCAATGATGAACAAACTATATGGATAACAACTTCTTTTGTTTCGAGAGCGCGACGTTTCGATATAGATTCTTGTACTGTTGTTTGTCCTGCCTGACAACTGAAACGTCGCACTCGCAAAAGTTGTTATCCATAAAGTGCAACTTCTAAAATGCCACTCAGAGAAGTTCTCTTTGCAGTTAGACTTAATATAGACACACGATATATAAAAAGTTTTCTGATGAAACAATTTGGTGTCAAACCTTTGAGACCTAATGACATATGCGAGTTGGGGGTGTCTAGGAGGTCACGGCATATCTTGCCAAAGAATAAGTCTAATTAAAAATCGAAATCGTCCCAGTGTATAAAAACAGCAATGAGCAAAATAATGTTACATGCTCGAGTTACATGCATGCCTTATAATGGTCTACTCGTGTTCAGTTTCCAGACCATTTCTGGTGTCCCCCGCCGTGATGTTGCTGGAATATTGCTAAAAGCGGCGTAAAACCAAACTCAGTCAGTCAGTTTCCAGATCAGTCGTGTATCACGCTCGAAGTCCATCTGACATTAGTTCCTTCCTATCAGCCACCTGTTGTAGAGGCGGTATACTGTCACTGTAACAAGCCAGGGATGGAGGTGAAACATGGGTCAGGCAATACTGTTCGGGTGTATGTTTTAGTGTACGTCTTGATTAACTCGTGGAACAGATCTATAACCATTAACTACTCGAGATCAGCAGCAAGCCCTTCTGTCGTACGGGTCGTCAGATAGCCCTACTGATGTACTACTATTAGATGAGCCACGACCTGACAAATGACCCCAATTTGCATATGGGAACGTCCTCCAGAACATTCCATTGGAAAATTAGGGAAACAGGTTGTCGTCTAAAACTTGAAAAGTTCAATTTCCTCGTGCGAATCGTGTTTTGATTGTTATCATCATACTAAGTATGTGTACAGCTAAGATCCTTTCTGATTTAGGCGTACTTCGGGCCTTAGTCGTCACTTTCTGAATCGGTCTCGGTGTCTGAATCACTTGCCAGTCCTACTTCGATCACGATTCTGTTAATTTCTTTTTCTACTGCAATTTCCCGTTGCCAGTAGCCATCTTCAATGGTTTTAACATGTTTACAACATTCGGACCATCCTTTGGCACCGATTGCAGACATTCTCTCGTTTATGGCAACTCTTAGCGAAGTTTGTGTGAACTACAAGTTTTGTTTACAACTGACAAACTTTATAGAAAACAACTTCTTTATTACGAGAGTGCGACGTTTCGATACAGATTCTTGTACCGTTCCTGCTTGACAACGTTACAGAATATGTATCGAAACGTCGCACTCTCGTAATAAAGAAGTTGTTTTCCATAAAGTTTGTCACTTTTGTACTTCCCAGCTTCTAAAATGCCACTCAAAGAAGTTTTTTAGCAACGTAATTTTTGACATTGGCCCAAATCAACTCAATTGGGTTCAATTCAGCGTGGTAAGGAGGATCACGTAGTACATCTTGGCCATGTTGTTTCAACATAGTGTCTACTCTATAGACAGGGCCCGATTTGTTGGATTTGGCCAGACACAACAGTTCGGCTTTGAGCATTTTATCGTCAAATGCAATTTTGTGCCTTTGTAACCAAACTTTGATATCATCTTTTCTGTTAGCCGTTGTTGTACATTTGTCCACTTGCTTGCTGTGCTATGGCGCATTATCCATAACAATGACGGAGTGGGGTGGAATGTGTGGGATCAATTTTTCCTGCAGCCATTTGGAAAAATTACCAAAATTCATCTCGTCATGATAATCTGCTGATTTGAGCTTTCAGTCAAATACAAGTAAAGCATTTGGTACAAAACCGTTTTCGGACCCTGCGTGAAAAACAAAAAGCCGAGGTCTGAACCCCATTTATCACAACCTCACCATCAAGCTGCCAACATTTTGGGACAATGTGGTGTACATGCAACCACGTTTCATCCATAAAATGATTGTTCGATTGTCATCTCGACATTTTTTATTGCACGTAAGTATTGCATTCGCTTTGCAACGATGTCTTTTCGTTCCATTAAAGCCTTACGATTTGACTGCGTTTTTCGACTCCTAAACCCCTGTCTTTCAGATTTTTTCAAAACTTTCCTTTGAACCCTGGTAATGCAATTGGCTTCTTGCCATATCATATATTATATCTATAGAGTAGGCAGTTGCTGTTGTACTCCATATAAACTTGGTACAAATTGACGGACTGCACACCGGTCAAAATCATCAAGTTTGTACTTGGAAGTTTTGGGTTTGTGCAACTTGGTTGGACTAATAAAAGTAGGCCTACTCGCACCCTATCACCTTCCGCTTTAATACGTTTTAAAGTTGCCTTGGAAAGACAAGTGGCAAGGTTACTTTTTGACATAGCGTCTCCTTTGGTTACACACGTCTTTTCCATATAAATAATAACATTGTAGGCTAACTCCCATGCCTGAGAATGAACAATTTGTCCATGCTTCCCTAACTTGGACATGTTAAATTAATTAAAATCTGCAAACATTCAAAAATTGACTCGTGTCGAGATGGTGTCTTGCTGAACTCAATCGCTCTACGAGATACGCGTTAAACAGAAGCGGTATTGAGTTCACGCCACGGTCAGCATGTATTGCAAGTGCTTAATCGCCAATCTACCTGTAGCAACCAAGTGTATTCGTCTAGATTACCTGTCCCGCCTACTTGTCACAAACGCGTGTACTGCGCAGGCTCATCTAATACGAGTCAAGCAGTAAAAGCCCGCACCACTCTGCTGGTGTTAAAGGTATCTTAAGGTGTTCGAGTCTGGCCGTTCTTTCTAACATGTCTTAATACATCAATTTTCATTCGTCAAAAAGTTTCATGTTGATCGTGATCTGTAAAGCACTGGAACCGGAACCACTTATTGACTTGTCCATTCCTCATCAACGAGATCTTTCTTTGGTGTCAACTTCAGCAGAGTCGACAGCATCGAAGCATGTTTACCCCTAACCTACCATGTCTCTATCGCTTTACTTGATGTCTGTGTTAACTCGCAGCATTGTCGCATTTACTTTTTCACCAAAAGCCACCGTATACGTTAAAGTTATCATGACGGCAACGTCATATCTAAGGGAATACATTTCTAAGAATATGGGGATGCCATTTTCTCCTATAACGCTTCTCAGCCACTGTACAATATGAAATAAGCTTACCTTATAAAGGGACATGATATGCTACAAATAGCGATATATAGTATTAACACGGAAAAACTAGACAAGGTTTTACCAATATTTTATAACGATATGCGTTATTGAAAACTGGAAATATTACGGACTAACCGACTACGTTCCTCAATCTTAAACCTGCCAAGGGTCACATTGATAACGAGCATCGGACTTAATCCGGGACCAGTATTTCTAAAACTAACAGAACCAAGGTGCATTATGTTTATCTGTCTTTACGGCTGTTTGAATTCCACGTTGGTCAAATCACGTGCGTGTCACATATACCTTCGTGGCATACTCACGACTGGCCATCGATGCTTCGGTCCAACTAAATGACATAATCTCACGTTCACAATAACAACGTTATCGTAAGTTTTATCTGTAAACGCGATTATTTGCGATAGCTAGAATAGATATATATTACTGTTGACAGTCACAAATCAGGGGGTGGCTGTTTATAAAATAGAAAAAAACTGTTTTTAGGCTGTGACTCTGTATCCCTAAAATTTACACAATTGCAAATAGCATATGTCGAAATAACCCACTTCGGCCTAACTGGGCGTTCAGTGGGGTGCGTAATACGATATCCAGAAAAGCATGTTTACTCGTAAAATCGGGCAAAACGAATTGCTGTTGCTGTTGAATTGCTGTTTAAAACAATAGATCAGACTATAGATGGCAATTAGGTCGCTCAGCCAGGTATGACGACGGACCGTCGACTCACCTGGGATGAAATGCACGTGCTGCCTACAGGCACAAGGGGTCATCTCAAAGCTATTTTGTGCTTTTTCATGTGTGTTGACTATGTCTCATCTATTGATTAACATCTTATGTGTCTTTCTTTCATAAAGTTTATGTTGAGATATGTAAAAGAATATGATACTCGAAAACTATAGAAACGCATCGTAGTATATAGGTGGCATGACCACCCGAAGATCGACAGGACTGGATATTATTTGTAAATTGTTATGACGTGCCGTGTACCTCCCCAGTATAATTGCCCTAAAGGATTATCTTATCTTAGCTGATATCTCTATCCCCAAGCCCGACCCCAGGTTTTGCTTTTGAGGCGACCCCTCCTATCTGTTTGTTTTTATAGTGACAGTGAGACTGCATGGTAGCTACATCCTTAATAGTTTCAGCATAAAAGTTATTATTTTTTACGTCAGCTATCGTTTATAATGAATCTACGTCTAATTTCAAATTGGGCATTCAAAACGTGTCCTTTGTAATACAATATCGTCGCACACTAATTTGCATAAAGCCATGGTCTGTTCCAAATAAGTCTTTTTGGACTTCGTACAAAAACCGTATTGCTCATTTCTGCACTAATTTCCCCTCAGTAAAGTCCTTTTTCTCCGTTTCCTATCTCTCTACCACTGAGACTGTAGTTAGGCCGAACTTAGTTTAACAGATATTTCACACTTTCACATGTCAACTACATAAATTGTAGAGATAAATGAGAGAATACAGTTTTTTCGACAGTACTTTAGTAAATTCACTCAGGTCAGATATTTTACTTCCTTCTACTTTGACATATTATTGTTATTCTATGTTAACTTTAACCTATTGTAAATACCTTAACTATAAGTTACCATCCTTCAGGTTTATGTGGAACGAGGCATCCCTTAGTATGTGTCTCATATGTTCTGTATTACAGTTAAGGATTGTTTATTTAATACTGATTGACACTACACTGTTTTGTGACTATTACAGAATGTATAGAGTGTGTCGGATATTTTAACTATTGTATTACGTTCTGAACACTATGCTGTTTGGGACCGTTGCAGAATGTAGATTGTATGAACCCCACTGGGGTGATGTGGAGTGTATGGAACTATTGTTGTGTACATTTAAATATATATGTCGCGATTAATGTAGTATGTGTCGTGTGTAACGAATCTACACGTAATGTTTATTTACTTTCATAGCTGATTGCATTGTTAACATGTTCTAATAATTAATTATACACCATACCATTATTGATTGATTATGTAAAATGATCCTGTGACTGCTGTGTAATAAATTCCTTGTTTATTTTACTCAGGTGTTGTGTTGTGTGTGGGTTGGTATAGTCATGCCTCTTGCCAAGCGAGCTAATTCCCCAACACTTGCGTTTTAACAATAGTGTGCATGTCTGCTTGTGAGAGCGCGACGAATTAAAGCTGGAGACGGACGTTGTTCAGTGACGAAGTGAGTGAGTGAGTGAGGAGTTTAGTTTTACGCCACACTCAGCAATATTCCAGCTATATGGCGGCGGTCTGTAAATAATCGAGTCTGGACCAGACAATCCAGTGATCAACAGCATGAGCATCGATCTGCGCAATTGGGAACGGATGACATGTGTCAACCAAGTCAGCGAAACTGACCACCCGATCCCGTTAGTCGCCTCTTACGACAAGCATAGTCGCCTTTTATGGCAAGCATGGGTTGCTGACGACGTGCATGCGTGTGTATGTGTATGTGCGGCTGCTTGTACTAGCCCAGACTGAAGCTAGTTTTATAGTGCTAGCCCACTGAGATACCATGCCGCAGTGAAGCATGAATACCCCACTCAGACACATTATACTGACTCCGAGCCGACCAGTCCTTGTTGTACCCATTAATGCCGAGCGCCAGACAGGGACCAACAAGTACCATATTTTAACGTCTTTTGGTATGACGCCGTGTGTATCGGCGTCCAGGAGGGAGGTTTGCTGACGTTAACGTTAACCAACGTTTGCCATTTGGAGGCGGGGGGTGTCATAGTTTGGGGTGCGTTTTCCTTTCATCAAAGGACACCTCTCTATGTCATTAATGGTACCCTGACCGGAAATCGCTATCTATGGGAGATTATCAGACCCCTTGTTTTGCAATGTTTACAACGTACCTGCGTCGGATCCATATTCGAAGGTGGCAATGCCCGACCACACCGTGCCCGTGTTGTGACGGACCTCCGTAGACAGAACAATGTTCAGCACATGGAATGCCCGGCATATTCAGCGGTTTAGCCCCTATGGAACATGCTTGGGACAAGTAAGGACGTCGGCTTCGTAACAACCACGCCCCTCCAAACAACCGTGCAGAACTGGCCCAGTATCTCATTGCAGAATGGCAGACAATATCCCAAGCCTTCCTCCAACGTCTGTTGAACAGTATGAGACAGAGGTGTACTGCTTGTCTTACTGCTCGAGGTGGTTACATCCGTTATTAGTCCAAAGTTGGCGTTTGAATTTTCACTTCTGACAGTAGGTCACTTTGACCTTATTGATCAGCAATCACTGACATACCTGCTGTTTTTGTCTCCCGTTATGGTTATCATGAAATGTTGGCTCGAGTTGTTATATGATCGCTACATTTTACTGTTATTTATATTTGTAGTTATGGCCATTAAACGTTTTGACCCCGTAACTTGTTTTGAGTAGTATACCTTGATGGCAGTTTTAGCGTTACACTGACTGACTGAGTTTAGTTTTACGCCGCTTTTAGAAATATTCCAGCAATATCACGGTGGGGGACACCAGAAATGGGCTTAACACATTGTGCCCATGTGGGGAATCGAACCCGGGTCTTCCGCGTGACGAGCCAACGCTTTAACCACTAGACTACCCCACCGCCCCTTTTAGCGTTACAAGCCCCTGTGGCTGTATGTTTGACATAGCTTTAGTTGCATTCGGGGTAAGAGAGATTAGGCACATTGGGAAACAATATATAAATGTAAATGGTGAAACTGGAGTATATTACAGTGAGGTGTGATGTGTTTTACGCCATTTTAGCAATACTTCCAACCGGATATGGGCTTCACATATTGTACCCATGTGGGGATTCGAACCCAGGTCTTCAGCGTGATGAGCAAACGCTTTCACCACTGAGCCACCCCACCGCCTTATCGTAAACATGCTGAGGGTCAAACTGATAACGTAATATAGTACAGGGCCAGTATCTCGTGTTGTGCATGTCAGACAGAGTTGTATAAACAGTCTAAGACTTTTATCTATTCTCACAGTTCTGTCCATCAGGAAAACTTATGTAACTGGACGTACCACATACACATATGTGTTATAACTGTCTCCGACATTCTTAACTTCACTGGTAAACACCTTCCTTGGCACCTCAAAGTATGTCTCAAGGACCACACAATATCTGTCTTGTATCTGTCTGTACATGATAGAACAGGTATAAATAGGGACGGCAGAGGATCAAATAGGACTCTCTGGGTCACCATAATGCACCGGGTTCTTATGTTATTGTGTGGGATTGTTGTGTGGTGTTACATTTGCTTAGTGATATGATCTGCTGTCTTGCGGTTGAAAAACTGAAAAAGAAATGCCCTAAAACAAAATGTAATAGGAAAACAAAACCAAAAAGAACCCACAAAATAAAAACCGAGACAGGGTAATTCCACATCATTGAAACGCCATTCTACATCTTCCACCGGGGACTTCCTGGTCAGCAGGCTCTTGGGCAGGGAAACAGGCCAACGTCCAGCAGCTGGACAGGCTCCACACCTTCAAACAGCAGGGATTGTATGTTAACAGAAATGTTTTGACTGGACAATCTTATGTCCATTTCTCTTTTGTTTTGGACCCCGGAAGATTAGAATTGGTCTTCAGCAACCAACTACTAACGGATTGGGTGGTTAGGCTTGTTGATTGGGTATGCACATGTCAACGTATCCATATAGCGTAGATCGATGCTACTGATGTTAATCATTTGATTGTCTTGTCCATTCCCAATTATTTACAGACTGCCGCCGCTAGAATATTGCCGAGTGCAGCGTTAAACAACAAATAAACAAATACTATATATATCAGGATCTTCACCAACACACAGCATCACACCCTGACTGCCCTATATTACCCAGGGTCCCAGGATATGTGTTTCTGTCTGTCTGTAGCAGGTACAGTGTGTTCCACTTGCAACTGCATGGGGAAGGTTAAAGCCCATTTGACTTCAGGCGTAACTCCAAGAGATTGAGTCTGTCTCTGGTAATGTGAAATATTCCCCTTGAAAGTTCAAGAAAATCTATTATCACTAAGGTGCAACAGCCTTTTTCACTTGTCCTGAACAAACATGAACTTTGAGAATTTGAAAGTGAGCTACTGAACTTGGTGAGGCAAGCTGTAACTACTACAGCATGGACCTTGCATTACTTGTCAGGTTGGGATGTGTAATGTGAGTCGTGTCTGGTGTTCAGATCTGGGGATACCTAGAAGCAGTGGGATGATGATTAGTCTGTCATACAGTCCCTGAAACAAACATATCCAAGAAAGCCTATGCAAGTCTTGAACATGTGGCAAGATAAGATTACCACAGTTCCTGAAAATGAACATATGATGAAGAATGTCTCTGGGCTCCTCTTCATAACATTTTATGATTACAATTCATGAACCCCCTTTTCTATGTATGTTCAGATGTTAGTCTAGATGATGATAACTGGTCCAAGTGCGAGATTCTTTGACCACTGGATCCTGCAGATGCCCCCCAGGTGAGGAACAATGATGTGTGTGCATGCACTAACCCGGACTTATGACCATTTTAAAGTGGTAGAGTGCTGATCAAGATACCACGCCACAGTTTAACATGGACACCCCATCCCAGCCAACAGTCCTTGCTTTACCCCATCAAAGCCAAACAAAACAGTTTTGAGCTAAATAATTTATTCATTTGTCACGATCTGCAGGAAGAAAACCTGAGTATTACCATCTGTGTGTCACATTTCCTGGCATCCAACATACTGCACTATGGCACCTGACTCTGGTGTACCAAGCAGCAGTGTTGGTGTAGGGAAACACGAACACAGACATGCTGACCAGTCACCACTGAATAACAATCTCTCATGATACAGAATTTACTCTCTTAAATATAAAATCTTTATGCAACAAATAAAAGCTTAATGATAAATACTAATAACAGAAAACAATTGTCAACATCCTTCACAACAGAAACATCATTGTACGCGTTCCATGATAATGATGTAACAACAAAATCTCAAGGCACTTGACAGTTAGGGGATGGAGATCTTATCCTTGTGATAGCTGTGGTGACATGTGATACAGGCAGACTAGCTTGGATGAGAAACACATGCTAACAGTCCATCAAGTGGTTTCCAGTGAAGCAGTGAAGCAGTATTTCAAGAAATATATCTTAAAAACATGATAAAGATAAATATAAAGAAATAAATATTCTTCATGTAACTACAGTGTAGCTGATGCTCTTGATGCTGAATTCAAGGAGACCAGCCCCTGAACATGACATAACACCAGCACTGAGCTCATGAAAATATGTATAGTTCACATAAGTCTCCTGACACAGACTCCCCTTTATCCCAGTTTTCTAATTGCATGTCACTATTCACATGCAGCAGCAGAGGGTCCACTTCCTCGTCCAGTTTGGCTACACCTCCAGTGTCCCCACCCTCTGCTTCACGGGTGTGGTCATTGTCTGGATATATTTTATCATAACGCACATACGAAAAGTAACAGTCAAATCCAAATGCAATAGTATTGTCATATAATACACGATATCTTGTAGGCAGAAACAGGAAGTTGATCAGCTGCGCTGGTGGCCAAACTATCCAATCAGCAATATATAATGTTTTGCCCTTTTCAGCCAAGTCCAGCTTGGCCTTGTCCCAGGAGTCACTTTCCATGTAATTTAAACTTAGGAGAAACATTCCGATAAACATGGGTGAACAAACCAACTGATCCATAAGAATTTTCTTGAACACAATCCGGAGAGTCCTCCCTGGCAGCCATCGGTCGAGGAATATGTACCAGTAGTGACAGACCGGCCCCACGAGAAACCCGGTGCAGGACACGTGAAATGTTCGAGTCCTGTCCCATACCCTGTTCTTGTTTTGGCAGATCTGAAAGTTCTGCTGGACAACATCCCGTGTGGCAGAGGCCTACCGTCAGTGCAGTGTTAGTATACAGCAGGTATTTCTTGGAAAATAGTTTCTTGCTTCCAATCCGAAGAGACTTCACTACAGGTTTCCATGCCAACTGAAGGATGCCGTGTCCCAGTTTGTTCATGCTTGGGATAATGGCTGCAGCTACAACATCAAGGTACACCTGACAGAAAAAAAATCACATGTAATTTACCAAAAGAATGTCATGTGAGCAAAACATGTTCGTGGTCCAAAAGACCATCAGTCCGGCAAAGTTACAGGGCCTAGATTTTCGAAGCTCTCTTAACGCTAAGATAGTCGTAAGTTAATGTATGGCACTTACGACTATCTTAGCTCTAAGAGAGCTTCGAAAATCTAGGCCCTGGTCCTGTTTGTATCTACCAGACAATGATAGTCTCAGGAGTGTCACCTGATTCTACTTTTACAAACTCAATGCTTACCAAGTGGAAGAGATTTATAAAAGTTAATGCAGGTTAACTGGAAAGGTTATATTTCTTTTCAGCAGGTGAACTTTTCACCTTTTCATCCGAGTGTTACACACTGACAAGTCATAACACCAGTGAACACAATACAGAAACCAGCCCAGAAGGTAACCACTGTAGCATGCAGGGCTGTGTCGGTGGCTGGTTTGCTTGTAACAACATAAACTCCCTTGTTTTTCCCTATAGCAAGACAAGTCAGACCTGCATAATTTTACTGGACCTAAAGAAAACATGCTAGACATGGACCAGCAGACTAGAGACATATAATTTGTTTACAAACATTGATGAATGTATTACCAACCACAACAAACCCACCTATCCTGCATTCAAATGCTCATGTAAATTCTGCAGAATTTGCATCAGACTCTCAGATTTGGTTCCCAATAACATAGACATCATATCACTCATGGCAGCTTACTGGTGAAATGACAAAATGCAATTAATTTTTTGACAACTGAGCCAAGAAAAGTGGGCTTGAAATTTTAAGGGTGCAAATTAGGAATTGGATAGGGCACACTCTGGCAACATAGTGAAGGTTGATACTTCAAAGTGCTCTAAAGACATCAAAGTGCTTGCCAGATGCCACTGAAGTTATGACAATTCAAATACATGAGATAAGATATTCAATAAGCAATGAACACTAAGGCTGCAATGAATACACTATGTGGCTGAATATGATACGTATCATGAATATTGGGGAACGAAAGAATAATTATTCACTAATACAATATTGTAGTATGTTATTGATGCACAATATGGACACTCATGTTGACAGTGTTAATTTGAGACAGCAATAACCAGTGATCTCATGACACTCAAATTTGGTATGTAATAGTTATAGTTGACTACCATGTGCGGCCTTGACAAACTAACATGACTTGTGCTACTACAAGGCTAGTACATATTCCACTCTAGCATATCTAACTTTGAAAAAGAGCATAAGTGTTCAAGTAAAACACACTCCGTTAAAAAAATCATAAATATTTGTTAATATTCGGTTCTGGTGACTGAATTCATGAAGAGATACGGTTCAATTCACCGAATCGTAACAGCCTTAATGAACACATATTTCAAAACATATTTTTTCACTGCCACACATTTTAATTGAACGTGATCTGATGATAATTGTGCATCTGAGCACACACATATTCAATGATGCTGCAATTTGTAAACTAATGACATGTGACAAATCATCTTATGTTCATCTGCTTTCAACCTGACTGTTATGCAGGGTTCTATAATTACTTGAACTAACAATTGCCAGATCAGCTTGACTTGCTGAGGGAGATATTATCACAATAAAATGAAGACATGGTCATTTGACCATTCAAGTGCCAAAAGAAACATATGTTCTCAAAAGTAAAAATAAGTTTTAGTAAATTGGAGAAATACTTTTTTGATTTATGAAAACCCAGTACAAAACAATACACAGAGCGGAACGGTAGGAAATTTAAAAAATCCCTGTTTTGATATACAATAGTTCTCAATGCCCACATCAACTGTTTCATCAACAGATCCAACGTCTCTGGTTTAAATAATTGCTGTCAGTTGCTGGAGGATGAGATTCTCAATGATGAGAGAGAAGGAGATCTTGATGCACCAGCCTACACACTGGTCCAGGATGGCTCTCAGAAAGCCAAACCAAATCTATAGCTCTTTTGACTTTCCTTTGGCCCTTTCGACTTTTCTTTGGTCTTTTTGACTTTTCAGTTTTGGCCCTTTTGTCCTTTGACCCTTTTGACTACAACCCACTGCATCGCTACAAACCAGTTAGTCTCTCATACAGACCCTGAAACAAATATATCCAAGAAAGCCTATGCAAGTCTAGAATATGTGGCAAATCTAGATTTCCAAGGTTTGAAGAAAGTCTGTGGGCTCTTTTTCATTATGTATTAAGATCATTATTTATGTTCCGTTTTTTTCTGCAAAATATGTTGATTTCAGAGACTAGATGTTAGTCCACGAACCAAACTGTACTGAACTGTGCTTAGTTAAAGCAGGCTCGGAATTCACTTTGCTAACAGTAACACCAAGTCTGGTCTCATGGACCAGGGAAAATATATTTCTCTCCCGAGTCTCCAGAGTTTATGAATGGTATTATGTTTATACGGACCCATAGTTTTATTAGGTTTACTTAGTTACATTTTGGAGCATTAGAACTGGTTTAGTCTAAATAGCCTAATGAATTATAAACTTACTTCGAAGGTTGCTAGAGACAATCAGGTTTACTGGCAAACCGCTGCTGTAATATGCGTAATTAATGTGATCATACCTTGTTCTCGTGGTGATGTCAGAACCAACTTCACCCGTCTGAGTTCTTGCACCCACCCATCTTGTCTATACACCGGCCCCTCTCACTCAAGGTCTTGCGGGTGATCCTTACGAAAGCATGACCAACATACGGTACAAAATACTATCAGTAAATCTAAAACGAATAATACTTATAATATTTCAGTAACACTTTGTGAAGAAATAGAAGATATTTATTGCCCTTCTTACTATTAATAGTGTACCTGGGCATAGTACCACAACGGTAATGGGTATTTAAACAAATAATATTGATAATCAAATCCGTTTTCTTTCCCGAATCCAGGTAAGAATTCATATTTTTGTGTATACCAAACGGAAGTACAGCGCCACCTAGAAGCGCCAAGTAAGTGTACTTTTTACAAACATGTGGAAAGCACACCTATTAGATTAGCAGACATTATTTGTAACGTGATTATCTTTTGTGGAACTAACGTATTTCATTATTGGGTTTTCAAAGGTACTTGTTACTGAATGTTCATGGATCGACTGCAATCATTCCGAGTCGTTTTTAGACTGAGTTCCTTCGTTGTTGATTGCTACATGAATTGTTTCAATGTTTGTGAACATATCTGAATCTTGAGTGTTTTTCAGCCTGGTCTCATTGTGATTGCGTTTATGTCCTTGTGATTTGGCAAGTTACACTGTTTTAGGTGCACTTGACTTTTGTGTATAAATTCTGGAAATTATGTTCATTTTAGAAACAGAGTATCCTGTTCCAAGTTAACCATTCTCCCTATTTTAAGAAAATTTTCTAGAGTCTAAATCAGTCATTAACTATTCATGTGAATAACCTTGATGTAAAACGTAACAATGATGTTGGATAACAGCAAAATATGTGAAGTTTGATACAAAGAAGCAGCTTGATAAGAGTGGCGTATGCTGCTAATATAGGGCAGGATGGTATACAGTTAACTGATGTTTCAATCGTACTTGCCCGATGTTTAAGGGATAATAATGTAGTTATTTTGTATTGATTGATACAGGTGTATACATCAATTATCATATCACAAGAATTTAGTAGTGTGTAAGCACTAATGTAGAATGCTGATATTGTCATGTCTGTGTGCCTTTTATGGATTCCTTAATTTCTACAGAACTGATGGTTTATATGAAACCAAATAAGGTGTCACACAAACTGAGTAACATGAGCCGATGCCAGAACATGGTCAATTATGTATTCGTTATTGAGTTTTCACATTCCTTGAAATTATGAATGGTCATGTTTTGAAGTTGTTCCTGACCTTGGGGATTACATTTTTTCAGTATTAGTATTCAACATGTTGAAGCGGGAAATATTTTTGTATTTTGGATTTGAATATGTCTTGATTTCATTTTTTGCAGAGAAGAGCTTCAAGTTATTGATACTGCATGATGATGAGACCACCAGGCATGCGACCTCCGGGAATGGGACCACCCAGAATGAGGCCTCCAGGGCCTGGTCCCCAAGGACCACCTCGACCCATGGGACCTGGTCCACGTGGACCACTGAGGCCAGGACCACCAGGGCCACAGGGTCCACTTCGACCACCAGGTCCGGGGGGACCACCAGGACCTGGGCCCGTCAGCAGTAATACAAATGATCCAGCATCTGCCAAGTCTCGAGTGTTTGTTGGAAATTTGAACACTTTTGCTCTAAATAAAGAAGATGTAGAGCAAATCTTTATGAAGTTTGGCTTAGTCACTGGGATATCCATGCACAAGGGTTATGCATTTGTACAGTATGGGAGAGAAATGGAGGCCAGAATAGCAGCAGGGGCTGAAGATGGGAAGACCTATGCTGGTCAGGTTATTGGTGGGTATCCAGCTATACAGACTAGCTACAGTTTCCATCTGGATGTTTTTCTAGCTTGTGTTGTGTTTGCAGACTAACGTAGGCTTCTACATTGGATATCATGATTGTCAGTGTAGGAGGTAAACACTAACAATAACATGTGGGGAGTACATCAGTGATGGTATTGCTGCAATATTGTTAAATGTAAAACCATACTCACCCCAATTTGTGTACACTGATGCACCTGATTATCACTGAGTTGTCTGGTCCAGACTTGATTATTTACTGCCTGCCATCATATTGCTGGAATATTGCTGACTGTGGTATTAAACATGAAACGAACAATGCATTCTTACTCCATCTCTAATAAATTTGGAGAGTAAGCTATGTTTTTGTTTGTTGTTTAAGACAGCACTCCGCAATATTCCAGCTGTATGGCAGCGATCTGTAAATAATCCATTCCTGATCAACAGCTTGAGCATCAATCTACACAGTTTGCAATAGGTTATGTAGTCACCATGTTTTATCAACATATCAAGTAACGGAGTATTCCAAGATAGAGAGATACCATCAAGTCCTCCGACCAGTATGGACAGAGGTCACAGTGCACAAATAGCTTTTCTCACTTGACTTCGTGTGCAACGTTTCATGTGTGTGGTGTACTCTGCACAATACTTTCAGTCTAGTCAGTGTAAAATTCATTTTATTGAATAGTGTTTGTATGACATCCCTTGGGTATACGTGAGTCTACATGTCCTAATGTCACAAGCTGACAACAGCCAGGGTGGGGGTAGGGGAGAAGAAGTGTCATTATGTACACAGACCAGTTAAGAATATTTCATGTATAAGAAGATGCTGATTGGTGATCTAATGTGTTAAATATGTCATACACTGACAAATTTCCAAAATGTATTGACTGCCTTTACATCATTAATCATAATATGCATAATCCTTCATTATGTCCACTAATCTGTATCAAGTGAATCTGTGTACTTCTGGGTGACATTAACAGAATTAACATAATGTTACTTCTTCAGCAACAAATATAGCCTCTGAACCAAGGGGTCGTGGTATCAAGAAAACACCTCCCAATGAAAGGTGAGTTGCAGCCCTTCTTTGTAACATGGGCACTTTGTTTCTCTAATTTGATAGAACCATTATACAAGTATTAACACACTTCAATATCAACATAAACATGACATGGTCAGAGACGGTGTAATTAAGATGGGACCAGTAATGTGTCCTTGTGTACTACCATTTCTACCACTTTCACTATTTCAGCAGTAGATCATTTCACCTGACTTTTGAAATGTGATCGGTCCTTGTAATGTAATGTCCTTCTGAGTGAAGTTTGTTATAACTGTAACTGCATTGTTTGTATTATTAGTGTTTCTCTTTGCAAATCTGAAATATTGGTTAATGTTATTGTGATCTGGACAGGGAATGTTTAGATTATGTAAAGATCTATTTTGAATTTTGTTTCTGATATGTTTGGTAAATCTGTAAAGATAAATCTGTATACAAGAAGGTTCACCATGTTGACCTTACTCCACATATATGATGTCAAAGACTTTTCACAATCACGGAAAATCAGTGAAAAATTAACTTAATTGGTAAAATTAACTGGTACTGTCAATAACTACAATGTCTCTTCCTACTTGTTAGTATGTAGAATGTTTCATGTAGTATCATGTTTCCAGGCGTCCAAGTTTGAACTCCAAGCCAACAACACCCACAACTCCGTCAGTCAACTCCAGCATGAAGCGCACCCTGGTGACACTATCTGGCGACACATCAGAACCCCCTGCCAAGAAGCCCACCCCATCCCCCAGCACGTCCAGTAACGCCACCAAGTCGAAAATCTCCTCCATCAACACAGGTGGGGATAACATTGAGGGAATGCAGCCAGTCTCATTGGAGTCAGGCATTTTACAAAAAAGATACCCTTTTCTTGAAGATCTGACAGCATATTAGACACTTTAACTGATCACATAAGATAAAAAAAAATCGTTCTCAAATAAGATTGTTATGTGCATGGAGATGTAAAAAAATTCTGTGACATAAGAGGGACGGGAATCCTCAACACATTTGTCTAAATGAAGGTCCATGTATAATAATAACACTGAGAAATACTAAAAGTGATAAGATGATCCCACAGTGTCAGGTACAGGCTGCTGTAGACAGTGATGTAGGGACATTGCTTCTGTATACCTGTCACCTGTGAAGACTTGGTTGACACGTGTCATCGGTTCCCAATTGCGTAGGTCAATGCTCATGCTGTTGATCACTGGAATATCTGGTCCAGGCTCGATTAGTTACAGACCGTTCGCCATATAGCTGGAATATTGCTGAGTGCGGCGTTAAACAACAAAGCAGCCAACAAGGTCCTGGACCGACAGGATATCGCTACTGCATTTCTCATAAATAATATACATACAAATACGGTGATACCGTAATGTGTGTACTGTTACCTTGATGATAGCAGTAGGGTACACAGGCATTATCATACTAATGCACACACTACTTCATTGTGGGATTCAAGTTACTCATTTGGTTGAGACATTATAACGGCGGTTCGTAAATAATCCAGTCTTACAGAAAGCAGCGTAAAACCATACTCACTCACTCACTCTGACTGATAACAAGTTTGTGTTCTTTTGCAGCCGGGTGGATGTTCTTATATGTGGTAGGTGCAAGCTCCAGTTCAACAGTCTACACAGTCTGGCACAACACAAGAAGATTCCCTGTCGACTACGCTTCAGCTGCCAATGTCAGAAGAACCCTCCACCTACAGTGTCAGGTAGGGATGTCATCCTGTATAATGATGTCATTATTTTAAGTCAATAGTGAATACACGTTTAACATCTATACTATTGTAATAATCATACTTCAAAATAACGTTTACAAGGCAAGCAATAACAAAAATACAAACAACATTTCAACCAAACACATGTTTAAATTCACTGCTAGATTTAATGTTACTAATGGATGAAGCTGATCCAATAAATGTCCAAAGTTGTGTTTTCTGTGTTATGATTGTCCATCTTAACCGCAGTAAAATTTTAAGATTTGGGTTCAAGAAAATTAACCTTTGCATGTATACTGATGGAGAAAACAGCTGACCACTGGAATAGTTGTATTTATATGAAGAAGAGTAGGATTGGGGTTTGTGTCTGACACTTAACATCTCTGTTCCAGATGAGCCCTCGCAGTTGTTGTGTGCATCCTGTGAGGCCCAATTTAACACTGCATGGTCCCTTGTACAACATTGCCAGGCTGAACACGCTGTCAAGATCTTCAAGACGGTAAGCTGTCAACTTTGCTGCATACTTAGGGCAGTTCACAAGTTTGATTGATTGGTGGGTCTGGCTTGGTGATTTGGTCCACTGCATGTCAGCTCATCCAGTGATAATGACTCATAATATCGATCACTGGATCGTCTAGTTGACACCTGATACTTTACAGGCCACCATTACAAAGGTAGAATATTGCTGAGTGTGGCAATTAAACAAGAAACAGCAATCAGGTGTCTTAGCGGTCTCAGTGCTCGCTTGTCATCCTGAAAGACTAGCTTGAATTCCCAACTTGGATACAATGTATGAAGCCAGTATTAATGTTAGGAATACCTCATGGCCATGGATTCCTCTTTTGGCTATATTCCCACTGTAATATCTGTAAAAATCTTTAGACGTCCTCTTCACTGCCAACATATGTAATAATTGTGTTTCAAAACCTGTCCTCTGCACTAATGCAATTAGTTGCACTACATACAGTGTCACTACATACAGTGTCACTTCTGTCCAGTGTGTTAGATCAGCTCTGGCCTACATGACGGGTTCTCTGTCTTTGTACTCACCCAATACTAAAGCAGCCTATGATGTCATTTTCACTGGATGGTTTAACAATAGACCGATCCAGTCCCGGCCGAATAAGCCCCGCCCACTTCGTTTTTGACGTTAGGGGGGACAACCACTGACTAATCACAATGGCGTCACCGTCGGCGAAACATACGTGATTGCGAACGTTGTTGGTGAATTCTGCTTGTGGCACTTTGGTATCCGCCGTTTGTGATTGATATTTAAAGAGGAAAGTTATACGTACTATATTTATCCCCTGCCACCCATTTAGCTCGAAGCGGGGGATATAGTATTAGGCTCCGTCCGTATGTACTACGAATTGGAATATCTTAAGAACCGTTCACTAGATTCTTTTCATATTTGGTACCTGGGTTCATCACACTATAAGAAAGGTCCAAGTCAGCTTTGGTGATCTTGACCTTCATTTCAAGGTCACAAGGGGACTTTCACGTTTTACCTGCATGTTAAGCTTTCTCAAGAACCGTTCACTGGATTTTCTTATATTCAATACCAAGCTTTATCTCGGGAAAGTGCAGGGCCCAGTTAATTTTGGTGACCTTCATTTAATTTTCAAGGTCACAGAGACACTTTTAAAGATTTCAGCATGTTAAATTGCTTGTTAAGATAGTCAGCAAGATATCGCAAAACATATTCAGTGGATTTTCTTCATATTTGACACCAAGCTTCATCTAGGGAAGGCCCAGGGCCCAGTCAATTTTGGTGACCTTCACATAATTTGTAGGGTCACGACGACACTATGAAGATTTCAGAATGTTAACCTGAATTGTCAGCGAGATATTTTAAGAACGGTTCACTGGATTTTCTTAATAGACTTTCAAGACCTCCCTTGAATTTTTATCAATAAGCAATTTCTTTAGTACTAGTTTTGCATATTTTATACACTATGACATTCATGTCAAGGTCAAAGACAGTCTTGAAAATATGTGTATGTTTGAACAACTAAAGAGCAAGATAATGTTTTTGTTGACATTGAACTACATCTTAAACTTTCATTACTTTATAAGTTTGATTTGATAATTTGCGGCGGGGGATTATGTCACCTTAGTGACAATGCTTGTTTTAATATATTTTAGTTGACAGATTGCAATTGGCGAGCCTCGGCCAGCTGCTCAGAGTGGGAAGCGTATTTTCTTTTGAACCAAATAATGTATTCGTCTAAGATATTAGAAGGGGAAGGGTAACTGAATTATGTTGTTTGGTTGTTTTTTTCTCTCAAATATTCCCATCGTAATTTTATAAAAAACGTTCAAGTTGCAGACCGTGTCGGTATCTACACATGTATAAATAGATTGTCTACACCGCGCCTGTATTATTTTATCCTAATCAATAATGTGAAAACTCTACCTTTTAATGAACAAAGCAGAAAAAAGTATTTCCCGTCTACTACTTCATACACCTTATTTGTCTGTATATATTAATGTAAACAAATCAATCACAGCATAACCTATTTGATCTTATGTGGAAATCTTGGGAAAAGTTATTGGGCTTGTAAACAGTAAGGCTGTAACGATTCACTTGCATATTCAGTGAATCGAACCGTAGCCCTTCATGAATTCAATTCGTTATTCGTGGTCACCAGAACCGAATATTAACGAATATTTATGATTTTTTTAAGGGAGCATGTTTTACTTGAACCCTTATGTCCTTTTCCAAAGTGAGATATGCAAGAATGGAACATGTACTAGCATTGCAGTAGCGCAAGTCATGTTACTTTGCCAAGGCAGCACATGGTACTGTCAACTACTAGTATAACTATTACATACCAAATTTGAGTTTCATGAGATCATTGGTTATTGCTGTGACAAATTAACACTGTCAACATGGATGTTCCATATTGTGCATCAATCACTTAACTACAATATTGTATTCGTGAATAATTATTCGTTTTCGTTACCCAATATTCATGATACGTATCATATTCACCACATAGTGTATTCGTTGCAGCCCTAGTACACAGTATGTTTTCATGGATGTATCTGGACATACCCAGAAGGAACTATTCAGCAGCTAATCTTCAGCAATTCTCAGTAAAATTTCCCTCTTCAAAATCTGTACACCATCCAGAAATGAAACTGAATATAAGGAACTCCATTTTTTTAATCACCCTTTCCAATATATTTTTGTATGTGTACTTTGTTGTGGAATCCTAATTTACAAACTTCCACAGTACTGGACCTCATGAACTGCCAGCATTTATGTACAGGTATGTCACAGCACCAGAACACAAAGAACCCAAGATACAGTCTGCACCTGAACACTGACCCATCTTCCAGAAATAGGAAACCTGTGACGCAAAATCTTTGAACTGTGGATCGACAGTTATCCAAACAATTAACTAGGATTGAAATAGAATGTTACACAAAATACAAATATACTGCTTTTTCTTCAGAGATATTTAACTGCTAACTACTAGTGCTGGTATTGGCATACAACCTGCGATATGATACATCACGGTACTAACATTTCACTCACGACGATATATTGCCAAAGTATTGTGCACTGAAGCTGTGATACGATATGAATCCCGATATAAGGGTGGCGATACGATACGTATCACGATATTAAAATATTTAATTCTAACACCAAATATAAAACGCCATAAGATCAAAACAAAACCATTTTACAGTATTTCGTCAAATTCCGTCACACCACTACTAACTACTAATGTAAGTAAGGTATAAAGAATATATCCTAGGTTCAAAGCGTTTTTTCAATAAAATTAGTTACTGACATTATTGCTTCTTTAACAATGATACTCTTTGTTTTATTGGATCTGAGACCATATCCCTAAGGGACATAAAACTAATTTTGATCTATTTCCTCTTCTCAGATACTTACTAGTGTCATCAAAAATATATTAAAGTTGTTCCAAAATCTGGTAAAAGTCATAACAAAAGTTTAGGAAAACACACATGAAAATGTCCTGAAGCTTTCACCTCCGCAAACCAGTGTGCAAATTAATATGAAGCTCATTTTCCAAATAACCATCAACAAACCTTGAACAATTTGTCCAAAACCAACATCTTAATAAACACTACTTGGCTGAGTCTCTTTATATATTGGTAACCTCCTCAAAAGCTGATGATTTCTAAGAAGTATTACATAAAATCTGGGTTAAATATATGTTTCATTATTCATTCCAGTTACATGAAAAGTCAACTGAGAATTTTGTAAGTTAGTCTGTTCCAAGACTGAATAATGCCTGACCAGGGTGTTACCAAGACATAGCCTTTGGTTTTTTTTAAATTCTCTGGATGTTGAAATAACTTTATTTTGAGTTATGATACTAGTAATCACTTTCAGAATAATCTTATCAGTAAATATATTATTAAAAATACCAAAGATATCTAAAGCAGAAGCCAACAAGTTAGTTAATTAGTACCAAGTGATTGTTCTGCCATGATAAGTATATAGTGTTTGTTTGCCTAGTTCTGCCTTAAAATCACATGAATCTGATATGCCAGTCAATTAAGTAACTATTTATAATTGAATAGATTATGAATTTTTATTTTATTACCTTTCCACGTTTACTAAAGGACGCAATATTCTTAAAACATGCCTTGCTATCATTTCCAGTGAATTGATTAAAATGACAGTTATGTTATTACTCCTAGAATATACCAATGGACCTCCCCCTACTTGTAAAAAAATTATGTTGTAACAAAACAAAAAGTCAAAACAAATAATGTTCTCATAGTTAAGAAATACACTTTTATTTCACTCCGTCCAATATTCCAGAAAGTCACTATTCTCCTCACATAGTGTTCGTCTCCGATCCACATGGAGTAAGGTAATTCAATTCAAGGTCCCATCTCCTTATAGAAATTCTGAAATATTTAAGGCATGGTTTTATAGACTCTCATTTGAATTAATTTTGATATTTGTATATTGCGTGATAGGCAACTGCTGACACTGACAATACTTCCGTTTAAATAAAAAAAATATTACTCCTCGACTACTTTGTACTATTAACAGATACTGTACAGTACTGCAGTAGGCATTCAGATTGTGCTTTTGAAACTATAAAACATCCTAAAATGTGTGACAAATTTAAGAATATCAAAGAGCGAAGGCAACAATATCAACCACATTGTTCTTTAATGTAACAAGTTTTGCTATTTCGTCGACCCTAACCGAAATCAGATCGCTGTCAGATTTGTTTACATTGTGTCACAGCTTTCTCGCCCGTCTCATTTGAGCTTTATGGCGTACCAACTCAATGCCCAGTAGTGACAAAAAACGTTAAGCAAAAACAATTTTGAAGTTAAAGAATTGTCCGTGTTTATAACCCTTGCAGAGTCTTAAACTGCTATTTGTTATCATCAATTGGTAATGATTTTGCACATGTGCAAAAGTGTGGAAATTCGTGCAAATTCTCATCTGCAGGCAGACGTAGGTTTCGTGAACGATGGTGCAGACATTTAACTGATCGTTTGGCCTATCACGCTCCTTGATCCGCCTCAATTCCTTTTTTCTTGACCATAATGGTTTTGTTAAAGGTACACATCAAATCTCAGCAATATGTTATAGATATAGCGAGTGTAAATGGCATAATTCAAAGCACATCGCTTCTGAGGCATCGTTTGACCCCAGAAATAAGTCTGACAAATCCACACAGTGCGCCCGGTCTGCTGATTGGCCAAATTGACGGTTGCGCCAGTTTTGATTGACAGACTGGATCGGTCTATACCATGCAAATTCTCAAAATGAAATTTATCAGTTGTGTGGTGAGCATTACTGGAACCACCAGTGAAACCAAAGTTAAATGCTACTCAGTAATAGCTATGAAACATACAGTTTTTACCATTTATATTTCTTCAACTATTCACAGCCAAGTCTGGAGTACAAACTCTTTCAGTTCCCTACTGGGACATATTGGCCCAAGTCAGCGATACTGAAATCCTCGGAAGTAACATGTTTACTTCCATTTCCAACCATGCCAGACACCCTTGAAGATTTGGGTTAGAATTGGTCTTCCATAACCCATTCTGGTCGTAGGAGGCAACTAATCGGATGGTCAGACTCGCTTATACAGTGTTAACTATGGTTTGATTTCTTGATTTTGTCGTGATGCCCTTACCATGTTGGTTGCTGTGTCTGTTCCAGGAGGACGAGGACAAAGAAGTGTCAGGGAAGAGTGAGGAAAACGGTGATGACAGCACACTTCAAAACAAGACTGGGGCAACAAAGAAATGATCCTGTTCTTTAGTTCACTCATCATTTGATGTAAATTTCGACCGACAGCCATGTATTTCAACACTGACGCCATCCCATCAACAACAGAGGGTACTGTGACAAGTGGTCATACCTATTTGGTACCATTCCGTTTTGCAGTCACCTTGAAACACCAACCCTCATCTACTTTTGAATGTATGGCATCATTACAGATCCCATTTGCTATGAGAAACATGTTCTGTCTCCATCAGCACACAAGCTTCAGTACTTCAGGCTCTTGTATGATCTGCTCCCCTCCATCACTGTGAATACTGACAGTCGCTTCGCACTATATTTGTATAAACCAAAGAATGCAGCAATACTCCACAAGGGAGACAACTCTGAGTGCACTAATTATAGTGCGTCATGCCGTAGCCTTGCACCTATCTGCTCTATAAGTGTGATGCAGTTGTCGGGTTTGCACAATACACTGAGTAGGGTCCAATTTGCATCTATGAGCTATTAAAGACTTCATCATTAGAGTGCACTACTTTGTAGAACAGTGCTGTATGTATTCACTGTGAGTGTTGGGGATGGTAGTTCATACAAGCACATGAAGTAGCCTTGTTATTCTGTATATACACTGAACTTCAGCAGTCGGCTCATTTCACTATAGAAGTTGATGCCAAATTATGATTTTATCTTGTGCTTGTCATGTTACTAGATTGTCACTTGTGATTTTAGCCTGATTTCTGAACTTGAATGTAATATATGCATATGGTATTGACTGGTCTATACATGGGTCATGTTTGTAGACAGAATTTTATGTCATCCCTGTGTAGGGCGACCTACTGAAGAACACGGTACTACACTGAGAGGATGGCCAACACTGGTATGTTTGTAGAGGTGTATTCAAGACTTGTAATGGCAGCTTCAATATGGAGGAACAAGGGGAGTTAGCTGCAGACCATGCGATGTTGTCACACTAAAGTGTCATACCATGCACGTGACTACGTTATCTGGTACTTGGATAACATTCACGCCTGCTTCAAACCCATTTAGGATGGGTCAAATAGGGTGTATATGTTTATAACATTGCTCAATGCCTGTTAGAAACGGTACTTGTGTTTTGGATAACCCGTCATTTCACTCCCATTCCTGGCATTTTTATCACATCTGTAATTATTCGTCAACACTCATATAAGAACTTATTTTTTAATGATTTATTTTCTTTACCTACTTACTTGCACATAGCACTTAGCGTGTTACCATAGTTACCTGAAACACAAGTATTATAATTTGAGCAATAGTTTACATCTCAAAGTGTCCACAAGTCAGGTTTGTTCAGGTTAATAGAGTAATGCCCCGGAGGACATCTTCACCAATACCAGTATTTCTAGCCCAAAGTCTGGACCACGGGAATTAGTGATATTTGTGGATCCAAATCTGTATCCTTGAAACCTGTATGACAGATGGGTATGGTTGTGATTTAGATGTAAGACGTTTCAGGAGTGTGCTTGGGTCTCAACCAAACACTCCCACAAAATACAATATTTTCTACTGGTATTATTATTATCCTAATGCAATGTATGAAATAAGGCTCCTCTGACTGCCCAAGATGGGCTAGATTTCTGACGGACGGTCTAAATTAACAACTAGCCAGCCCGATGGTCTGGTAATTTATTTTTGGATATTCCATACATCTGAGTAAATTCACCATGTCTTGGTGTCTGGTCTGGTTATATCCATTTTGGGCTGGTAACATTTTGAAGTTATCAGCCCTGATCTCTGGCTGGGTTTGGGGCTTATTTCATACACTGCCTAATGTCAAACAAACATACTTTCGATGGTCACCAAAACAAATGAAGCAAAATGTCCAACTACTTGCCCACATTAAATATTCAAGAGTTATTTTCTGAGAACTATTTTTAAGTGATAGTTAAGCCAGTTAAAGCCAGTGTGGCAATACTTTCAAACTTGTTCCTTATCCTCCCTTGTGTTTTGTTTGTTTCCATGTCCAGTATATAGGGGTTTAACAGTAAACAGACTAGCTAATTCTGTATGACCCAAATAATGATATTAAGCATTGTTACAAATCAAAAAATGTAGTTTGTGCTATTTTAAATTTTTTTTCATATCATAGTGTACATTTTGTCATAGTCCTATGTAAATATGTTGATTGTCATCTCACAAGTTGTAAGGATGGGAGCATGTTCAAATGATGTTAAGATTTCCAGGTAGTCGTTGATGTCAGGGGGTGGTAATTAGGAATTCACACCTGAGTTGCACATACCGCATGGGGTAATTAAATAACATTTGTTTTAGAACTCTGTGACTCATGAATGGGAACTGTAAGATCCAATTAAGAGTATTAAATTAACTTTTGCTCGAAGTCCTGTATTGTTTTGTGTTTTAGATAGCATTAAAGCTTTTCATTTTTTAAATGAGGTAGCCCCTTAATGGGGCTAGTGGTAGGGTAGTGTAGTGGGTAAGGTGATCGCTTGTCTGGACAACGGTCTGGATTCAGTTCCCCAGATGGGTATAATGTTGGAAACCCATTTCTGGCATCTCCTGCAGTGATGACTATGTGGGGAAAATAGCTACAGGTGACGTTAAATCCAACTAACTCACTGGGTGTACTGAACTGCTCAGTGCAGCAGGTGTCCGACAGGGGTGATACTCTTGCTCATCAACAATCTTACTTTTACCTTAAGAATGAAATGTCCAGGACAGTTGTATTTGGTGTCTGGATTGGTTGAACAGTTTGTACAATGTAAGACTTAATCAGTGTGACATACACCAGGATGGGTTGCCTGAGGCTCTAAAGACCTGGGTCAATGCCCCATGGGTGCTGTGAACATTGGTGTTCAGCTGTGAAGTGGCACACACATAAGACCATATTCACTGAAAGGAACTTCACAGCTACATCAGTTTACCAGATATTCTGTAGTCCAGCAGGAAATGGTATGTGATAGTTTGTACTTAAATATGTGGTTCTAATCAAATTGGTGTTTAATTACCGTCTCTGTCCGGAAGCTGCATGCTCCATGGTATTAAAAACATTTAGAAAGAATGAAATGATGTTAGCAGTGATTTCCACTTACATATCATAAACATATGTATGTTGATAATATGTTTTACAAGCCCCCAATCAGATAATACTTGGAAACTAGTCAGATACCATTGGCTTGAGAACTTGTTTACATATCTAAAGATGATAGTATTTTACAATTAATTTTCTTACCACATACCTTACCTATATATACACACACATAGATAGTGCATCTGTCACGGGTTTGTAAAGTCCAGACGTGGAGTAACTCCATGAGGTGATGTCTGTTGAATATTATTTGATATTGCCATGGAAATGATGCACTTTCAGCTGCTAAGTTGATATATTACAGAGGCCCTAGTGAAGTAATCATTAGGATTTGTCAAATTTTATTTAAAAAATGTGAGGCATCTGCCATTTTGTTTGGACATCTTTTTATGTTTTTGAAACAAACTGTTCAAATCATCTGTGTACATTATCTTTCAGTGGATATGATTCCCATGTTTTGTAGTATAATGTTTCTGTTGTATTGGAGAGAAGGCTACATGGAGTTGTTTTGTCTGTGCGGGCTGTAAATGATGCCGTGGGGCAAGGTGGAGGTGGAAATGTAGTGGTTCTTTCACTCTGGTCTGGGTGACTTCTGTGGCGGTATGAAATATTTCCATGTATCAGGCTCTACCTAATGTTGTCTTACACTGATGCAACTGTGAATGAATCATTACAACTTGAACTGTTAGTATTTCAAACTGTCTGGGTATTCTTGTAATGGTTGAGATTATCATCACTTCTTTGATCATCTGCATATTTTGAGAAGGTACATCGTGGAGCTTGATTTTAATGTATGTCAGTTTTGACAATTATGATTAGTATTTGCATAAAAGTAATGACAGTTTTGGTAAGAAAGAATTGTATGAATTTTGTCATTGCCATTGTTTCATGTTTCTAACAAAACTAGTTTAAGTTTTTTTCTGTGTGGTTGAAAGGTTATTTCATTGTAATTTTTTGCAGTACAAAGACATTTTTAGTGACATGATACTGCCTACATGTGGATTCATATGTTACATAAAGGTTAAAGGTGTTTAATGTGAACATTCCCATGTGAGTGTGAAAGATGATCACAGTGTATCAGATGTAGGATGGAGACCAAGAGGTCCTAGTTGTCTAATATCAGCCTGTGCAGAGTTGCTTCCAGTGGCCATCCACATATTTGATGGTTGGGGGTTCAAACTCTTGCCAATGTGTTTCACACTCTGTGTGACTGTGGTTCCCTCATCAAGCTGACATGCAGCCGACTTACTCGTTGAGACTGTTGCTGTGCTGTCCCCCCGGGCTGGGACAACCTCCACATAGGCCACTGAATACTGGTCATACTTTTCACTGATTTGCTACACACCAGAATACTGAAGACCTTTGTCTAGTATGGGATAAGGCTTGTCAAGAATGGGATCAAGAATGGGATAAGACTTGTCATGAATGGGATAAGACTTGTCATGAATGGGATACGGTTTGTCATGAATGGGATAAGGCTTGTCGTGAATGGGATAAGACTTATGAATGGGATAAGACTTGTCATGAATGGGATACGATTTGTCATGAATGGGATGAGACTTGTCATGAATGGCATAAGACTTGTCAAGGATGGGATAAGACTTGTCATGAATGGCATAAGACTTGTCATGAATGGGATAAGGTTTTTTGTCATGAATGGGATATGGTTTGTGCTGAATGGGATAAGGCTTGTCATGAATGGGATATGTTTTTTTGTCATGAATGGGAAATGGTTTGTCATGAATGGGATAAGGCTTGTCATGAATGGGATGAGACTTGTCATGAAATAGGATATGGTTTTACAAGAAATGGGATAAGGTTTGACAAGAAAGGGGATGAGACTTGTCATGAAATAGCATAAGGCTTGACAAGAAATGGTATAAGTTTGACAGGAAATGGGATAAGGCTTGACAGTGTGAAGCCGGTTCCTACTGTCTTCCTCCCACCCTGATGTTGGTGAAATATTGCAAAAAGTGGAATACCTTGATTCACAATCACTCTGGCTCCTCGTGGTGCTGTTGTGGTCACACCAGATCCGTTGACTCTTGTTTACGTGTTTCTACTTACACTGTATCATGTGCTTGGTGTATGGTCATCCTGTTAGTGCATTCAAAGTCTTAATATGTCCTTAATATCACACCAAGCAAACCTGTGTCCTTAATATGACACAAAGGGAACCAATTATTGCCAATACTTGTCAGAGGATGACCTCCTTTCATCTATATTCAGGGGTTTTAACCGAGGCTGGTGAATGAGAAACGACTAAGTTGAGCATATGTTCTCATTCCTTCAACAGGCCACAGTATCAAGTGCTGTTTCAAAATACAATATGGCATCCATACATTTTAGTTGAGGATGTCTATCAGAATACATTCTTCTTTATTATGTAATCTTGTGATTGACTCATTCTGTGTTGTCAGATTTTAACAAGAGTTAAGTCTCATTGTTCCTTTAACACACTGATGAAAATAGTTCAAGTCAACAGGCATGAAACATGTGATATGTTCTATAGACCAGTCTCACTGACTCACCCCCCACCCCAGCTCACCTCCCCAGCCCATCACCACCACCCCAGCCCCACCACCCCAGCCTCACCTCCCCTGCCCCTCCCACCCCAACCCCTCCACTGTAACAAATGACCAGCCTTAAAGAAAGCAGACTTTTATACATTTAAATTCATTAACGTGATGTTCGATTTTAGGGCACATGCATTGCAAAAGAATTAATAAGAGATGATTGTTATGTTTTCCTGGGCCTATCCCTTCCTGTGTCCTGGAGCTGGTGGGGTAGCCTAGTGGTTGAAGCACCTGCTCATCATGTGGAAAACTGGTTCTATTCCCCACATCGGTAAAATGTGTGAAGTCCATTTATAGTGCCCCATTTAAGCTGTGATAAGGTTGTAATGTTGCTGAAAGTGTAATAAACCCCATCTCACTGAGCCTAACGTTTCATAGTTCCGCTGGGTTTCATGGGAAGCTTGGGCCCCATTAACCTATGCTTAAGAGGTGACAAGTGGGCAAGGTGGTTGGGGTCTTGGCTCTTATATCATATCAAGACTTTATTCCAAGCCATATAGCTCACACCTGGGCTCTTGTCACAAGTATAGCATAATGAAACCATTGATCCTTCTCACACCTGGGCTCTTGTCACACAGTATGGATTAAAGAAACCATTGATCCTTCTCACATCTGGGCTCTTGCCACAAGTATGGTATGGAAACCATAACATCTGGGCTCTTGCCACAAGTATGGATTAAAGAAACCATTGATCCTTCTCACACCTGAAACCATTGATCCTTCTCACATCTGGGCTCTTGTCACAAGTATGGATTAAAGAAACCATTGATCCTTCTCACACCTGGGCTCTTGCCACAAGTATGGATTAAAGAAACCATTGATCCATTGATCCTTCTCACACATCTGGGCTCTTGTCACAAGTATGGATTAAAGAAACCATTGATCCTTCTCACACCTGGGCTCTTGTCACAAGTATGGATTAAAGAAACCATTGATCCTTCTCACACCTGGGCTCTTGTCACAAGTATGGATTAAAGAAACCATTGATCCTTCTCACACCTGGGCTCTTGTCACAAGTATGGATTAAAGAAACCATTGATCCTTCTCACACCTGGGCTCTTGTCACAAGTATGGATTAAAGAAACCATTGATCCTTCTCACACCTGGGCTCTTGCCACAAGTATAGCATAATGAAACCATTGATCCTTCTCACACCTGGGCTCTTGCCACAAGTATAGCATTAATGAAACCATTGATCCTTCTCACACCTGGGCTCTTGCCACAAGTATAGCATAAAGAAACCATTGATCCTTCTCACACCTGGGCTCTTGCCACAAGTATAGCATAATGAAACCATTGATCCTTCTCACACCTGGGCTCTTGCCACAAGTATGGCATAATGAAACCATTGATCCTTCTCACACTGGGCTCTTGCCACAAGTATGGCATAAAGAAACCATTGATCCTTCTCACATCTGGGCTCTTGCCACAAGTATAGCATAAAGAAACCATTGATCCTTCTCACATCTGGGCTCTTGCCACAAGTATGGCTTAAAGTATGGCATAATAAAAGAAACCATTGATCCTTCTCACATCTGGGCTCTTGCCACAAGTATGGATTAAAGAAACCATTGATCCTTCTCACACCTGGGCTCTTGTCACAAGTATGGATTAAAGAAACCATTGATCCTTCTCACACCTGGGCTCTTGCCACAAGTATAGCATAATGAAACCATTGATCCTTCTCACACCTGGGCTCTTGTCACAAGTATGGATTAAAGAAACCATTGATCCTTCTCACACCTGGGCTCTTGTCCACAAGTATGGATTAAAGAAACCATTGATCCTTCTCACATCTGGGCTCTTGCCACAAGTATAGCATAATGAAACCATTGATCCTTCTCACACCTGGGCTCTTGTCACAAGTATAGCATAATGAAACCATTGATCCTTCTCACATCTGGGCTCTTGCCACAAGTATAGCATAATGAAACCATTGATCCTTCTCACATCTGGGCTCTTGCCACAAGTATAGCATAAAAGAAACCATTGATCCTTCTCACACCTGGGCTCTTGCCACAAGTATGGATTCTCAAACAAGTATGGAAACCATTGATCCTTCTCACATCTGGGCTCTTGCCACAAGTATGGATTAAAGAAACCATTGATCCTTCTCACATCTGGGCTCTTGCCACAAGTATGGATTAAAGAAACCATTGATCCTTCTCACACCTGGGCTCTTGTCACAAGTATGGATTAAAGAAACCATTGATCCTTCTCACACCTGGGCTCTTGCCACAAGTATGGATTAAAGAAACCATTGATCCTTCTCACACCTGGGCTCTTGTCACAAGTATGGATTAAAGAAACCATTGATCCTTCTCACACCTGGGCTCTTGTCACAAGTATGGATTAAAGAAACCATTGATCCTTCTCACACCTGGGCTCTTGTCACAAGTATGGATTAAAGAAACCATTGATCCTTCTCACACCTGGGCTCTTGTCACAAGTATGGATTAAAGAAACCATTGATCCTTCTCACACCTGGGCTCTTGGGCTCTTGTCCACAAGTATGGAAACCATTGATCCTTCTCATGGGCTCTTGTCAAAGTAAAAGAAACCATTGATCCTTCTCACACCTGGGCTCTTGTCACAAGTATGGATTAATGAAACCATTGATCCTTCTCACACCTGGGCTCTTGCCACAAGTATAGCATAAACCATTGAAACCATTGATCCTTCTCACACCTGGGCTCTTGCCACAAGTATAGCATAAAAGAAACCATTGATCCTTCTCACATCTGGGCTCTTGCCACAAGTATGCCACAAGTATTAAAAAAACCATTGATCCTTCTCACACCTGGGCTCTTGCCACAAGTATAGGATTAAAGAAACCATTGATCCTTCTCACACCTGGGCTCTTGCCACAAGTATGGATTAAAGAAACCATTGATCCTTCTCACACCTGGGCTCTTGCCACAAGTATGGATTAAAGAAACCATTGATCCTTCTCACATCTGGGCTCTTGCCACAAGTATGGATTAAAGAAACCATTGATCCTTCTCACACCTGGGCTCTTGTCACAAGTATGGATTAAAGAAACCATTGATCCTTCTCACACCTGGGCTCTTGTCACAAGTATGGATTAAAGAAACCATTGATCCTTCTCACACCTGGGCTCTTGTCACAAGTATGGATTAAAGAAACCATTGATCCTTCTCACACCTGGGCTCTTGTCACAAGTATGGATTAAAGAAACCATTGATCCTTCTCACACCTGGGCTCTTGTCACAAGTATGGATTAAAGAAACCATTGATCCTTCTCACACCTGGGCTCTTGCCACAAGTATAGCATAATGAAACCATTGATCCTTCTCACACCTGGGCTCTTGCCACAAGTATAATGCATAATATGAAAAACCATTGATCCTTCTCACACCTGGGCTCTTGTCACAAGTATGGCATAAAGAAACCATTGATCCTTCTCACACCTGGGCTCTTGCCACAAGTATGGATTAAAGAAACCATTGATCCTTCTCACATCTGGGCTCTTGCCACAAGTATAGGATTAAAGAAACCATTGATCCTTCTCACATCTGGGCTCTTGCCACAAGTATGGCATAAAGAAAACCATTGATCCTTCTCACATCTGGGCTCTTGCCACAAGTATAGCATAATGAAACCATTGATCCTTCTCACACCTGGGCTCTTGCCACAAGTATAGCATAATGAAAAGCCATTGATCCTTCTCACACCTGGGCTCTTGTCACAAGTATGGATTAAAGAAACCATTGATCCTTCTCACACCTGGGCTCTTGCCACAAGTATAAAGAAACCATTGATCCTTCTCACACCTGGGCTCTTGCCACAAGTATAGGATTAAAGAAACCATTGATCCTTCTCACCTGGGCTCTTGCCACAAGTATAGCATAATGAAAGATTGATCCATTGTCCTTGCCACAAGTATGGAGTCCTTCTCACACCTGGGCTCTTGCCACAAGTATGGATTAAAGAAACCATTGATCCTTCTCACACCTGGGCTCTTGCCACAAGTATGCCACAAGAAACCATTGATCCTTTAACACCTGGGCTCTTGCCACCATTGATCCTTTGATCTTCACATCTGGGCTCTTGCCACAAGTAGTATAGCATTAATGAAAGAAGTATATGATTGATCCTTCTCACACCTGGGCTCTTGTCACAAGTATGGATTAAAGAAACCATTGATCCTTCTCACATCTGGGCTCTTGCCACAAGTATAGCATAATGAAAGATTGATCCTTCCATTGATCCTTCTCACACACCACTAGGCTTTGATCCATTGATCCTTCTCACATGTATGGCTTAATGCATGTTATACCATTGATCCTGGTCCTTCTCACACCTGGGCTCTTGCCACAAGTATGGATTAAAGAAACCATTGAAACAAGTCAGGTGGACATCGCACGTGCATTGGAATCTAATACTAAACATGGACAAACCAAAAGCGAGTATGCCTCGACTCCCACATCAACAACGAGAGCGTGTCATGTGTAAGTTTAATGCTGGACAATCCGTTCAAGTACCCGAGTACTCCCTTGTAAATCGCGCCGCATGTGAAGTCACACCAAGACGACGAACAAATCCGGTCGCGTCATCTCCGAACCAGATTTGAGACTGCAGCCTCCACTAGCAGACAGTCGTTCAGAGGTTTAGTTTCATCACCAGGAATCGACTGCGCACTGCAGGTATTCGAGCTAGACGACCATAGACAGGACCTATCCTGACGCAGTTTAATCGAGTTGAACGTTTACGATGTCTCCGCAGACATGGCAGATTCAACCAGAGGCCGTGGAACAGGGCTGTCGTCAGTGACCAGTCACACTGCGTTTTGCCGTTGGTAAGGTACAGAGCCTAGATTTTCGAAACTCTCTTAGCGCTAAGATAGTCGTAAGTTATTGTTAATGAATGGCACTTACGACTATCTTAGCGCTAAGAGAGCTTCGAAAATCTAGGTCCTGGTGTGACGTAGGAAGGGAAAACGTTACGCATAGTGAATCGGGTGGTCAGGCTCGCTGACTTGGTTGACACATGTCATCGTATCCCAATTGCGTAGATTGATGATCATGGTGTTGATCACTGGATTGTCTGGTCCAGACTTGATTATTTACAGACCGACGCCATATAGCTGGAATATTGCTGAGTACGGCGTTAAACAACAAAACAGCCAACAAGGTCCTGGACCGACAGGATATCGCTACTGCATTTCTCATAAATAACATACATACAAATACGGTGATGCCGTAATGTACGTTCATTCTGTGTACTGTTACCTTGATGATAGCAGTGGGGTACACAGGCATGATCATACTAATGCACACACTACTTCCATTGTGGGATTCAAGTTACTCATTTGGTTGAGACATTATAACGGCGGTTCGTAAATAATCCAGTCTTATTGAGAGAACGCGGGCGGTAGCTTGAACGGTACCACGTGAACTACAACTACAGGCATAGTGTCTTGGCACTGTATCGTACCAATTTACTAAGGAAGGCCAGCAGGACTTCAAAAGGCTATAATCACCTGGAGACTGGAGTATCACATAGTCTAGATACATACCAAGGAATATGTGACTGTTAGAATCTCCTTTACACGAAACTCGATTGAAAGTTTTTAGGTTAACAAACTTTACATTAGAAAACGTTAGTCATGACCTATCTTTGTTTATACATGATAGTTTTGTCCTCAGTGTGATGAAACATGGTTTCCGGCATAATAACATCTTGCGATTTCCACATAAGGACATTACCCGTGAACATTGCATAAACTCAACTGGATGTTTCCTGTGCACATTCTTCTCAAAATGAATTGTGTTTATTTTTAAAGTGAGTGAGTTTAGTTTTACGCCGCACTGAACAATATTCCAGCTATATGGCGGCGGTCTGTAAATGATCGAGTCTGGACCAGGCAATCCAGTGATCAACAGCATGAACATCGATCTACGCAATTGGGAACCGATGACAACCAAGCCAGCGAGCCGGACCACCTGCATGATCCCGTTAGTCGCCTCTTACGACAAGTACGAGTTACTGAAGATCAATATTCTAACCCGGACCTTCACGGGTCTTTTCAAGTGAGCGAGTATGGATTTAGGCTGCTTTTACTAGTACTCCAGCATTACCACGGCGGGGGACACCAGAAATGGCCTTCACACATTGTACCCATGTGGGGAATCGAACCCGTGTCTTTGGTGTGTGAGGTACCCCACCGCCCTTATTTTTCAAGAAAAGGGATGCGGGAAGATCTTTCCATCACAAACTTAAGCAACAAATTCAGCTGGGAACACAAACTCGACCCTTGAATACAGTGTTGTCGAGCATTATCTCATGGATAACGATAGTATGCGCGTCATATGGCGCGGGTTTCCTGTTAAAGTGAGTCTTCAGGGGTAGCGCCGCCATATAGCTGGACTGTTGCGGAGTCCGGGGTTAATCATACAAACGTATTTACAAATAATGCAATACATCAACGCTAATGTATGGACGTGGTATGTTAAGGCGAGTGTTGTTTTAAGCAGACAAAACAGCAGACAGTCTCACATCCTTCACTGAAATTCACCGACTTGTTATTTTACGGAATTCTCTGTAAGAGGAGCATATTGTAATCTACGTACGGTCGTACCGTAAAATACTTGTCACGAGACACCAAGATCTCATTGCAACCCTGAATGTTTGACGGTACTTGTGGTACAGACGAAAAATTACACTTTTTGATTCGCCAAACAACTGTCGTTCCCACATTCCGCCATTGTCTCTGTTCATTGACACACAGTCCTGGAAACAGTTTTATGCATGATCTTAGCTCAGTTGCATTACTGAATGAGACTTCCATTATGGGCGCACACTTTAAATATCTTACAAATACACGTGGCGTTTAATGCACGCTGTGAAATTTGAGCGTGATAAGACCTTACGTTCAGATGCAACACCAAGGTATTGTAAATGTACAACAATAGCTGGTGCCAACCGCCCATTGGTGTGCCACGCCCTGTTTGGTATGCGGGAACTATCTGGTTTGGGGATGCCAATATTTCAATATTGTAATATGTGTTCCTCTTTTCACTCTCCCACTGAGTGAAAATCAATACCGTATTAGCCCTGAGCTTATAGGCATGCACTGTCATGCATTCTGTGTGAACATCCTAAATTTATGTACTTTTACCAGCTGTGTACATTGATGGGACTCTTATATTCATCACCTCGACGCCAAGCTGAGGGTCATAGGGTGCCGGATGCCTATAGGTTGGCGGTTGACACCATCTACATTCAGATAATTTGTTCCATTAGCATACGTCAACATATGTTTGTCAATGTGCAGTTATCTAATACAGCAAACGCAAGGCAAGACGGAAATTATATTTGCTGGAAGTAGGTGAGGTGAAATTGGGTTTATCGTCGTGCTTGAGAATATTTCGCTCATATGACGACGTGCATGCGTGTGTATGTGCGGCTGCTTGTACTAGCCCAGACTGAAGCTGGTTTTATAGTGCTAGCCCACTGAGATACCATGCCGCACTGAAGCATGAATACCCCACTCAGACACATTATTACTGACTCCGAGCCGACCAGTCCTTGTTGTAACCATTAATGCCGAGCGCCAGGCAGGGACCAACTTGCTGGAAGTAATCTCAAACATAGGTAACCTGACAATGTACGTATATAATGTTGGTGCTAATAGTGGTGAGGTATTACACTAATTGGGTAAGATATGGTATATAAATTGTCAGTTGGGTGGGTGAAATATAATTGGATCCAAGCCCCTAATCATTTATTACATTCACATTAAAGTGATATATTATGTTACCATTTTAAGTTCATGACCAAGTTATCATGATGATGTAACAAAAGCTTTTGAAAATCTGTCATCTGCTTGACGATGAATACACTTCCTGGTTTTGAGCAAAAAAAATCAAGAGTAGTTCCTCGTGAGTAATACATTTCATTAGAGAGCCAGCGGCAAAAAACACGCACAGGCCATGTTGTGTTGACTGCGCATGCGCGGAGCTATATCGTTTCATGTCGACAAGCTTACAACGCCCTCCAGTGTCAAATTTTGTTACCAAAGGTAAGCCCATACAGACGTGGTTACCCACAAATACAACCAAATCTAGTAAATTTGTAATCGGACTGTAGCCAATAAATGTACAAGAATCAGAAATGTAGTCACAATGAACGTTTAAGTTTAGGAGAAGAGGAACGGTGTAGTTATCTCACTGCGGATGTAAATGCGTCCGCCATTTTGAATGAAAAAGACGAGAAACACTTTCAAGACAATATTAGTGTTCCAAAGTTCTGACGAATGCTCAGAATTCTTATCATAAGGATACGGATTCCATCTATGAACAATATATGATCACTGTGGCAAGGACTAAATCACCGATGTTGCAAAAGACACCATTATTATTCGCGCACGACCTGCTGTCTGCTCCTGGGTCGGTGTTTTCGCAGAGGGCGCTGGCATGGCGGTGGGGGCGCTGAGTGTCACCCTTGTATCCTCCTAGCGGCCAAATCTTACTTCACTACCCTAAACTCTTGATAGAAGGCAGTGAGACACACTCCACTGATGCAAGTTTAACAGAAATGCAGAAAACAGCCCCAATATGTCCAGGAAAACGAAAGACCATTCCTAAGAACACATACAAACCACTCACAATGTAAACATGGATCGAATGAAGAGATCAAATATTGAATAAACGTTCTCGCACTAAGACCATGTAAGTGCTTACCATTTAGTGCTAACCAGGTGGAAACAATAGAATATAAATTGATGATAATGTGTCAAAAGGTTCTATTTGTGAAATGAATAATGTGATCATATCATTAGTCTCCATTAATTTTTTTGATCAGAAATTCATGTCGAAGCAGAGCAATGAAAAATCCCAAACCATTAAAATACTCAAACACCTTTCATTGTTATTTTTTTGTAGGGTATTATTAAACATTCTACTCTTTCAGTATTTAGTACAAGGGAGTAGTGGATAGGGAGGTAATCAATAGATCTTGTGGAATTTTGATCTCTTGTGATGAAGTGTTTCACCTCACAACATACATTGAAATTTGTTTTATGGTTGTTATGAATGGGTCATGAAATAAGAGCTTCATTTTACAGGTACATGGAAACAACTGGTTTGAAATGATACATTAAACATTGTCCATGGTCAAGTGAAGTTCAGACAAGTCAAATTCTTGTTGATCCCCGCTTGTGTATTGCAGCGTACAGACATTCACTTCTTCAGACAGTAATGTAGCTAGTAGTCTCAAGCCAGGTGGTAGTTTCCTTCTGTTCAGTATGTTCAGTCAGCAGAGGTAGTGAATTCTACTTAACAACGATGAACAATTTTGGTTAGACCCAAGGGACTTTGCCATTTGGTCATTGCAGTTAGTGGCTCTTGATGATAGTTCACATATATTTCCACACTACACTCACAGATTATCCCAATACTTGTGTCCCCTGTCATGATATTAAGGCAAGAAAACTCACAAACTCACAGATCTTAAGACAACCTGTCTTAATAATAATAATGATGATGTAATTTGGCATCCCGCAAGATTCAATACACTGGTGTATGCTCAAAGCGGCACATAGTTCAAAGGTCATAGTGTTCATGGAATAGGAATGTCTTTAGTCGTGATCTGAAAGAGTCAAGTGAGTCTTGGGGCATATACACAGAATGGCTTATCACCAAAGCTTGTGAAGTTGTACTGAGGCATTGACAGAAGGTGGAGGTTATCAGAGTGCAGTGAACATTGGGACTGGTGGAACATTGGCAGCCAATCCATTGTAGCACTTGTCTTCTGTCTTAATGTGTTTCATTCCAATATACTTTAGTGATACGTACACTGAAATTATTCACCCAAACAGTTTTGTTTTGGAGTTGATTTCACAACCACAACTTTTAATGAATTCCTTTTGTTGTGAGCTTGAAATCAAGAACCAGTCCAAATATTGAGACCTAACATCATTTATCAGCCCACTTTGGCCTGAAAATGAATCTTTAATTACTACTTGAGATTACAAAAGTTTTGAGAATGTCATTTCACTGTTTACCAATTATCTGATTCTATTTCTGAGATATATCCTGTATTTTCAGATAAGACAGCAGAGCCATGGACCAGGTGGCTGGGGTAACACCAGCCTCTGGACAGAATTTAAACGACCTTCAAAACTACCTGGTGACCTTTAACAAGGAAATTGAAGGAGAACAGACGCCAGGATCTCAACAAATACGCCCAGTGCAAATATCCTCTGAACATAACAAGGGTCAAGTGGTCATACAAGATGCTGCTGTTGCTCTTGCAGGAGGTGACTCTACAACTTCTCAAGCTCAGGCTGTTGGTGGATTCTACAAGGAACAGGGTATCATTGATGGGAACCTGGAGGGAGCTGCAGTTCAGCTCATTCAGGGGTTAGTCTCTGCCCCACTGTCAGGGACTGAACAGGTGCCAGATGATACTTCTGCTCTTGTTGGTGTGGAAAAATCTGAAGCAGACGCCATTAATTCCCAGTACCAGACATACATTGCAGACTTAGCAGGAGATGGAACACAAATTATTGGTGGGTTGGATGCTTCAGTTTCTACGCAGGAGATCAGTTCTTCCATGGTCCAGAGTTTGATGAATCCTGCAACAGCAGGGAACATCATAAGGATTGTATCCATGGGGGCTGATGGTCAGATGCAGTTTGTCAGTGAAGAGATTCCACAGGGTACTGAACTCACCGAGGTACCTAAAGAACTAACTACTCAAGGTGTAGAGGGCATTGAACAACCTGATGTTATTGATGGAACAGATCCAGTTGCAGTGTTGGCTTCGATTGCAGCTAATACCTCTAATGCTGTGAATCATCTTCAGGCAGTTCCAGTTAGTCAAAGTGAGATGCATAATGCTCAGCTTGTGGCCCTCCAGAACTCTGCCGACAGCTCTCAGCCGCAGCTTGTGGCTGTGCAGGCTGGGGATGGAGTGGATGAGACTCTTCAAGTTATTGGTGCAGCTGAGGGTGCTACTGACAATTCTGTTGTCTTCAATGCTGGTAACTCATTCCAGACTGTGACCATTGTTCCTTCTGAAGTTGGGAAGGATGGCGAGGTGAGCTACGTGCTGATAGTTTCACAGCCAGATGGAGAAAAAGATGCAAATGGTAAACCTATTACAACTGATATGTCTGTGTTTGACTTTAAAGAAGAGGCTCGTGAAATCAGTACAGAAGAGATAATTGATGAGGATGGAACAACCAAACGAATCTTGAAAATAACACCAAAGAGAGCTTTTGCTACAGGATCTCCAAATCAACTGATGTGTCATTATTGTAACTACACAAGTCCAAAGAGGTATCTCTTATCTCGGCATATGAAGTCTCATTCAGAAGAACGTCCACATAAGTGTACTATCTGTGAGCGTGGATTCAAGACAATTGCATCGTTAACTAATCACGTGAACACTCACACTGGTCACAGACCACACAAGTGCAAGGACTGTGAAGCAGCTTTCACAACATCTGGTGAGCTTGTGCGCCATATTAGGTACAGGCATACATTTGAGAAGCCACACAAGTGTATGGTTTGTGACTATGCGAGTGTTGAACTTAGCAAGTTAAAGAGACACATGCGCTCTCATACAGGTGAACGACCATATCAGTGCCCCCACTGTGCATATGCAAGTCCGGACACATACAAACTGAAGCGTCATCTACGCATCCATACAGGCGAGAAACCATATGAATGTGATGTTTGCCATGCTCGATTTACTCAGAGTAACAGTTTGAAAGCCCACAAACTTATACATTCCGGAGACAAACCTGTGTACCAGTGCGATCTATGTCCAACAACTTGTGGACGGAAAACAGATCTGAAAATACATATCCAAAAACTTCACACCAGTGAAAGACCACTGGTATGTCGTAAATGTAACAAAACTTTCCCAGATCGCTACTCCTATAAAATGCACAACAAGAACCATGATGGAGAGAAATGTTTTAAATGTGATTTTGGGAACTGTGACTATGCAGCATTGTCACAGCGGCACCTGGATAGTCACCTGCTCACTCACTCCGGGATTAAACCTTTTGAGTGTGATGAATGTGATCAGACATTCCGCCAGAAACAGCTCCTGAGACGACACAGAAACCTTCATCACACCCCAGACTACATGCCTCCTGCACCGAGGGAGAAGATGCATGACTGTTCCGAGTGTGATAGATCTTTTGCTCATAAGGGTAATCTTGTGCGTCACTTGCAACATCATGGTATAGAATGTAGTATGTCGGATGATGAGGATTCAGAGGCAGGTACCTCTGCAACAAATGTGCCACAAGTCAATGATCAACTACACAATAATCTTATGCAGGACTTGCGAGCAGGGAAACTTGGTAATGCTCCTCAAGTTGTTATAGTTCATCCTGATGGACGGGTGGAGGAGTTTTCCTCCAGGTTAGATTCTGCAGAGAAAGGTGTTGATGAACTGCTAATGGCAATAGACAGCTCTGAGCAACTGAACATGGACAAGAGTGAGGGACTTGTCCCTGAAGGTGGTGATGAGTCCGAAGTACAGAATGATGAGGTAATGACTAGTTTTGGCTGTACAGTGTAGCCTAGCAACTCACAAGTCTCAGTATGTTGTTTGTAACTGGTCTTCCTACAGCTCATTATGGTCACAAGAGGTGACTAATGTGATTTTGGTTGATAGATGGCGTTGTATCCCAGATGTGTAGAATTATGCTTATGATGTCAAACACTGAATTGTCTTGACAAGTTTGGATTGTTTAGAGTCCACTGATGTGACTTGACTATTGCTGAGTGTTACATAACTAACACACAGAAGTTAAAATAGACACCATGAGAGATCAAGTAGTCCCAGGGGATTTATGCACAATTATCAAGGGCACAGTCCATGAGTCAAACAGTTTCACTGTGTCGTTGGATTAGCGTGACATATGTGGCAGTGTGCTGTTGATGTTTGTAACTTTAATCATAAATGCAAATGAATTACTTTTAAGGCTGAGACAATACATAGTAAGAAAGTTTGGATGCCTTTACATGTCAATTTCCAAGTTAGAACAATGAGTTCACTCGAAATTTGTCAAAAAGGAATTGGACTGAGGGAGCGAGGGCAGTAATCAACAAAGAAATGTTATACATTTGACTATTGTGTTCTGAAATTAAGTTTACTAATCAATACAACTTACTGCAAAGGAATTACATTTTACAATGGCAATACAAAATAGAGTGCAGTGTAAATTTAATGGCAGACCAAATGCAAAGGCACTGCAATATATAAAGGCAGCCATAATACAAACAGACGGTGATGACAACATTTACCCAATCGCAAGTTGCCAAGTCTGAAAAATAGACCTAGGCTAGGAATCCAGGGCCCCGTTTGACAAAGCTCTCGTAAGCCTAAGATCTCTTAACTTTACTCGTAGCATTCGTACCTCCTATACTGTAACATAGGAAGTACGAATGCTACGAGAAAAGTTACGAGATCTTAGGCTTACGAGAGCTTTGTGAAACAGGGCCCAGGTCAAAATATGATGCATATCTTCACTCAGCCGCTGGCCCTGATCTATTGAGAGATGAGAGGCATGTGATGGCCACTGTAAAATTGTCCTTTTTCTGGCAATTTGGGTTTCCTATTGAACCATCAATTTTTACTGACTAACTAATTAATATGGTGGTAAATCCTGAATACATTTGATATTCCTTTGCAGAAAAGAGAAGCAGGGACCCAGGTAGAGATAGATTCTGACACTGATGATGACATTGAAGTAACCTTCCGTCAGCAGAAGGCTGTCAAGAAGACTGTGAAGCTTGACCCCCAGAAGCTTGACCCCGAGAAGCTTGACATAGTAGATCTCTACCCAATTACTGACATGAAAGGCTTAGTAGAGGTTGGCAGTGAGATGAACAGTATTGTTTCCAAACCTGCATCCAGCAATACATACGCAGTACTGACAAGCCAACTTAAGACTTCTACTCAGACTACGTCATCGATAAATATCCCTAAGATTGTTACTGTGGTTGCACCGAAAGGTAGTGGACCAGTCTCACCAACCAAGCACACTTCAAGTGATGCTATAAGGTGAGCTGTCATTTGCATTGTTTTATAAGCATTAATTCATGGCTGTAGGTGGGTGCTCTGCAAACACAACATGGGTAAAAAATAAGTTTACTGTCAGTATATCACCGAATGCATATCCAGTCTGAATAGCATAAATAGACAAAGCAAATTTGTGTTAGTTAAGAAAACTTTCATCTTCTTCAGCATGTCTTTTCTGCAATTTTGGCAAGTGAAAACAGTGTTTTGATGGTCTATATTTATCTAAGACAGGCACACACATATCTGCTGAATATATAATGTGCAAAAGAGGATGTCATTTAAGATTAGAAAAGGGAAAACATTCTTTTAGTAGACAGTGAAGATTGTCATATAATTTGTGCAGTTTACTGAGATATTGGGTCAGCTTTGTGTGGGTGTGGGCTGTGTCAGTAGAGCTGTGCATATTTACCTTTTTGATTGAAACCCAGCGGATCAAGTAGACTGTCCTTGACAGTAGACCACAGGGGTGGAAATAACTTTAAAATTGCTAGTGTACTCCGGTACAGTGGCACATGTAAAATCACTTGCCCTGATAATTTTTCCACTATACCAGCCGTTTTCTTGTTGATTTTTTAAATAAACAACATAATTAATATTGGAAAGTCAACTGGACACCGATACAGTGTGATATATAAATTTGCTTGCCCAACAGAAAAAAACACTGGACTCGGGCACCGGGCAATGGGTTATTTCCATCCCTGGACCAGCAGTGACTTGAGTTAACATGAAAATCGGTTAACATGGATGGTGAAATGATTAAACAGGCCTGCTTTGGGTGATCACTTGTACAAGCACCATACTAAAGAATATCTTGTTATGGTAATGATGCTACTATTGAGCTTGCATCACTGGAGGAACATAGTCAGTACAGTGTGTCTACTTTCAGTGCTGTGAAGAGGAAACAACCTGTTGATGAGGGCTCTCCAGCCAAACGAACAAGGAAAGCTACTGCAGATAGCAAAGTTTGAGGTAGTAACACTGGTATGTTTTCACACTATTTTCTCAAATGTCTTTTGGAATGTGATTATTGTAATCAGCATATATGCCATATGTTACCTGGTCCAGACTGATGAGCAGAAGGTCTGTGGTTGGATCCTGTTGCCAAGCCATAACCAAACCTGTATTTTGTATTTCTGTACTTCTTAAAGTTGTTCTGTACACAGTATTTTTTCTGTGCAAAGATGAACCAATGAATATGATCTGGTGGCCTACATCCGTATGAAGTAAGCAACATGCATACATGTGTATCGGTACACAAAGCAACAAAATGTGAAAACAACCAGTGAAATATTTCTATCAGTGGAAAACTCCTATTAGTACTCACTGTAGACATGTTCTGCCTTTTTATGCCTTTGATTTTCATCATGAAACTCTTCCTATAACATGTAATATATGACGGACACTTTTTGTCAAATCTGACTTGACTCAATTACTGTTTTAATAGTGACTTTTGAAATATACATATAATGGCCTAGTTTGTACATGGCTGGGGATTTTTTGTCCTCATAAACATTACCACGATTTGACTATACTCTTGATGCAGCTGTTTTATCAAGATAGGATTGTTATGAAATGTTGTCTAAAATGTCAGGGAATGAGGTAATTTCACCCCGTCCGTGAATAGTCCTACCTGTGTATAGTCAATCCGGTATGCCTGGCATCCCCAGTCTGTGTGTTCTGTTGTATTCATGTCTCTCAGGCATGCTGACTGCTACTGGTAATTCTCCATCTACCATGTATATTCTGTTGAAGGATCTGTCACACCAAAGACCCTGCTTTGATTTCCAACATGGGTACAATGTGTGAAGCCCATTTCTGGTTTCCCCCGACGATATTGCTGGAATATTGCTAAGAGCAGCGTAAAACCATACTCACTCACTCACTGTTTAAGGATCATTATTCAGTCTTGCTTCAATACAGTATAAGAATCTTACGGAGACACCACTATTACACTGATGTAGGGAAGTTGTCAGCTATATGTCGTGTTTACTTTGTTTAAGATGCTGTTGATTGTTTTTTCAGACATGACAACATTATTGCTGCATGCAGATGTTTTAAATGAAGACAAGCAGCACCTGACCACGTGTAGTGTACATCGAAAACTGTTACATCGTTATCAGTTAGGCCACTCTCGTTTTTCTTTACAGAAGACAGATACAAATACTGGGTTGTAGCAAGTGTCAAAACTATTGTTTTAAAAGCAGTGTATTTGTTAAAGTCTAAAAGGATGATGTGACATTTAAAAGTCAATTGAAACATTAATACATATATATGTGATAAAAGGGTCTTGTGTATGTTGTTCCAGTAATCAAATTAAACTGTTTGATGAATTGTAAAGCAAGACATATCCTCTTCAATGGCCCTCCTTATCCCACACTGGAAATGAAAGTGCTATAACATTCCTAGTTGTAAGGGAGATAATTTGGATATGTTAGGTTACCTCCCTTTCATAGCCAATCTTTTAAGATTTCACTATTATGTAGGACTTTGATAGTATTTATTATAGAAGTTAAGCATCTGTCAATGATGCTGTGTCACACTTTATTTGACTCTTTGTCTCCAGTATTATAGTTTCATTTGTATGGTTGTCTGTATTTGTTGGTGTGACATTCCCCAGCATCAGATTATGGAGGAAGTCAGCTTTTTGAAGTCAATATGAAGCTTGAGCCCTTGAATGACATACTGGCATCTCTTTGTTGTATGTAGTTCCTACTGTCAACTGATGCCACACACTACATCATGTACTGCATCCCATAGAGCACAAGAATAATGATAAGGTTTAGCATTGATATGTTCATGGCTATTTGTTACACAAGGTAAATGTGTTAAAGTACTGTCGGAAATAGAAAAAAACTGTTTTTAGGCTGTTACTCTGTATCCCTAAAATTTACACAATTGCAAATAGCATATGTCGAAATAACCCACATCGGCCCAACTGGGCGTTCAGTGGGATGCGTAATAGGATATCCAGAAAAGCATGCTTACTCGTAAAATCGGACAAAACTGAGAAAAACCGAACAGCTGCTGAAAACAATAGATCAGACTATAGATGGCAATAAGGTCGCTCAGCCGACAGACCGTCAACTCACTTGGCATGAAATGCACGTTGCTGCCCAAGGGGTCATCTCAAATATTTTTTTTATGCTTTTTCATGTGTATTGAATGTGTCTCTACTGATTATCTAATCTTAGCTAATATCTCTATCCCCAAGCCCGACCCCAACTACCGTCAGCAACACCCGTCTTGGTTTTGCTTTTGAGATGACCCCTCCTACCTGTTTCTTTTTATAGTGATAGTGAGACTGAATGGTATCTATGTCCGTAATAGTTTCAGTATTAAAGTTGTTATTTTTGACTTCTGCTATCGTTTATTATGAAGCTAAGTCTAATTTCATAATGGACATTCAAAAAGTGTCATTTGTTATACAATATCATCGCACACTAATTTGCATAAAGCCATGGTCTGCTCCAAATAAGTCTCTTCGGACTTAGAAAACCCCCGCATTGCTCATTTCTGCACTAATGTCTCCTCAGTAAAATCCTTTTTCAACGTTCCCCATCTCCCTACCACTGAGACTGTAGTTAGGCCGAACTTAGTTCAACAGATATTTCACACTTTCACATATTAACTACCTAAATTGTAGATATAAATGTCAAAAAACAGTTTTTTTCTATTTCCGACAGTACTTTAGTTATACAAAGTAATTGTGTAGGTTTTGTAACGTAAATGTGAAGGCTCTCTAAGGTAAATCTGTAGGTTCAATAAGTAAATCTGTAGGTTCTCCAAGGTAAATGTGTAAGCACTCTAAGGTAATTGTGTAGGTTCTATAATGTAAATGTGTAACTCTATATGGGAAGTGCCTAGTACTATGAGGTAATTGTGTAAGCTCTATGAAGTGTGTAGTACTACAAGGTAAATGTGTAAGTTCGATAAGGTAATTGTGCAACCTCTACAAGGTAAATGTGTAAGCACTCTAAGGTAATTGTGTAGGTTCTATAATGTAAATGTGTAACTCTATATGGGAAGTGCCTAGTACTATGAGGTAATTGTGTAAGCTCTATGAAGTAAGTGTGTAGTACTACAAGGTAAATGTGTAAGTTCGATAAGGTAATTGTGCAACCTCTACAAGGTAAATGCATGAGTTGACTAACGTAAAAGTGTACATAGGTTAAGATAAGTGTGTAAGTTTAACAATATAAGTTCTATACGGTAAATGTGTCAACTCGATAATGTAAATCTGTAGGTTCTTTAAGGTAAATGTGTAAGTTCTATATTTAGATGCGTAAGTTCTATAATTTAGATGCGTAAGTTCTACAATTTAGATGTGTAAATTCTATAATTTAGATGTGTAAATTCTATAATTTAGATGTGTGAGTTCTATAAGGTAGAACTATATACAGTGAGACTGGGTTGTCATACAACATCGACATGTTAGTGATTGTTGTAGTCAAGTTTTAAGGACACTTCTCATTGGCATTACTTGTATGTTGAGGTTTCTTGTTAATTGTTTGAAACCTTGCCTAACTTTGTGTTGATATTTTGTGTATCAAGACATTGGTTGGACACTGGTACAATTTATCAGCTTCATTGACAGCCTCCATCGACAGCCTCCATCAAGGGATTACGTACTAAAGTATTGGCCTCATAACCATGTTATTTTTTATCTTTATTGGGGATTGTATGTGAATGTGTCTTGTTCAATTTTTGATAAACCGTTCATTCCGAAATGGGATTTTCAGGATATTATCGCTACGGTTATCATGGTAATTGTGAACAATAGAGTGAATGTTTCGCCTAGTTATCTACTCGTGTTATATATTCTGTATTTATGTCAGTATTTGACATAGTCATGTTGATTCATATCTGAATTGTATAAATATGTACTCTAAGAGGGGAACATGTATATGGTGTGTTTAAATGATATTCATCTTCCAGTCGTTAATGTCTGTGTTAAACATCATGACAAAATTTCTCTATTGTTTTAATGTTGATTTGTTACCTATTTGTGTTTTTTGCACCTATCTTGTATATTTGGATCTCACAAAGACACCTGTATGCATGGAATAAACTACTTGTTTGTGATCAGTGTAAGGTGTATGTATCCTTCTTTTGATAGATAAAACTTCAGGAAAACTTTGTGACAGATTTCCTTGAACATGCCCAGGTTCAAATCCCCACATGGGTACAATGTGTGAAGCACATTTCTGGTGACCCCCACTGTGATATTGCTGGAATATTGCTAAAAGCGGTGTAAAACTAAACTCACTCACTCAGTCCCTTGAACATTAGTCTCAGTTTGCCGTCTTCAAGTGGTGACGGTGCTGTAGCTCACCCCTCTGATTCTTTCACATTCAGCAGGCTGGGATTACACTTGAAAACAGCTTTAAAGGATAGTAGGTAGACAGTTCTGTGCCGGTCTAGATTCTGCGTGAAATAATGTGCGAGTCAGAGGTCACGTGCGCCAGTCATGAGGTATTGATGTACAAGTATAATGGTTCATGGATTTACCTGGCCTGTTCTATGCTAATCCTTTATAATGGGGATATTTTCCTCATTCCAGTTAAAACATAATTTATTCTCAAAATATGTCAAGTATTCCAATACAATGATATTTTAGATTATCCCCCGCTGAAGATAAATAGTGTGAGTCCTATGTATGAACTTTTTGGGTAAGTGTATGAACACATTTGTTTAGGGGGAGGGTGTGTTCTGGGGATTAAAATAGAGGCCACAGGGTTTTCTTTGATATGAAGAAATTCAAAATGAAATATGCTCAGGCGCAAATCTTACAGTGACATGGAATCATTAAAACACTCGAAGAAACGCAACCAATCTGACGGTTACTTCTGACTCCAAAACATCAACCTCGACATCTTCATCTTCATAGGGACCACGTAAATGGAGAAGAATTGTCTTCGCCGAGCACGTGTCAGGACGGAGGGGCCATGGGGGCACTTGTCACTGGAAGAGGTTGGAGCAAGATGGTTTGGGTGCGGCAACAGCAATGGCTCCGATGCTTGTGATTGAGGGGAACTTGAATGTTACATAAAGTTCTCAGAGGAAAAGTTGTTCAACAAACGATAATGTAAATGTTGGTGTTTTAATGACTGTTGTAACGGGTATGCACAGTAACAGAACAGCTAAAGGGTATCGCGGAACACAGGGATAGTCTCAAAACCTCTTCTCCGACATATTTTCACTGCCACTGTCACCTGAACTAAAAATTGACTGACAGCTACATGGTGTAATTCGTCATTTTCCCCAATACGATTTCGGTCGTCAATGCACTTGGCCCATGTTATTTTACCGATATTGTCTAAACTTTTCCCCTTCTTCATGCCAATGTCTGAAATTATAGTGACGATTTGGTATGGAAAAGTGACTAACTCATGCCATTAAAGTCGATTTGTTACTTTCGAATGCATATTTATTTGCCATTTCGTCGGTTCGAATTTGCAGCAAACAGACTATAACGCTTAGACTCAGAATTATACTTTATGATAGAAACAAATTATTCCCTTTTTAAACTGAAAAGAAGCCAGGTGAGAAGGGGTTCCTGAACCTGGGCAAATCAAAACTTGTTTCAATTAGAGGATTTAGCGTGCAGAAAGGGCGAAGGGAAAATATTGCGGTTCGGGGACTGTGTGTGACCGACCAGCAAAACCGCTCTTAATACTGCAGTTGTACAGAAGACGTGTCCAGTCTTAACGTAACGTGGTTTGTATTTCTGGGCAGGATAAATGTTCCCCACATTCGTGTGTCGACTTAAATATGGTTGCGATGTTTTATGTTTAATCTGTTCACCGATGACCTGAGGCCTCCTCAAAACGGCCCGGATTATTCACTGAAAACGCCTCTGGAATTCACTGGCGCAAGGACACACGATACATGTTATAGCAGGGGCGGATACAGCTTTCTGAGAAAGTAGGGTGCACAGTCTTGAGAAAGATGTGTGATTTTCAATAGAGTTTCAAAGGTCATTTAATAAACGTTCAAGACAAGGGGGGAGGGGGCTTCGCCTATGTATATATAGAGGACAGAGTGCAAGTCATCGTTGCCAACTGTGTAGATCGATATGATGTACATCACTTGTTTGTTTTGTCCATTCACATGGACGACCCAACAACTGTCAGTCGCCCTGGAAGAATAAGCGATTTACGACTTTTAACATTTCGTTATTGTCAACGTTTTCAAATTTGATGTTTCATTGAAAGGCAGTGGGGTAGCCGAGTGGTTAAAGCGTTCGCTCGTCACACCGAAGACCCGGGTTCGATCCCCACATGGGTACAATGTGTGAAGCCCATTTCGGGTGTCCCCCGCCGTGGTATTGCTGGAATATTGCTAAAAGCGGCGTAAAACCCAACTCACTCACTCGCTCACTCACTCTGAATCAGTATCAAATATTGTTGATGTCAGGTGTTCGCCAAAAGGGCATCGTATCCTTTCCCATGTGTGGAAACCATAATTTATATGCGGGTTAGTCCCAACAGCTTTAAGACTTCCGAATATCCTGATGTGTTCAGACACGCAACACATTTCCTGTGCAATTTCGTGTTTTAGAATTGCCCTATTGTCAGGAATGCTGTCTGTCATGCTGTGGAAGAAAATATCGTTCAGCATTAATGGAGACGATGACTTTTTGTCCTTGGTTAACGTTTACCAGTATTTTACTTCTGTCGTCGGGGCAAATCGGAATTGTGGCAGTTAAACTGCATCTTGACAAGAATTCAGTAATTGATTGATGTCTGGAAAATAGGATTCCATTAATTTGTATCTTTTCTTTGATATTTTATTATTGGTTATTGACGAATATGTAAACTTCTTGCAAGAAAGTAAGACGTACAATATTTAAATATCTAAAGTGTCACCATGAGAACGGACGCTACTTGTCAGGAATTCTGCAGTTGTTCGGCATTTTAAACCAGTATGTCTTGCTACATGGAATCAAACAAATAGTCAGCATGGGCCGCGTTCCTTCACAGCTGTCGCAGGCTCGGTCGGCCCAGTCATCACAAATGGTTGTGCAGAGTTGCATCCCTTAGGTACGGCAGGAACGAATGATCGTGGGTTCGAGTCTCGGTTCGACCAGGATATGTTTCGGATTCTGCCAGCTCCGTACCGCAGTGATGGGTCTCACCGGTAAACGTTATTCACTCTCTTACAGTCACACCATAACGTGGACATCGGGTGGTCAGGCTCGCTGACTTGGTTGACACATAACAGTAATACTGGGGTGTTAAACCCAGTTCACTCACTCACTCTCTTACAGTCACACCATAACGTGGACATCGGGTGTCAGGCTCGCTGACTTGGTTGACACATAACAGTAATACTGGGGTGTTAAACCCAATTCACTCACTCACTCTCTTATAGTTACACCATAACGTGGACATCGGGTGTCAGGCTCGCTGACTTGGTTGACACATGTCATCGTATATATCCCAGTTGCGTGGATCTATGCTCATGATGTTGATCACTGGCTTGTTTGATCCAGACTCGATTTTTACAGACCGCCGTCATATATCTGGAATATTGTTGAGTGCAGAGATTAACAGTAAACAAACAAACATAAATTGGACAACATAAATATGGCTTCAGGAGAGTGGACATATCAGCTAAATGTACAGTGCAACCAGAAATTATTGAGAATTTAAAGATTGTAATTTTTTATATTTTTTCACTCATTACTCACGTATTAAATGTGAGTATTAGCAGAACATAACTCCAGATTCAAAGACAGGTGAACAGTTAGTATTTTGTCAAGTCACCATGGGCAGCAATGCAGGCTTCAATGCGGCGGGGCATACTACTGTTCAAAGAAGTTAGAAAGTCGTGGTCCATGCTGTCCCAATATCGGACCACCTCTTCTTTCATTTCAGCAATATTTGTCAGATTTTTCTTATTGACCCTTTCCTTCATAAGTCCCCAAACACTTTCTATTGGATTTAGGTCAGGGCTATAGCTTGGCCAATCAAATAATGTCATATTTTGGGTCCGAAACCAGGCCTGTGAATGCTTTGAACGATGTTTTGGGTCGTCCTGTTGGAAAATCCAAAAATTTCCATAGAACACGTGAGCAGAAGATGGAAGTAAATGTCCCTCGAGAATATCTGTGTACCGCTCACTGTTCATATTCCCTTCAAATACACAAAGGGGCGTTGCCCCTAACACAGATATGCCACCCCACACGTTAAATTTCGGACTGTACTTTGGGCGCTGATACAAAGGTTTTTCAGTTTGTTTGGCCCAGAATTTCCGTGTATTAGGAAACAGCCACACAGAACTTTCATCTGAGAAAATCACATTGTCCCAGTTAAAATTCCTATGCTGTAACACCAGTTAAACCTTCGCTCCTTTTGTTCAGGTTTCATGATCGGTGTTGGAATTCCTCGACTTTTCTGCCAACCCATTGCATGCAGCTCAGTTCTAATTGTCTCCACACAGACAGCCACAGTTCCTCTATCAATCATATCCTGCCTTAAGTTTTCTAAACTCCTTCGTTTGTTTTTAGAAACAAGAATACCAAGCCGCCCCCTGTCACCAACAGTCAGCCTCCCTGGTGCTCAATGCCATATCCATTTGCAATATTTTTCAAAACACGATAAACAGTGGACAAAGGGATGCCTGTTCTACTTGAAATCACTTTAGCTGATCTGATGTCCTTGTTATAATACTCTAAAATCAACTTCCTCTTCTCTAAATCATCCATAATGAGGATCACTGCTAGCAAGTAAACCAAGGGGGATAACTCTTCACAAACTAATGAAAAGGGATTAACGAAGTTGTCTCTCTTGAATGAAACCACGCACTTGATAGCTGGTCAAGGTTGTTTATACTAGAAATCCAATTAAACATATTCCTAAAATTCTCAATAATTTCTGGTCATACTATACTTACGAATATATTCGAAGCACCAACATCGAGTGAAGCACAACTGGTGCCGATGGGTTACCTATTTCTTGCATAAATGAGTGAGTGAGTGAGTTGAGGTTTACGCCGCACTCAGCAATATTCCAGCTATATGGCGACGGTATGTAAATAATCGAGTCTGGACCAGTGATCAACAGCACGAGCATCGATCTACGCAATTGGGAACCGATGACATGTGTCTTGCATAAATGTCGAAATACCGAAATGACGGTCTGTTCCCTTTCTAGGCCCCGGCTTATGCTATGTACTTTGTGCCATAAATGAAGGCAGAAATGACCGCGGACAGTTTAAAGAAAACGATTCGTTATTTCGGCGCATTGTTGTACCGCGCTGTGTTACCTTTACCGATATTGATGTATATTTTTAGATAGTGGATCACGTGCGCGTCACGTGACCGTAACTTCCGGTTAGAATGTCGTCTGCTTGTTTACATTCACGGCGGTAAACAAGATGCCTCCAAAACGAAAAGAATTGGACATTGGCGTAAAAGAATCAATAGTAAAATTGTATGAGCACGGGAAGACACCTGCAAATATTGCAGAATTACTTGATTTATCGTCATCAACTGTCTATCATGTGATTCATCGGTATAAATCGCGTGGTTTTGTGGAAAACAAGCCAAGAACGGGAAGGAAGAAAATTTTGACTCAGAGATTGTTCGGATTTTAAAAAATTCTCGTCGGCGATCTTTGAAGGATATTACCAACATATTTAATGAGGACAACAACAAGCATGTGTCATACAGAACTGTTCAAAGAAAATTGTATTCTGAAGGATTTCATAGACGTGTAATTCGAAAGAAAATCAGAATCAGGAAAGTGAACATTGAATATAGATTAGCATGGTGCAGGGGAAAATTACATCGATCTGTGGACACATATTGGAACAAAGTCATATTTAGTGATGAGTGTAAAGTGATCATTGATGGAAAGGAAAAAGTATTCATTTGGAGAAAAGTTGGTGAACAGTGGGCCCCCCAGTGTTTGGGTGTTCCCCAAACCCCTACCCTATCTTTGATGATTTGGGGTTGCATTACATACCATGGTGTGGGAACTGTAGCCGTTGTAGAAGGTAACATAAATGCTGAGAACTATGTTGAAATTATAGATTACAATATTTGGCCAGTTATTGTTCGTCATTTTCCTGATGACCAATTTAATACATATTTCAAGATGATAATTCCCCAGTCCATCGGGCTAGAACTGTTTAAGTTTACAAGACAGAAAATAATTTAAAAGGCATGTCATGGCCAGCCCAGAGTCCGGACTTGAACATAATTGAAAATGTGTGGCATAGGCTTAAGAGAGAATTGCAGTGCCGCACCTATCGCATACCTTCAAAAGAGGACCTTGCAGCAGCAATTAATGAGGTGTGGACGTCTTTGCCGCTTGCATACATAAGAAACTTGTATTTAAGCATTCCAAAGAGGGTACGTCAAGTTCTTGTGTCTAAGGGGTATATCACAAAATATAAGGTAGGTACATTCAAGTTTCTTTGAAATAGTGCAATTAAAATTGAGTTGTCAAATTGCGACAAGCACGCCGCCATCTCGTTTTTGCCTTCATTTATGGCACAAAGCTGTATTTTAGTAGGAATGCATATTACCAGAGATCATCGGTATATGGTCTCTGGGATTACGGACTACGGTTGGTTATACGGTTATACGGTTATAACCAACTGAAATTCTATGTCTCCTCTTTTATGTCGTTGAATGAGGAACACTTATCTTTAGTTTGTCTAGTCGTTTCTCATAATTGCTTCGCTCGTCACGTCGAAGACCCGGGTTCGATTCCCCACATGGGTATACCTACAATGTGTGAAGCCCATTTCTGGTATCCCCCGCCGTGATATTCCTGAAATATTGCCAAAAAGCGGCGTAAAATAAAACTCACTCACTCACTCTCCTATTTGCAGTTTCGTAACTACTTTGGCTTAGATATCATAAAGAGATACAAATTATCACTGTTAGCTATGAAACATAACCTCTAACTGAAAACACCCTCCCATCTAAGTTTGTAATAAAGTGCATAAAAAGCGTGCTACTCAAAAGGTCTTATCATGTCTTATAATATCAGGTGACATCTGTATTAGAAAAAACCTCATCGCCCATTTGAGACGACCAGCGAATACAGTCGGTCGTTGTGACGTAACCTACCGTAACGTCACGTGACTTGCATCATTCATCCGCACGGGGCAGCTGGTCGCCATTCCTCGTACGTCCATGCAATTACTCTCTAAATATCTCCGCCATGTCTGGCCGGCCAGTAGATATTGATTGTGTGGTATGAGAAATTCGAATGGAAATGCCCCAGCCAAATAGCGATTTATAAACAGTTAACCGAACACCGAAAACATGATCTATACTAGCCTTTGACACCAACTCTCTACACTGAACTAGTGGTTAGGCAGCTGGTGTCTTCAGTGAGTGAGCATAGAGGGGAGACATAGAGTAGGGAGACATAGAGGGGAGAGACATAGTTGGGAGACATAGAGGGGAGACATATAGAGAGTGAGTGAGTTCGGTTTTAGCAATATTCCAGCATCATCACGGCGGGGGACACCAGGAATGGGCTTCACGTACTGTGCTAATGTGGTGAATCGAACCCGGGTCTTCGGCGTGACGAGCGAACGCTTTAACCACTATCACACACATATATACACACAAACATACACATATATGTATATGTATGTATATATGTTGTCAAAACGTCGTGTATCGACTGTTACACAACCTTATGTTTCATCGTCTCGTCGTTGATGCAACGAAAATGGCAAGGGCGAGAGCGAACATCGAATTTTTGGTAATTTCTGCAGAAAACAAGACCGTATTGCATTATTTGCCCATTATATTACACTTTGTGATATCCATCCCATAAATATACTGAAGTCACAGTGACGTAATGTCCATTATTACCCATACGGGCTAGGATACACAGGTGATTATTTTTGTGATAATCGCACATGTGCTTTTCAGTGATTCTCAACGTTGATTTGTCAGCTAAGCAGAGAAGAAATATGATTGGTTGACGGAACTATTTTTCATGATCCAAGTTCATCTTTTACCGTTTCATTGATAATTAGAACGTGCTGTACTCACACATTCCGAGATTTAAAAAAGAAAACAGAAAGGTTCAAGAACGCTAATATCACGTCACTGTGCAACGTTATGTCATACCATAATAGCAATGTTGCAAATTTACGTTGTGGACAAGTTATACTTTGGTCTCCTCACAACGTAATATCAACGTTTCTTATCATTTGGTGTCACGATAGAGCTTCCTGTAAAACGTTTCACTTTGACATTCATTTTCACTATTCAGCTGAAGCTTCAGAAAACACAGGACTAAAACAACATGCAAATTGACGAATAACCATTGAAGTGAATTTCTGCTTTGTTTCTTCAGTACTGTTCACTACTGAGAAAACTATTCAACTATTAAGGTTAAACAGAACGATAAGACGAAACACGTTGCTACCGCATATATTTCTCAACTTAACAATTTGGCCCGTCGCTGAACATACATCTGCTTGCATCTCTCGAGCAGACGCGCCATGATCACAATACAAGCTTGGCCATCTGAGTGCAGGTTTCCTCGAATGTATAGCGGTAAGTGTTTCATTATGTTTTTATCATGTTCAACTTTATTTCCGAGGACTGTGCCCACTGAAAAACAGTCATGGTTCTTTCAAAAATAGCTACATGAATGATTATTTTCTTGAAATGGAAAATATATAGATACATAAGATATCATTAAAGTTTCTGTGGAGGGCATATAAAATTGGAGGAATAAGGTTGAATAGTGTGATTGTAGTGAGTGGGGTCTGGAAATATCAGCTGATATTATAAGTAGAGTTCAATGATTAGCACATAGCAAGGTATATAAATGTTTCCACTTCCTTATAAAGGAATCTAAGCTATTGTTTTTCCTAGCTATATATTTTTCAGTTGTAATATATCTTTTAATAACTTAAGAAATCCCTCAAGGGAAAGTGCTTGTTGTTTTATACTTGAAACATAAATGAATCTTTTGGCAAGAAGTATAATATGATTTAGTATTTTATTGTTTGAGCGCACGCAATTTAGAAGTTGTTCTACATTTTGCCCAAAGTTTTTAACGAAATCACAGTAAAAAAATACATGCAATATGTCTTCTGAGGTATTTTTACAAAGTACAAGTATCATTATCAGCTAGCTTCATCCTCAATAGTTCTTTCTTTGTATTGATTATTCTGTAAATAAATCTGTACTGAAAATTTAACAGCTAACAATCATTTGTACATTTCCTGTAATATCTGAATACATCACTCCACATTATATCATGCTGAAAGACAGTATTCCAAGACTCTAGTACCTGATGGGTATTGTTGTTCTTAATCAATTTATCATAGATTATCCTTGAACCTTTAACATTTGAGATCATATCTTGGTAAACTCTATTAATGTATAATTGATTTAAGCAGAGAGTTCTGTTTCCTACAAGTTGTCTCCAGTTCACTGGAATGTTATTAAACAAATGATGATAATCTAAGAAGGTTTCTCTTATTTTATACCTCTGTTTTACATCTTCAAAGACCGCCTCCGTGGTATAGTGGTTAGAGCGTCCGCCCGGAGAGCGGTAGGTCGCGGGTTCGATCCCTGACCGCGTCATACCAAAAGACGTTAAAATATGGTACTTGTTGGTCCCTGCCTGGCGTTCGGCATTAATGGGTACAACAAGGACTGGTCGGCTCGGAGTCAGTATACTGTGTCTGAGTGGGGTATTCATGCTTCACTGCGGCATGGTAGCTCGTGAGCTAGCACTATAAAACCAGCTTCAGTCTGGGCTAGGACAAGCAGCCGCACATACACATACACACGCATGCACGTCGTCATATGAGCGAAATATTCTCAAGCACGACGTTAAACCCAATTTCACCTCACATCTTCAAAACTAAGAAATCCATTTTCATTACAAATATCTCTGACATAATGTATACCGCAATTAAACCAATTTCCTATCATGTATGAAGATTTAAAGAAATGATTTAACCAAAGTGGCTGAGCCAAGATTTGGTCTAAGTCTCGCTGTCAAAGGTGTGAAATATAAATTGAGTCCGATCCGGGATTTGAACCCACACCCTCAGAATCCCGAATGGGACTCAACCCAAAAAAGTACTAGAATTTGTACTTTACTAAGAAAGTCTAATCCCAAATATAATATATGTTGCATTTGACCACTTTCTAAATGGCATTGTGTAATCAAATAATAAGTTCACGACCGAAGCGCAAGAGGTATTTGTCTTTCAGTCGTCACACCGGTGGCTTGCACAATGTAGCATTCCAACATCTACAATATATAGAGTTTGTCAGTATCATTTACTTGGTTGTGATGGACAGCGTGTGAGTTCGCTGTGCTGCGCGAGTTCAGTATCGATCACCAAAGTGTGGACGTGGGGTTCTTTTGGGTTATATAAAATCTATTGGAATTATTATTATGTATTTTAAGCAATTTAAAATTGCCACTGTGACTGATGGTTAACACTAACTAGGCCATGACGTAGACAAAAATCATTGAGCACTTACCTGTCAGAACCTTTCACACGCGCCATCCTAATAAGTTATTCCATATTCCGTAGCTCAGTGTTTCAAAAGACGTATATTTTTTATTTTTGATAACTTACCTTTCTTTTTCAAAATCGTTGGTTAGTTTTACTAACTTGATGTCATCCCAAATAATCCGATTTTAATGACTATTTTTTATTTTGAGGCACCCTTATTTTTTCGAATTTTATAGCTCGTGTTCCCTATTACCAGGAAGTGCACGTGACGTTAAATAACAGGGTTGGTAGGTATCCGATATTCTGTAGGTGTACCCGCTGTTCATTACATTGGACTAATTAAACCAGGTACAAAGTAGTTATGGAATCATGTCCAGTTATGAAAACTTTATTTAGTTAATATTGTTGTTTAGACTTTTTCTGATATTATCTAAGATATCTCATTTGTAAAATATCCCCAACATCTAAATCGTTACAAGACATGTATTTTTGCCATATTTTATTCTATAGAACACCTAACATCCGTTACATATGTTAGATTTGACCACTTACTAAATGGTATTGTGTAATCATGTTATTCTGTTTGTGAAATAACCAATTTCAATTGAAAGTGACAAACAATGAAGAGGTAAATTTGCAGCTTTAGGCACTATCTTCTAAAACTGACACAAGTGATATCATACTGTTTATAAATGGGATTAATCATTATTGGTTAAATTAAGAATGTGATAGCTTGTGGTTTCTGTGCAGGTGATGTTTACAGTATTGAGGCAGCACAGTTCTAAGTACAGAACGGAGAGGAGTGATGATTACAACGACTGTGCCTATACAATGCAAACACCTTCCAGAATGAAAATATCGAAATAAAGTCTTGTTTTAATTCATATCAGTGGTTCTTTTGGTTCCTATGATCCAGTGACACCAGACATCCCATTATTGGCAATGTTTGTTTCTCTGAAGTAGATGTCTTGTCATCTGATGTTTATGTTGTTTTTTCAGAGGTCGAGGCACAAGGACAGACCTTTGATACTGATGAAGATCTCCTGTACTTATTTCTTCTGCCTCTTCATTTGGGCCCACGTGGGTACAATGTGTGAACCCATTTCTGGGATATGAGGCTCGCCTGCCACTCAGCTCAGGTTCGGACTTATGTAAGAAATACATAAAGGGCACCTTAACCAGAATTATTTGTTGTTCATTATCACAACGTTATCACAACGTACTTACAACGTACTTCTAACGTTCCCATGACATTGTGACGACGATGAAAATGACGAATCACAACATCACGGCGCAACAACATAAATGGTTGTTCACAGAATAACGTTTCAACAAGGACAACGTTGTCACAACGTGAAATTGGTAGCTGGGTATATAATGAGGACACATTGAGGGGAGACATATAGTAGGAAGACATTTAGGGTGGGGGCACACACACACACACGCACACGCACACACACACGCACGCACGTACACGGAATTCCTCCCAGGTCGAAGCCTGTCCTTATTGAATCGTTCACTAAGTTGTAACAGAGGTAGTTTTCGTGCTGTAACAGTTTCACTCTCACACCTCTGTGAACACGAATTTTCCCGAGAAAATCCGAATGGCAAGCTTGCGGAAAGGAACGATCGTTTCCGTATAACCCTGTTGGATGCATCGATTCATGCGTGGGAATGTGTAACGGAGATTGTGACGTGCAAATATAATCGTCGCATAAATCTATTTTTATTGTCGTCTATTTGCTTCTACTTTATAGTCGAAATATGGATAGAGCGGAAGAATGATTAGTTCAATTCCATCCACTGTAACAACCTGTAATGCAAAATGCTGATGCTATCACTAATACAAGAGGGTAAACTGACCGTTTTAATCACCGTTTTCGTATCAGAGGATCACTACTACCATTATGAATAGATCAAAGGCACACACTGGACCTGGACTTTATACTTATGGTTCGTATATGTATGCATGTATGTATGTATGTATGCATGTATATATGTATGTATGTATGTATGTATGTATGTATGTATGTATGTATATGTATGTATGTATGTATGCATGCATGTCTGTGTGTGCATGCGTGTGTGTATGTATGTGCATGTGCGTGTGTATGTGTGTGTGTTTGCGTGTGTGTCTCTATGTCGTGCTAATGTATGTATGTATGTATGCATGTATGTATGTATGCATGCATGTCTGTGTGTGCGTGCGTGTGTGTATGTGTGTGTATGTGTGTGCGTGTGTATGCATGTATGTGTGTGTGCGTGTATATGTATGTATGTGTGTGTTTGCGTGTGTGTCTCTATGTATGTATGTATGTATGTATGTATGTATGTATGCATGCATGTCTGTGTGTGTGCGTGCGTGTGTGTATGTATGTGTGTGTGCGTGTCTATGTATGTATGTGTGTGTGCGTGTCTATGTATGTATGTGTGTGTGCGTGTCCCTGATGTATGTGTGTGTGCGTGTCTATGTATGTATGTGTGTGTTTGCGTGTGTGTCTCTATGTATGTATGTATGTATGTATGTATGTATGTATGTATGTATGTATGTATGTATGTATGTATGTATGTATGCATGCATGTGTGTGTGTGTGTGCGTGTGTGTGTATGTATGTGTGTGTGCGTGTCTATGTATGTATGTGTGTGTTTGCGTGTGTGTCTCTATGTATGTATGTATGCATGCATGTCTGTGTGCGTGCGTGCGTGTGTGTATCATGTATGTGTGTGTGTGTATGTATGTATGTATGTGTGTGTGTATGCGTGTGCCTATGTATGTATGTGTGTATGTTTATGTGTGTGTATATGTATGTATGTATGTATGTATGTATGCATGTCTGTGTGCGTGCGTGCGTGTGTGTATGCATGTGTGTGTGTGCATGTACGTCTATGTATGTGTATGTGTGTGTGCGTGTGTATGTATGTATGTGTGTGTGTGTGTCTATGTATGTATATGTGTGTGTGCGTCTATGTATGTATGTGTGTGTGTGTGTATCTGCAGTGTGTGTATGTATGTATGTATGTATGCATGCATGTGTGTGTGCGATGCGTGCGTGTGTGTATGTATGTGTGTGTGCGTGTCTATGTATGTATGTGTGTTGCGTGTGTATGTATGTATGTATGTATGTATGTGTGTCTATGTATGTATGTGTGTGGTATGTATGTATGTTTGTATGTTTGTATGTATGTATGTATGTATGTATATGTATGTGTGTGTGTGTGTGTGTGTGTGTGTATGTATGTATGTATGTGTCTGTATGTATGTATGTATGTATGTATGTATGTATGTATGTATGTGTATGTATGTGTGTGTATGTGTATGTATGTATGTATGTTTGTATGTGTATGTATGTATGTATGTATGTATGTATGTATGTATGTATGTATGTATGTATGTATGTATGTATGTATGTATGTATATGTATGTATGTATGTATGTATGTATGTATGTGTGTATGTCTGTGCATGCGTGCGTGAATGTATGTATGTGTGTGTATGCAGGTATGTATGTGCGTGCGTGCGTGCGTGTATGTATGTATGTATGTATGTGTGTGTGTGCATGCAGGTATGAATGTATGTATGTGCGTGCGTGCGTGCGTGCATGTATGTATGTATGTATGTATGTATGTATGTATGTATGTATGTATGTATGTATACACCCGTGCATTAATTAAATACCTCTCTATTTTGAAAATAAGATGTGATGCTACTGAGAAGTTAGGGTATAGCCATCAATTTAATCAACCTATAGTTAAAGGAGCATTATCCATTGACAGTTTTACAAATACCATAACCTTTTCTATTCTTTATGAAAGAATATGTTGATGAAAATGTGATGGGACTGAATTTATGTAGAGTGCTTTCATCTGTTCACATAACAGGAAGGATAATTTATAGTGTATAGAGGGCACCTTGGCATAAACGGATGGTTGCTGTGGTAACTGTAAATAATCACTAGTGGTATTCCTGACTCGGAACACTGTGTAGGCCATGTTGACAGCAACCACTAGAACACAAAGCCGGCCGTGACCTGGCATAACACACACAGGCTCTCCCGTTACACATTCACCTGCATGTGTTGACAACCGAGTGAGTGAGTGAGTTTAGTTTTACGCCGCACTCAGCAATATTTCAGCTATATGGCGGCAGTCTGTAAATAATCGAGTCTGGACAAGACAATCCAGTGAGCAACAGCATGAGCATCATGGGGAACCGTAATTGGGAACCGATGACATGTGAAATGCTACTGAAGATCAAGTCTAACCCGGACCTTCAAAGGTGTTGACAACCGAACCAAAAGTCCGAAACCAGTGCCGGTAGAAGAACCAGTGCCGGTGGTAGAACCAGTGCCGGTGATAGAACCAGTGCAGGTAGAAGAACCAGTGCCGGTAGAAGAACCAGTGCCGGTGCCAGTGCCGGCAGAAGAACCAGTGCCGGTAGAGAAGAACCAGTGCCGGTAGAAGAACCAGTGCCGGTAGAAGAACCAGTGCCGGTAGAAGAACCAGTGCCGGTAGAGAAGAGTGCCGGTGAACCAGTGCCGGTAGAAGAAGTGCCGGTAAAGAACCAGTGCCGGTGGAAGAACCAGTGCCAGTAGAAGAACCAGTGCCGGTAGAAGAACCAGTGCCGTAGAAGAACCGGTGAAGAACCAGTGCCGGTAGAAGAACCAGTGCCAGTGCCAGTAGAAGAACCAGTGCCGGTAGAAGAAGAACCAGTGCCGGTGCCGGTAGAAGAACCAGTGCCGGTAGAAGAACCAGTGCCGGTGGTAGAACCAGTGCCGGTAGAAGAACCAGTGCCGTGTGGAAGAACCAGTGCCGGTGAAGAGAACCAGTGCCGGTAGAAGAACCAGCGCCGGTGCCAGTGCCGTAGTAGAACCAGTGCCGGTAGAAGAACCAGTGCCGATGGAAGAACCAGTGCCGGTAGAAGAACCAGTGCCGGTAGAAGAACCAGTGCCGGTAGAAGAACCAGTGCCGGTAGAAGAACCAGTGCCGGTAGAAGAACCAGTGCCGGTAGAAGAACCAGCCAGCCGGTAGTAGAACCAGTGCCGGTAGAAGAACCAGTGCCGGTAGTGCCGGTGCCGGTGGAAGAACCAGTGCCGATGGAAGAACCAGTGCCGGTAGAAGAACCAGTGCCGGTAGAAGAACCAGTGCCGGTAGAAGAACCAGTGCCGGTAGAAGAACCAGTAGAAGAACCAGTGCCGGTAGAAGAACCAGTGCCGGTAGAAGAACCAGTGCCGGTAGAAGAACCAGTGCCGGTAGAAGAACCAGTGCCGATGGAAGAACCAGTGCCGGTAGAAGAACCAGTGCCAGGTAGAAGAACCAGTGCCGGTAGAAGAACCAGTGCCGGTAGAAGAACCAGTGCCGGTAGAAGAACCAGTGCCGGTAGAAGAACCAGTGCCGGTAGAAGAACCAGTGCCGGTAGAAGAACCAGTGCCGGTAGAAGAACCAGTGCCGATAGAAGAACCAGTGCCCGGTAGAAGAACCAGTGCCGGTAGAAGAACCAGTGCCGGTAGAAGAACCAGTGCCGGTAGAAGAACCAGTGCCGGTAGAAGAACCAGTGCCGGTAGAAGAACCAGTGCCGGTAGAAGAACCAGTGCCGGTAGAAGAACCAGTGCCGATGGAAGAACCAGTGCCGGTAGAAGAACCAGTGCCGGTAGAAGAACCAGTGCCGGTAGAAAGAACCAGTGCCGATGGAAGAACCAGTGCCGGTAGAAGAACCAGTGCCGGGTAGAAGAACCAGTGCCGGTAGAAGAACCAGTGCCGGTGCCGGTGGAAGAACCAGTGCCGGTAGAAGAACCAGTGCCGGTAGAAGAACCAGTGCCGGTAGAAGAACCAGTGCCGGTAGAAGAACCAGTGCCGGTAGAAGAACCAGTGCCGATGGAAGAACCAGTGCCGGTAGAAGAAGAACCAGTGCCGGTAGAAGAACCAGTGCCGGTAGAAGAACCAGTGCCGGTGGAAGAACCAGTGCCGGTAGAAGAACCAGTGCCAGTGCCGGTAGAAGAACCAGTGCCAGTAGAAGAACCAGTGCCGGTAGAAGAACCAGTGCCGGTAGAAGAACCAGTGCCGGTAGAAGAACCAGTGCCGGTAGAAGAACCAGTGCCGGTAGAAGAACCAGTGCCGGTGGAAGAACCAGTGCCAGTAGAAGAACCAGTGCCGGTAGAAGAACCAGTGCCGATGGTAGAACCAGTGCAGGCAGAAGAACCAGTGCCGGTGGAAGAACCAGTGCCAGTAGAAGAACCAGTGCCGGTAGAAGAACCAGTGCCGATGGAAGAACCAGTGCCGGTAGAAGAACCAGTGCCGGTAGAAGAACCAGTGCCGATGGAAGAACCAGTGCCGGTAGAAGAACCAGTGCCGGTAGAAGAACCAGTGCCGGTAGAAGAACCAGTGCCGATGGAAGAACCAGTGCCGGTAGAAGAACCAGTGCCGGTAGAAGAACCAGTGCCGATGGAAGAACCAGTGCCGGTAGAAGAACCAGTGCCGGTAGAAGAACCAGTGCCGATGGAAGAACCAGTGCCGGTAGAAGAACCAGTGCCGATGGAAGAACCAGTGCCGGTAGAAGAACCAGTGCCAGTAGAAGAACCAGTGCCGAGTAGAAGAACCAGTGCCGGTAGAAGAACCAGTGCCGGTATGGAAGAACCAGTGCCGGTAGAAGAACCAGTGCCGGTGGAAGAACCAGTACCGATGGAAGAACCAGTGCCGGTAGAAGAACCAGTGCCGGTAGAAGAACCAGTGCCGATGGAAAGAACCAGTGCCGGTAGAAGAACCAGTGCCGGTAGAAGAACCAGTGCCGGTAGAAGAACCAGTGCCGGTAGAAGAACCAGTGCCGATGGAAGAACCAGTACCGGTAGAAGAACCAGTGCCGATGGAAGAACCAGTGCCGGTAGAAGAACCAGTGCCGGTAGAAGAACCAGTGCCGGTAGAAGAACCAGTGCAGTAGATGGAAGAACCAGTGCCGGTAGAAGAACCAGTGCCGATAGAAGAACCAGTGCCGGTGGAAGAACCAGTGCCGGTAGAAGAACCAGTGCCGGTAGAAGAACCAGTGCCGGTAGAAGAACCAGTGCCGATAGAAGAACCAGTGCCGGTAGAAGAACCAGTGCCATGTAGAAGAACCAGAACCAGTGCCGATAGAAGAACCAGTGCCGGTAGAAGAACCAGTGCCGGTAGAAGAACCAGTGCCGGTAGAAGAACCAGTGCCGGTAGAAGAACCAGTGCCTGTAGAAGAACCAGTGCCGGTAGAAGAACCAGTGCCGGTAGAAGAACCAGTGCCGGTAGAAGAACCAGTGCCGGTAGAAGAACCAGTGCCGGTAGAAGAACCAGTGCCGGTAGAAGAACCAGTGCCGGTAGAAGAACCAGTGCCGGTAGAAGAACCAGTGCCGGTAGAAGAACCAGCGCCGATAGAAGAACCAGTGCCAGTAGAAGAACCAGTGCCGGTAGAAGAACCAGTGCCGGTAGAAGAACCAGTGCCGGTAGAAGAACCAGTGCCAGTGCCAGTAGAAGAACCAGTGCCGGTAGAAGAACCAGTGCCGGTAGAAGAACCAGTGCCGGTGGAAGAACCAGTGCCGGTAGAAGAACCAGTGCCGGTAGAAGAACCAGTGCCGGTAGAAGAACCAGTGCCGGTAGAAGAACCAGTGCCAGTAGAAGAACCAGTGCCGATGGAAGAACCAGTGCCGGTAGAAGAACCAGTGCCGGTAGTAGAACCAGTGCCGGTAGAAGAACCAGTGCCGGTAGAAGAACCAGTGCCGGTAGTAGAACCAGTGCCGGTAGAAGAACCAGTGGGAAGAAAATTCCCTTGAATTTTTACTTGAAACTATCTGTACAATCCAGCAATAAACCTCACAGTTGCATCAACAAAGAATGACACCTCTTCTTCCGTCACTGTGTAAAGAACGTTAAAAATGCTTCTTAAACATCTTAATGTCTTGAAGGGTAGTTAATGCTTTCACCCGCTGTCCTCACTGAGTTGTAAATTGTGGCATTTATCTAAATAGATTAAAAAAGCCATAGTTGTGCTAGTCCCCAGCTGTCATCCGAAAACACGGCTAGACAGTATATTTTGTAGCATAGGTGTTGATACTGTTGACCACATGTTTGAGTGTTGTATCCGGTTGGTCGCCTTGTAAGTCACTGTATGGGTCTCAGTAACAGTCATTCCACTGCCTATAGATCCTCACAACCTAATTACACGGGCTACACATAATCAGACGTGTGAAAAGCACAACTGCAACAAACTCCAACCGGCAACTCCCTAAATAAGCTGCATCCAATAAACCCGAGGTACTGCACACCTCTCGATCATCCATATGACTCGTTACTCACGGGCTGTAGGTTGGCTTCATCAAACCAGATGCCGTTATTGTTTCTGGACGAACATCTGATAAGGCCATTAGCTCGCTGATAAGGCTGGTCCACACAACCTTGACAACTGAACCAGCATCTCACATCATCCACATAGAAATGAAGATGTCATCTTGAGTTACTGAAACAGGAGCCTGATAAATATCCACAATGGAACCTACATTATTCCGTCTCTTCGTGCCTCAGCAGATTTTGTTGTCAATATCAACGGCCCTTCCTACACAAATGTGTGAGTACCTTAAACATTAGAGTAGTGTTTTCAGTACACGCTTGTCGTCAACAAAGAAAATTGAGCGGGAGTGTGAAAATGAATGAGTTAAGAGATTCTGGGTTAATACAATCTTGTAATTGGATAACTGGATGTGAAAATTGAAGTATTATGCCTCAACCCCCGAGTCAATCCATCATGTAGGCGGTTGTGTCGATTGATCTTTTGATCTCAGCTTGTTCAGAAATGAAGACCGCCGACTAGCTATATTAACGACCCTTAGAAAACGTACATACTGTGCACAAAGAGCTTTAAACTGGGCATTACCGCTTTACGGGGATATGTTCAGTTGTTGGAGAGTATTCCTAGACATTACCTTGTGAGATTCTTCACTACTGGAGCGATGACGATCAGAGGCTTGACTAGATTATGTTTGACTTAAAGACCGATTGCTCCACTGCGCAGTGCCAATGTCTAATCTTGGCCAAGACAATAATTACTGCCTTTTGAGGAACTGAGAAATTGTCTGGGCGTAATCGGGTAATTTCACACGGTTAGGGTCACCTATCCTGTTCAAGGTGACGTTCACACGGGTGTTCTTAACACTCGAATCAAACACTCAAGGACTGCCATTTAGTTGGGGGATATGCCCTTTAAACCAAGCGGCACTCGGACTCATGGACTCACTTGATGAAATCAGCATCCGTTGACGGTACTTTAACTCTCCCCTGATTGAGTACCTGTCCACTTTAAACACACATAACTGTGTAACCGTCTCTTCTGACTGGCTATTGCTTTTAGCTGTACAAATATTTGATTTTCATGAATGGGATGTTGCAATGGCGGCACACTGGTGTTTATAACTACGCACCGATTCCAACATCCACAGCTAGGACATCTCCCGGTGATATTAGAATTCACAAGAAAGCACAGTGTAGAGTGTATGGTGTACTTTCGAACTGATCCTCTTCTGAAGACGTAGGTAGTGTCAGGAGGCAGGCTGAACAGTATCGTCTGCATCGAGAGACTATTGATTTTATGAAAATATAATTATATAAATAAATGTACGAGAAAAAAGAGAGTATTATTGCATACTTTCGTATTCAATAATGAACATGTATTGCGTGCGGTACATGACAGCTAGGGGTTCATAATTTATGGCTAGGGGTCACCCATTTTGTTCTGGGGAGGCAGGGGTCATCAATTTTGTACACAGAAATATTAAAAAAATATTATATACTTAAATATCATGGGAAGGGGAAGGTAATTGATTTTGTACATGACATGCAGGGCGGGGTCACTTACTTTGTACATAAATTTTAGGTGGGGTTATTTACATCGTACATGCTTCTCCATGAAAATCCTCATCACCCCCTAGCCATAAATTATGAACGGTCCCTTATCAACAACATTCACTGCGGCGTAACTGGCAGTAAGCTGGCTTGTAAGTAAGCTGGCTTTCGCACTAGCATTTTAAAGACTTGAATCAAACACTCAAGGACTGGCATCTCTTTATCACAAACTTAGCAAAGAAGTTCTCTCTCTAATCAACACCCGAAAAAGATGTCACTTCGGAACGCGAGTTAGGTTAGATCTTCACTACAAATCATGGCCACGTCGGAGACTTCTACAATCAGTTCGATTCCCCACATGGGTACAATGTGTTAAGCCCATTTCTGGTGTCCCCGCCGTGATATTGCTGGAATATTGCTAAAAGCGGCGTAAAACCAAACTCACTCACTCACTCACTCACTCTACAATCAGTTAGGATTTACTTTTGTCTGATAAAGATCCTGGAAAATCTGTACGCGGTAAGTCACGTGACAGGAAGACGGGGAGTTTGTTCCAGTCGGATCGGGTTTTTAACCGGTTTACAGAATGAATGTTTTGTCTCAGTTGGGCCCATCTCCTTTCACACAAGAATTTAGTGATTACAGACTTAATTCCGACTGGTTTTAGACGGCCAGTAAAAGTGGAGTCGAACACTGGTCAGGTGTCTGTTGGTTTTCCGTCACGAAACAACGGTGTCTTTTTAGCGTGGCGTTATTCCAGCCGAATGAAAGGTTATGGCAATAATATGTGAACAGAAAGGAGATTTATTATTTTAAGTAAGCGGGAATTTCGTGGATGTGCCAGCATGCACGACGTGACATGGTGTCGTCTTGTCGTTGACGAGGATGTAGGAAATCATCTACCAGATGATGATTGTGCCTGTTATAGTTTTACTCCGCTTTATGCAGCCTCTGCTTGAATGTGTCCCTTCTTCTGTTCCGCGAGAGATTGAATCGGTTAGTTGGAAGCTTTCATCTACTACAGATGCTCCGGTGCCGGGGTCCATTTCGCAGAAGGGGGAATATGATTATAATTTTCTTTCAGCAATGTTTCAAGTCCCCTTTTGAGGTAATGTGCATTTTTATAAGCCATTGTGTTGTGATATTATCTCCGCCCTGTTGGGTACTACACCATGGACTCATCCCTAATGCTATAAGAAGCTCCCCTGTCAAATTACTCTCATCGGGGAAATATATTGTCCCAGGTCTACGATAAGAGACCCCACACCCACCCCTCAATCCTCCCACCACCTACACATTAAGTGACTGGTACCGTTAACAATGGAACACTATACGCCAATCTGATATTTTTTTTCTGAAAAACCGCACTGGCTACAAAAACTAAAACCATTATCGCAAATATAAAATAATGAAAAATGAGGTAATGTGAAAAAAAACTGCCTTAAATAATGATGGGTGACCTCCTAACCTGCAGTTTACCGTTACACAACCATCAGAGCGTAATGCATGGAAGCAAAATAAGACTTTATCACGCCACTGACCTGCCCACCCCTCTCAGGTAACGCTGCGCTACTAGATCGATATCGATCTGGGTGTCTGTAGCGCCCATTTACCGGCGTGCCATTGATCCGTTCAGGCCATATGCACGCTGTAGGGGTAATTGCTGCCGGTAAACAGATCAACGCTCCACTAACTTAATAAACATGGAATAGTTTTTCTCTCTCCGGATATGAAGAAACAACCGACTATTTCAACGAAGGGCTATTTTTACTGTTGCCATGGTGACATGAAGATTATTTTCACAACTGGAAGCCTGAACTCAGTCACTTAGGTCATAAATGTAATTATGTTGTGATGACTAAATATAAAACACGATATTGTTTCAGTAATGGGAGGGTCTCATTGATATCCCCCGTAAACCTGGACTGTCGTGATCAGTCAGATTAAAATGGCATAATTAGCTCTGTTTTGGAATCTGTTTTTGGTACAGTATCAAGTACCACTGGGACAACAACGTCTTCCAATACACAATCAAAGTCATTGTTTACTTCTTAAGTCCAGAATCTTACAGTTATCTGTGTATGTTTGGTCGAATTCGGCATGAGCAAAGGAAGTGCTTGGTTTTATCAAGTTGTCTCCCTTTGACTGTGTGGCAACACTCGCCGCGATGTTGAGATGCATTCATGAAACCTCAACGCCAGGGAATAGCCAGTCTTGATTGTTCACCTAAACAAAATCACAAAATAGTGGCAACAATTATTTTTGACACCCGGTGTCAGAAGCCAAGAGCGTCCATGGCTTCAGAAGCGGTAGTGCCCGCCGCTCAGATGTTTTGCCTGAGAGGTGTTCGTCTCTTTCCTCGCCCCGTACAGGACGACCACTCTGAACCACGTAGGGATATTTTCTGACCGTGAGAGCAAGCACCGTAAAACCAAACTCGCTCACTCACTCACCCAGACTCACTGGACCAGGGAACCTTTTCAGCTACTTTGGCCTTTAAGTCAGATACTACACAGGACATACACCACGTAGCACTGAGATTAAATGTAAATGACTTGGATCTTTATAGTTTCACCGGAAGTACATCGCACTACACGATTTAAATCACCACGAATCTGTCAAACTGAAGGTTATTTATAGCAAATAAAAAATATGAGAAAGGAGATAAAAACTCACGCTTCATCAATTAAATAATTTTATAGTAAAGAGCGTATGAAGCATTCGTAAAATATACAGAATCTATACACGACATCGCCTGGGTAAACTCTAGTTGAGGAACTATCTGAGCCAGATTGTCGGTAATGGTTCCATGTCCGGTTCAACCCAACAGCAAGTTATCATCACTTTTCATACACACGTCCCACTGAAGATGACTTTGGCGTGTGTGGAAGACATTGTGCTTATCATTAGGCCCACATGCTTTTGGATATAGTTCGGTCTTGTATCAACCATCTTCGACCCTGTCACAACATGTAAATAAAGGTAACAAAATGCATTCGATCATGAGTCGCTTGTACATTGAGCATGTGTTTATGAATTGTATGTGCTTATTTGGTGTTTAAACCCGTGAAGATGCGGGTTAGAATTGGTCTTCAGTAACCCATGCTTGTTGTAAGAGTCGACTAACGGGATCGGGTGGTCAGGCTCGCTGACTTGGTTGACACATGTCATTGTATCCCAGTTGCGTAGATCGATGCTCATGCTGCTGACCACCAGATTGTCTGGTCCAGACCCGATTATTTACAGACCACTGCCATATAGCTAGAATATTGCTAAGTGCGGCGTTAAACAACAAACAAAAACACCCCAAATGTTTGGTGTTTAACGCCGCACCCAGCAATGTTCCAGCTGTACAACAATGGCCAGCAGATGATGGAGTCTGGACAGAGAAATCACAAACAGATACTGGTGATTCCAGGTGTCCGCCAAACCCTGACCATATCACCCCCTGGCTCCCGTCATGGATTGTTTCACTTCAATATGACCGAGTATGGTTTTACGTCGTTTTTAGCAATATTCCAGCAATATCACGGCGGGGGACACCAGAAATGGGCTTCACAAATTGTACCCATGTGAGGAATCGAAACCGGGCCTTCGGCGTGAAGAGCGAACGCTTTAACCACTAGGCTATCCCACCGCCCCACACTACAATATACGAAAGCTAAGCGTTGTTTGAATTCCGCTGTCATGTCGCGTTTATTCGTGTATGAACCATGGATGTTTCGTGAATGTACGTGGTGTGTAACCTCTTCCCTGAGGTTTCAATATCTCAACACTGTGTTGTGTGTAGTGACCGGATGGCCGTCTGTAGGCTGGCACCACGCCACCACAATATCTAACGTGATTCCGCTATAAACACAGATTTATCAAAGTAAGAGTAATTCTGTGATATCCTTTATCATATGTATATGACACAATAGACACGCCATTACCTCAGGTAATAATCCAAAGATCTGGTGTGTAGACACAGTGAAACACGATCCACCCGCCATTCCCTCGGCCACGAGCAGACGTAAAGCATATTGTTTACCCTCAATTATCAACGAGTTGGATCAATTTATTACCAAGGATTGTTTGTCCGCATGTTGCGCTCCCTGGTGTCGTCCTGGCATACTGTATTGACAACCCAGCGACTGTTTGAGTTTGTTGATGGGACGCCTTTCACCGCCGACGTAACATGAAGCGTAACTGATGCTCGTGGATTTTTTAACCGCCGAAAACATGTTAATGGTAATGAATTGTAGGGTTTGACTTAAAATCGAAAGGGTTTCATTTCATGCGTCGTGATTTATCGAACACGGCGTTTTTTGACGTTGATTTGTTTTATTACCGCACACATTACTGTTGAAATGCTTTTACCATAAGTGTCTCGAACTAACGTATGTGGCTTGTGTTGTTGATGTTGTACCATTAAGGGGAGGTGTGTCTTGGTGGGAGTCTGGATGGCGGCAAGTGGCAATTCAGTAAAACAACGAACCTTTCTCGTCCAAGTAGAACTGTGTCCAGATAAATCAGTTCAAATCACAGTAATGTCCCTTTAAATCGCTGAGTCAGTTAATACTTGGCCAGGAGAAGAGGTGTATGGAATAGTGGTGTTCGGACAAATGAGGTGTCACTATGAAGGCAGATATAATGAAGATTGTATATAATGGGCTCCATGGTTGTTGAAGGACTTGTAATTCATTATAGGCTGCACTGGGCCACGCACGCACGCACGCACGCACACACACTCACTCACTTTCACTCTCTTACAACCACACTCACACATACGCTCCCTCTTTCTCATACACACTCGCACGCACACATGCACGTACACACACTCTTGTGAATTGGAGGCATATGTTGCTTGCCCATATGGAAACCGATATCCCTTGTACCTGGTGTCAACGTGACCCGACGCCGTCGACTGTTGCTCATGCTGTCCACCACTGGTCGCTGTTCAATTCTCCACTGTGTCCTGACCTCTGTGTAACAGCTGAACCAGTGCTAGTTCAAAGGTAGACCATCATTCAGCCGATAGTTGACAGAAAGGCCACAGCCGCAATACTGTACTGTTTAACCACGTCAGATGGCGACCAGTGCTCTCGGCCCCTTCATTAACACTCTCTGTATCGATACTTGAGGCGGCCAATCTCATGAGGGAGTATCAGTGCTATCTGATGAAATGTTGCCCCCCGGTAGACGCTCGGCGGACGTAAATACTGCTGTTGATTAAACACCCTCGACAGTTTCATTTTCTGACTTCTTACACGAGGGCACGGAGCAGATTTTCAGTCAATAAGGAAGTTGCCACTTCCAAGTCGGAGTTGCATTCAGGAACGGGAACCATAATGTGGTAGGCATCAGAATTGAGTGAGTGAGTTGGTGGGTGGGTTAGTGAGTGAGTGCGTGGGTGGACGGGTAGAGGATGGGTAAGTGAGTGAGTACGTGACTGGGGAAGGGGTGGACGGGTGGGGGATGGGTGAGTGATTCAGTGAAGAAGAAAGTTGGGTTCAAGGTCGTTTAATCAGTATTTCAGTTAGATCACTGTAGTGTCCAAAGTGTTGCACATCCTATACGTTTACGACATTGGTTTATCCCAAGTGTGCGGATGTGGGCTGGCAAACCAAGAGTCATTTGATCCGACAACCAGCAGATTCTGGTACGTCAAAGTTACGTAACTCCTGACAGCACCTTCCAGCGCCGGTAGTCCCCACGTTACTCACGTGACACACTTTACAAACACCGCTGTCACTGAGAGTTCGTGCAAGAACCACCGCCAGTATGTCCACATCAATATTCGCGATACATCGTACAGACGGGTAATGCAGGGTACAGACAGGTGATGTAGGGGTACAGGCAGGTGATACATGGTACAAACAGGTGATACAGGGTACAGACAGGTGATGTAGGGGTACAGGCAGGTGATACATGGTACAAACAGGTGATACAGGGTACAGACAGGGGATGTAGGGGTACAGGCAGGTGATAAATGGTACAGACAGGTGATACAGGGGTACAGACAGCTGATACAGGGCACAAGAAGCGATACATCGTACAGGCAGGTGATGCAGGGTACATACAGGTGATACATGGTACAGGCAGATGATACATGGTACAGACAAGTGATACAGGGGTACAGACAGGTGATACAGGGGTACATACAGGTGATACATGGTACAAACAGGTGATACAGGGGTACAGACAGGTGATACATGGTACAAACAGGTGATACAGGGGTACAGGCAGGTGATGCATGATACAAACAGGTGATACAGGGGTACAGACAGGTGATACATGGTACAAACAGATGATACAGGGTACAGGCAGGTGATACAGGGGTACAGACAGGTGATACAGGGGTACAGACAGGTGATGCAGGGTACAGGCAGGTGATACATGGTACAGATAGGTGATACAGGGGTACAGGCAGGTGAAACATGGTACAAACAGGTGATACAGGGGTACAGACAGGTGATACATGGTACAGACAGGTGATACAGGGGTACAGACAGGTGATACATGGTACAGACAGGTGATACAGGCGTACAGACAGGTGATACAGGGGTACAGACAGGTGATACATGGTACAGACAGGTGATACAGGGGTACAGACAGGTGATACATGGTACAGACAAATGATACAGGAGTACAGGCAGGTGATACATGATACAGACAGGTGATACAGGGGTACAGACAAATGATACAGGGCACAAGAAGCGATACATCGTACAAGCAGGTGATACATGGTACAGACAGGTGATGCAGGGTACAGGCAGGTGAAACATGGTACAGGCAGGTGATACAGGGGTACAGGCAGGTGATACATGGTACAAACAGGTGATACAGGGGTACAGACAGGTGATACATGGTACAGACAGGTGATACAGGGGTACACACAGGTGATACAGGGGTACAGACAAGTGATACATGGGTACAGACAGGTGATACAGGGGTACAGACAGGTGATACATGGGTACAGACAGGTGATACATGGTACGGACAGATGATACATGGTACATACAGATGATACATGGTACAGACAAATGATACAGGAGTACAGGCAGGTGATACATGGTACAGACAGGTGATACAGGGGTACAGACAAATGATACAGGGCACAGAGCGATACATCGTACAAGCAGGTGATACATGGTACAGACAGGTGATGCAGGGTACAGGCAGGTGATACATGGTACAGACAAATACAGGGGTACAGACAGGTGATACACAGACAGGTGATACATACAAAACAGGTACAGACAGGTGATACAGGGTACAGACAAATGATACAGGGCACATGAAGCGATACATCGTACAAGCAGGTGATACATGGTACAGACAGGTGATGCAGGGTACGGGCAGGTGATACATGGTACAGACAGGTGATACAGGGATACAGACAGGTGATACAGGGCACAAAGAAGCGATACATCGTACAGGCAGGTGATGCAGGGTACAGACAGGTGATGTAGGGGTACAGGCAGGTGATACATGGTACAGACAGGTGATACATCGTACAGGCAGGTGATACAGGGGTACAGACAGGTGATACATTGGTACAGACGGGAGATGCAGGGTACAGACAGGTGATGTAGGGATACAGGCAGGTGATACTTGGTACAGACAGGTGATAAGCTGTACAGACAGGTGATACAGGGCACAAGAAGCGATACATCGTACAGGCAGGTGATGCCGGGTACAGACAGGTGATACATGGTACAGACAGGAGATGCAGGGGTACAGACAGGTGATACATGGTACAGACAGGTGATACAGGGCACAAGAAGCGATACATCGTACAGACAGGAGATGCAGGGGTACAGACAGGTGATACATGGTACAGACAGGTGATACAGGGCACAAGAAGAGATACATCGTACAGACAGGTGATACAGGGGTACAGACATACATGGTGATACAGGGCACAGAAGAGATACAGACAGGTGATACATGGTTTAGTACAGACAGGGCGGCGGTCTGTAAATAATCAGGGCACAATCCAGAAACAGCATGAGCATCGTACAGACAGGAGATGCAGGGGATCCCGTACAGACAGGTGATACATGGCACAAGAAAGACGATACATCGTACAGACAGGAGATGCAGGGGTACAGACAGGTGATACATGGTACAGACAGGTGATACAGGGCACAGGTGATACAGGTACAGACACAAGGGGTACAGACAGATACATGGTACAGACAGGTGATACAGGGCAAAGAAGATACATCGTACAGACAAAGTGATACAGACAGACATATGATAGATGGTACAGACAGGTTATACAGGGTACAGACAGGTGATACAGTGGTACAAGCAGATGATACAGAGCACAAGAAGCGATACATCGTACAGACAGGTGATACAGGGGTACAGACAGGTGATGTAGGATACAGGCAGGTGATACAGGGGTACAGACGGGTGATACAGGGGTGCAGACAGGTGATACATGGCACAAGAAGCGATACATCGTGCAGACAGGTAATGCAGGGATACAGACAGGTGGTGCATGGTACAGACAGGTGATACATGGTACAGACAGGTGATACAGGGCAGAGACAGGTGATACAGGGCACAGAGACAGGTGATACAGGGTAGAGACAAGACTGGTGATACAGGGTACTGACAGGTGATGACATCGTACGGACAGGTGATACAGGGGCACAGACAGGTGATACGGGGTACAGACAGATGACAAATTGGTACAAACAGGCGATACACGGTACAGACAGATGATACATGGGTACAGACAGGTGATACAGGGGTACAGACAGGTGATACATGGTACAGACAGGTGGTACAGGAGGTACAGACATTATTTATCCAGATGATACAATTTCAAATTATAAATGGTTTCAGTACAGGCACAATGAAATATATAAATGATGTAGGTGGTTGATAGCCATTAACATCTTGCTCATTTCTCATGCAGGTTTCCGTGTAACCTGACAGGTTTCTACAACGCGTGTGTTCAGTAAAAATGTAGGAGACTTTCTACTGATGGCATGTCAATGACGATTAATCTTCTCCCGCAGTTTAATAGCTTTCTGCATGCAACATATGTTTTCAATTCCCCCAGGAAGTTATAAACAGTTATGGCAATTCTTTCTCCGGTTAGCTAATGTTTTAAAAAATACGTATTGATTAAAAAACACGACTACTTTAACTGTTGTGTTATGTTTTTACTAATTAACATTTCTTTCATATGCACGCATATAGTATACAATATACATGTTTGTCCTAGGGGCGGTAAAAGCAATCGCTCGCCACGGTGGGGTTCGAGAGGGAACAGAGTGGGAGCAACTGATTGTGCTACCGTGCCCTTCTAGGGAGTTCTCAGTGTCTGGAGATATGCTGTAAACACAGGCTAAACATCTGAAGTGAGTGAGTGAGTTGAGTTTTACGCCGCACCCAGCAATATTGGGAACCGATGACATCTGAAGCGATACCATCATGCGATACCAACCTGAAGTGTATCCATTGTGATCATGACGTAGGAACTATTTTGCTGTTTGATATACTAAGACGTTGTTTGTTCATAGCGTAATTCTGTTTGAAAAAGGTAACTCTTATCACCTCTTCGCCTTGGTCAGTTCCATACAGTAAAAACTTTCTTGAAAATAAAACACACAAATATATGGGCATGAAAGCATGTGAGACATCAACAATAGTTTTGTTGAACTTTGTTCTGTGAAATATTCAGGCTCGGAGTTCAAGATCTAAGAGACCCGTATGCAGCTGGCATAGTGGTAGACAGGCGCGTAGCAAGCCAATGTTTCCGTGTAAGCCCGATAGGTTGCACCTAAAAGCCTGCAGAATGACTACAGCAGGGAGTAATGTACACGTTTGTAGCAATTGTTTGTCGATTAAATACATAGTTGAAAGTAACACGTATAATTCTCCATATTAGTTATCCCAGTTCTGGTCGCAACACACGTTTTCGTTGAAGGGAGATTGTAAATACCTGCATTTCAGTGATGATTCACATATAATCATGACTGTAACAAAACATTCACATACATGGCGATGGAAAAACAATCATCACTGAAAGAAAGACACCTTTCAAATTTATGATATATAAAGAATAACATGTTTACTGTACATGGTGACTGTATTGGTAATGCTTTGTTATCTAGAATATTGTATTCTATATGATTCATAGAGGTATTACCATTTTTTTAAATTGTTCCGAAAACGTGTTTGTAGGTATTTTTGGCAAGAATTATATAAAGAAAATTCTAGCAAAAATCATGTGTAAGCCCGGGCGTTTTTTAGTAATGGTAGCTACGCCCCTGGTAGAAGCGTCATAAATCATTACTCCCTGCCACACCTATATCTGCAGTGACTGTGGGCAATCCAGGTAACACTCTTGCATTAAACTAAAGCGCTGTAGGTTAAGTCTCCGGATTTGAGACCCCGGGATACAAATCTGTTGAGCTTTCAGTAAATCTTCACCTCGGCAATCTCCTGAAACACACACACACACACACCCCAAGCCCGCAGATGTCAGTAATTCCCCTAGCTCGGTCAGGTGATTGGTAAATATGGGCGGGCACCTATCGACAAAACAATCAATCAATCGGATATTATCGGCAATTATCGCCTTGAAACTGACCGTTCTTTATTGCGATGTAAACGCTGCCTTGGAATTTGATGGCTGTGGAATGACCACCGAGGTAGATCCATGTCGCCAGTGTGTGCCGAATCAATACTGTGGACGAGTATGGCACGGGAGTGAGTGATATCCGAGAGGTCAAGTCGGCACTATTAACCACAAATACACCAATCACAGTAGTCTTGGCTTTGTCAGGGATTCGTGAGCTTTAGCCCGGGGTGTTCATTGACTTGTTGTGTTAAAAGACAGTTTGTTACTTGACCCGGTGCAAACAATTACATGTTGTCATGCACAAATTGGACTAAATTAATTTGGCATCGGCTGAAATGGTGCCTAATGGTGGCGAATGTGCTTGGGGTTTCCGATTTGTTATTGGTGAAAATGAAACGTTCAAATTTTGTTGATGTTTTGTGACATGAAGAACCATTGAGATGCCTGGAACATGGAACTAATCAATGCAGTGTTGGTCTCCAGACTCCTGGAATCAGAAACAGGCGCAGAGTTCCATTAAATGTAATCCAGATACAACCCGATACTGGAAGTAATTGGGTTGCTGGCATCTCATGAAAGTCCCGGGTCTTGTAGAACGACAATGACTGGCTATGTCGGTCCTTCACCCTGAACTCTTGGCATTATGGACACGTGTATTGTCGGGCCTCATAGTTCTGACATACAGCCCCAAGCCTCTGTGTGTGTGTGTGCGCGTGCGTGCGTATGCGTGCGTTGGTGAATATGCGTGCGTGCGTACGTGCATGTTTGTGAATGTATGTGTGAAGTCAATGCACATTTCATGTTCAAGTATGTTCATTCGCTTACTGTGTCTACTGTAAATACATAATGATCACTTGTCTGGTCAAGACTCGATGCAATGTCTCCAGGTATGACAGGGTACTGCTGTATGAGTCAGGTAACAAACACTTCATGTACATTTGTGTAAGTGGTGGTTGCTAGAGTAGGACATGCGCCCCTTTGTCGCTTCCACCTCGTGTCATCACGAGTTTGCAGTTATCCATTCCTTCAATAATGTCTTTTACGCCCAATAGAATCGTTTTACAAGATTATCAAAAGCATTATTCCTTGTTAAAATAACTTTTCCCTCTGAATCGGCACAAAGAGTATGCGTGTCACATATTAGGCTGTATATACAGGAAGAAATAAAAAACATGCTGTCATGTTAAATACTCTGTCATCACGTGGCACAGTTGGACCAGAAATCTGTGTTAAATATGAACATATTCTACACTGATGTAAACCAAGATCGCTTGTTAAGTGTTGTCCACGAATAGTCCTGCAGAGTCAAACTTGTTTTCTGATGGCAACTCAGGTAACGCTCGTGACGTTAAAGAACGATCAAACTTTTGTTTTTGTACTCTTTCAACCATTACATATGAAAGACGTATGGCTAGTCTTAGCGGAACACCAAATTCATTCTTAAAACACTTGTGGTTAATTAATACCGAGCGATTAAAAGTCGTCTTCTTCTCTCTCGCCCACCAACGAAACCACAGAGAGGTAACGTAACTCTGTCGCCTGAGCACTGCGGCGAACCGTAAGTGACGTGGGAGGAGGAAGGATTTTCAGGTAGGTCCGGGTTCGATTCCCATTATGGGTGCTGTGTGTCAAGCATATTCCAGGCCTTCCCGTCGTGGTCCAGCTGAAATGCTTCTAGAAGCTGCGACATTTTAGATAAAAGTATAGTATGCAAAGGTCCCCCCCATGATCAGTCCCAGGGGTCAGGTAAAGGGTGATTGATGCTAATGGTGCGGACAGCGGGATGGATTAAGAGCATCAAATATCCTACAGCCAGGCTGCAGCTACATCCACACAGTTATGCCGTGCAATCATCGGCTAATATCCGATATGCCTTGCGGGAATAATATATTAATAACACCCGATATCATAATTGAGCACTTATTCATACATAAGATCGTCATGCGACGGTTGCCTCAGTACTAGTCGTTATATTGATATTATTTACAGACCGCCCCCATATAGCTGGAATACTGCTGAGTGAGGTCTTAAATAACAAACCAACCAACAGATCCTACAGGTACCCACTGACTGAGTGGAAGGACTAAGGTTACTTGTTGAACAACGTCACTTGTCTCAAGGCTACTTATATTTTGATAACATATGGTGTTGCATAGGACTGACGCCTTTCCTATGTGGAGCATAGTTACCGCGAGTTAATCATATGTAGAATAATCAAACCTTATTTGTCTTCATTCCAGTTTTCGCTCCTGGCCCTGACTGCAACACCGTCCACACAAACCTGAGCGGCGCCGTCATAGAGAGTGATGACGTCACTGATACCTCTGTTGATGTTTGCGACATCCGCCTCGTGACGTCAGATCGGTGGATGGTGCACGTGGACCACCTGATCATGGACAGGTGTCCGGTGAAGCTTCATCTGTATGACTCCGATGTGAAGTCCTCGCTAGAGCCCCCCACGGTAGGCACGACACGGCTCAATAATTACCGCGAAAACAATGCATGCGTAGCAACATGTTGATGAAAGGAATAAACTTTGACTTGTGTTTGAGAAATGTTATGTAGGGGTACAGAGGTAAATTAAGGTTTAAAATAATCAAAACTAGCAATATTTTTTTTTCAGTTTTCTATTCCATACAATAACCCAATGCGGTATACTTTCTTTAGCACCTCAGTATTATAATTTTGTTCTATTTTCTTGTTTACAGGCCAACTTCTCTTGCGGCCGCCATAAGCAAGCAGTGCCGACCACCCTGGACTTGAAGACCGACTTCTTCACCTTCAGGCTAGTCAATGATCGACATAGGAAAGTCCGGTTTAAAATTGTTCTCACAGCATATAAAGATCGTAAGTTAGTAGACGTATGTGGTGAAAGTTGTCAATGGCCAACAAAACAATCCGTGTTAAAATGCTCTCACAACGATAAAACAAGTGACAAACAATACCTGCTACACTCAGGGACGACTGTACGATTCCGAATCCCGATCCCGACAACTGTACGTTTCTGAATCACTATAGGGGCGGTGGGGTAGCCTAGTGGTTAAAGCGTCCGCTAGTCACGCCGAAGACCCGGGTTCGATTCCCCACATGGGTACAATGTGTGAAGCCCATTTCTGGTGTCCCCCGCCATGATATTGCTGGAATATTGCTAACAGCGGCGTAAAACCCAACTCACTCACTCACTCGCTCAGTATCAAATATTGTTGATGTCAGGTGTTCGCAAAGAGGGCATCGTATCCTTCCCCATGTGGGGAACGAGTCACTACCACATACTAAGGCGAGTCGGACATAATATATGTCACTGATGCGTTAAACTTGGAAATGTCCTTCAGTGGAAAGGAATTGGCTGTGTTTATAGAACGATAGCACATCCTCATTTTTGCCTTCTCTTCCAAAGAACCGTTATTGTGCTTAGGAAACTGATCAGCAATAAGGGGGGCATAGTTGGTATTCTTTCCTCCAGGCTTTCCTTATTATATATAGCTGTAGTATACATTACTAAGTATAGCACCTGACATTTCGTATATATATGGAAATACTCTTCTAATGCTATTCGATTTGTTGCATTGTTGATTCGACCACAATTCCATCTGCTCTGCCCACGGTATGCTCCAATATGACGACTAGTACCCTCTGGTGAAACACCATTCAGAACCCGCTAGGCAAAGGTGGGTCCCTTAGTCATACAAGGACATGCCAACAGTGGGTTCGAATCCAAGATTTTCACCTGGTGCATCATCTTAATCTCCTTTCAGAACAGTTACACAACTCCGTCACTGTTTAATGTTGTTACTAACGGCGGCCAATGCTGTTCAAAGCTGCGAATAACCAGACCCACTCACTCACACATTTTGCTGACGTACATTCATTACGTCCTCGAAATGTCAAGAATAAAACGTTAGATATTTGCAGCTAAATATACCGTGGTCTAGCGGTCCTCTTACAAAAAAACAAACAGCAACAACAACAAAAAACATGAACGCACGCGCGCACACACACAACACAACATGCACGCACGCACGCGCGCGCACACACACAAACACACTCTTTGTATTAGCAATATATTTTGGCATGTCGTTAAACCCGGTTCCACGTCAACTCACTGCAATATGAGCTCCTGTTACTGGTCTGGATGCTGATGTGTTTTCACATCGATTATGGCTTTGACGGCACGACTTCCTGTAAAGACTATATTGCATGATAGATATGGGCAATTGTTCCGATGACAGCTGGCCATAGCTGTAATCAGATGTCTGTGTCACTTCAACACAGTCAATACATTTAGGACACGTTCACAAACAAAACTGAAGAGAAAGCTTCACCAGCCCTATAAAAATATGGTTTACAACGCGTCAAATTCAATTGAATCTGACATTTTAGGAGCAAAATGAGTTTTTTCTACTGTACACATGGAATTGAAATCGCACTTTGTTCTATTGATTTACCGTCTAACGTCAATAAAAGTCTAATTCATAACCGCCAGTGACGTCATCCAATTGCCGCGAGGTATCTACTGCTGGCCGAGCAGGTCTTGTAACTGACGTTTTGTTTACACCAGGGATTTGATGAATCGCTTGACAGCAGGATGTTGAAACCACTGGAACATTCTAATGACAGGATAAAATATTACAATGTGCTAAATCGCCGCTTTTTCTGACATTAAAGATACAACATTTATTGATCCAATTTGGGTCTTTCATGAAGCGATCAGATGTATTATTATCCTTAAGTTACAAGAAATACTCATAAATAATACGAACCAGTTTGTTATATGCTAAAATCTTTAGTTGTTTCAGCAGAAATATTTTATGACAGCCATGAATACTTATGGTTGACATACAGACATATTCACACAATACAGAAGCGGTCCCTTGTCACACCAAATGCCCAGATTCCCCACATAGATTCAATGGGATTACTGACTGAATTTGGTTTTTACGCCGCTTTTAGCAATATTCCAGCAACATCACGGCGGGGGACACCAGAAATGGGCTTCACACATTGTACCCATGTGGGGATTCGAACCCGGGTCTTCGGCGTGACGAGCCAACGCTTTAACCATTAGGCTACCCCACCGCCCCAGATTCAGTGGGATTCGATCCCACACTCTGAGAGTGAGGCACCTAACTGCCAGCACACTAGCCCAAATTTTAGTACTTGTTTTGGTTGGGTCTCATTGGGATTCGAACCCATTTTCTCACAGCCACCAGCAGTGGTGGCTGAGCGGTCTAGGCGTCTGACTTTGTGTGCTGGCGATTAGGTACCTGACTCTGAGGGTGTGGGTTTGAATCCCGGATGAGACTCAACCCAAAGAGTACTAGAATTTGTACTTTACTGAGAAAGTGTAATCCCAAATATAACCTGTGTTACATTTGACCACTTTCTAAAATGGCATTGTGTATTTTCATATCTCATTGATGTTCAAAGATCGCATTACATGCTTAAATCCACAACCTTCACAGTATAAAGTCAGCGATTGGAGTTTGATGAACAAACCTGTTGGGCGTTGCCACGCCTGTTCTGAGCTTGATTATATATGTAAAAATCTACAGAAGACGCCGTCCATTTTGAAATCCAAAATGGCCGATATAAAGATTAGGGTTTGTTGAATGTTTATAACACGAAAGACGTCAAAATATTAATTGACCTATACCACACATAAGGTGTTGGAAAGTAATTTAAACACCATTTATCACCCTCTCACTTGTCTCATTGTCTTCTGGCAGTTTTACTGAACACTGAACCATAGGGTTCTAACCTTTGTGGGGTTCGCACATGACCCACGTGATGTCACAAGTTGATGCGCAGTGCTACTTTCTTTCACTGATGGAAGGTCACCCGCCCCGCAGAGTAGCTATGTTTTTAAACACGGCAAAAGCAATTTTCGTCTTTTTGTAGTTATATTTAATTGAATCTAACAAGCAAAGATGGAGGAGCGTATGCAGTATGTCACCCCCGATGATACCACCGTGCGCTTCTGTAAATGTCAGAGATAATACACAACCTAAAATAGAAGTTCTGTCGCCATTGCAACAGTGACATTTGCACCCTCTGGTGTTGAATGGCTTCGTAATCTTTCGTATGTTTAATTACTTTTTCATTTATTGATTGGATGTTTTAACCCGACCGATTTCATGCAAGACGTGTTTCCGTGATGTTGTGTGTTGTTGCTCATTGGGGACTTCACCATTGGCTGTTGTCCAAGACAAACACGCGAATATATGATATATAACTCGCTTCGATATACTTGTTTATTTAAGTTATTGGTCTTACTAGTATGTGTTGGTCTACACACTGAGATAACAGGCGAAATACCGCTAAAGCGGAGTTACCTCCCCTTATACTCACACACACACACATACATACATGTGTTCCTGGGGACAGTTTGTACAGCTTGACACGACTTTTCTTCACTAGCGTCCTCTTGTCCTCCTGACTTCGAGTGTGGGAGCGGCACTTGCATCCCACGTTCCCTGGTGTGCGACGGCGTTGACAACTGTATTGGCGGCAGAGACGAGCTCGTGGATATCAGCGAACTGGCCAATGATACTCTTGACTGTCACGGTCAGTATCCATATGGTATAAACATCAGATGCAATTATACGACCTCAGGGCTAACAGTCAACATAAGTGTATTTGGTGGTCAAGCCCGAATTGGATCCTTGCACAATAATAACTGGATGGCATGATTCCGTTGTTGACAGCTCTTGTTAGCTGTACAAATGTAAACATTGTAACAATATTCAATTGGTAAAAGTAACATTTGGGCGGGGATGCTGACACCGTATCTCCTGTACCTGTCAAGGATGATGAAGTCCCTGATATTCTGTACATGCATTTTCCCGTGCTCTGCGATTACGGGAGACTGCGAGGGAGTTGGTCGTCTCTGTAACTGTGACAGGTAGACGAATACCATTACACCACGTCTTTCACCTTACGCTAACAGTAACTATGGAGCTGACACAATTGCCGTAATAGTTTGAGTAACGACATCCCTATGAATGAAGGCAGTTCCTTTGTTCCAGACCAGCGAGGGTGCACCTACTTCAGCTGTGTGTCAGACGGTCTGTGTATCCCGGGCAGATTTGTCTGTGATGACGTCATGGACTGTCAAGATGGCAGCGACGAAGAGCCCGAGGGAAGATCTAAGTGCAGTGAGTTCAGTACGAGGTCCCTATCACCCCTAACATCAGTAAATGTACTTGGATCCTCATATGCCCTTTAGGGGATTCTAGTTTAGAATAAGTACCGAGGCGATGTAATGGATATAGTGGTCAATTCGGGCACCTGCTAACGTTATCTATTATAGCAATCGCTGGTGTGTCTGTACCGGCCACCAGCAATCAGATGAAACATGTCTGCGATATTCTTAGCTAATCGTTGATCACTGGATTGTCTGGTCCAAACTCGATTATTTACAGACTGCCGCCATGTAGCTGGAACATTGCTGAGTACGGCGTAAAACTAAACTCACTCACTCGCTCTTAGCTAATCGACAAGAGAAGGTTGTTGAGCATGACCCAAATATTGATATGAAGTGAAATTCGTGTAATCACTGCAGTGATTGTATTTTGTAACGTCTGTTTATGACTTGGTTGCATAAGCCGATGCTCATGGTGTCAATCACTTGATTATCTGGTTCAGATCGATTATAGACAGTCCGTCGAATATTTATGTAGGAGGCGTTAAAAACCAAGGAAACCGACTGCAATGTTTTACCATCAACATTAAGTGTGGATATAGAAATAGATGTGTATCAGATAACCATATTGTCTACCATTCCCTTGCTCTCTCATTTCTAAACAAGAGGTGTTGGTAAATCAAAAACGATCTCTTATATAATTGCTGTGTACAAAACTAACAAACAACAGTTGCCTTTCAGAAGAAAACGAAATTGATAACTCTCCACTAATAATAATAGCTGTTGTTGTGGGGGTCAGCTTTACCGTGTTCGGCCTGGCGATCATCATGGGGGTGATCTGGCGGACCCGACCGGCGGTCAGAAGGAGGCTTTCCTTCAGAAGGGACCGAAGATGAGAAATCAGTGTGTTTCAGATGTGGACATTTACGTCAAGATATTACCAATGAGGAGTTTTCAGATATTTCATGTCAAACAAACAAGCCTTGATTCTACTGGTTGAAATGCATAACTTTGGCTTATTGAATCTTGCACACTTTCGTGCTTTGCTGATTATCAGCGTGTCTCAGGGGTGTGGGTTCGAATCCCGGATGAGACTCAACCCAGAAAGTACTAGAATCTGTACTTTACCAAGAAAGTGTAATCCCAAATTTAACATATGTTACATTTGATCACTTTCTAAAATGGCATTGTGTATTTCAGGGTCTCAGGGGTTCAAAACATTTTTTAAAGTGACTTTAAGAAAGTAACTTGTCCTGGCTAAGTTTCCACTTGCCCTGCTTTTTATGACATAATCATGATGATGTGATTATGAAAGAATACATCAACATGGTATTTGATGATAATGTTCACTGGACTATTTATCGAGAAGTGATAAATGGCACAGAAAGATGACTCTACTTAATTATCATTGCCAAATGTAATAGCTACATTTTGAGCAGATATGAAATTAAATACAAGTTTATTTGCAGTTTGAAACCGAAAGCAGAGATTATCTAGTAGCCTACGGACAAGTAAGATACCAGTTTTTGATTGCCCGAATGAAAACTGACTTGTCCCGGGCGTCGGGCGATGGGATTTTTTAACCCCTGCGGTCTTCAATGATTTATTGTCGGTTGCCATTACTACACGACTATGATATTTTTAAACACTGTTTGTATGATGACGAGCAACGTGTATTGAAAATAACTCCTGTATGATTTGTAAACATGTTTCGTAGCTCCTCCTTGAACCATTTTCACTGGAACTTCTGAAACGTCGTTAGGAGTCATGAAGCTGTTATTCATGAGTTTGGTGTCTTCGTGTTCTTCGAACTTCGAAATGTCTATCGGAGTTCTCTTGTGTGCAGTTTCTGTTTTTAATCGTCTTAATGCACGGAAGACGCCCTCAGAAAACAACAATTCGTGCTAAGTAAGAAAAGCTCCCATACTTTACCACAGACTATTGTCTGTCGTAGCGCTAAGATATACCTACTTACATACTTTACCACAGACTTTTGTCTGTCGTAGAGTTTTGTTAGCCTTCTAGAACAAAGCCCTGGATATTCCCTTACCTTGTTTTACAGGTCAGTAACAGTTAGCCTTCACTATATATGTATAGATCTAGGTACTGGTACTAGTAGCGTACAGTTAGAACACGGGACATGGTAGTCAGTAGTCAGTTGTCGACTTCAGTGATAGCCAGACTCAATGTTCACGGGGCGAGGTAGTCAGTAGTCAGTCGTAGACTTCATTGATAGCCAGACTCAATGTTCACGCACTCTACACAAGGACTCCTGTAACATATCAGCGAGAAGCCAATCTCCTGGGCATATGCCGGTTTACTCAGGAACTAGTTTGCAATGTAAATGTGTAGCTGTATGGATAACAAGACTGTAATACACATGTGACAATAAATTTTGAAAATAATAGTGTTTGTTCAATTTCAATGAATATTTTAAATGTTTAGATATAATCTTGACGCTGGCCCATCTGAGAAGGTCTTTATTCTGACGAAGCAGACGCGTCATGTGCGGATTGATTAAGTGTGAAGCGTTTAAAGGACGTACACTCTTCATGACACACGTTAACCTAATGTTCCACACTCTGTAGAGGTGTACAAGTCGGCAGTATTAGATATCTGTCTGCAAAGATATGTTGTACGTTTTTGTAATTGATGTGTCACTTGCAGACATTGATAAGGAAATAACTGGGTGTTTTACCGTCCCGAGATTACGGCACAGGAATGCCCCCTGTTTTTAGGGTTGTTCAATTTCCTTTTGAACCTCAAATATTCCACAGATAGAATTTTCTGCTCTGTTACAGTTTTTCAATGTTATCTAACAACTGACATCACTGTTATTGCTTGCAACGCAGATTTTATGTTCGTGAAAGTAGTGGAAGTTACATGTTGACTTCGAGAACATTCGGTGAGTCTGGAATGTGTGATTGATCGTGTATGGTGAGTATTATTGATCGTGTGTGGTGAGTATTATCGATCGTGTGTGGTGTATATTATCGATCGTGTGTGATGAGTAATATTGATCGTGTGTGGCGAGTATTATTGGTCGTGTGTGGTGAGTAATATTGATCGTGTTTGGTGAGTAATATTGATCGTGTGTGGTGAGTATTATTGATCATGTGTGGTGAGTATTATTGATCGTGTGTGGTGAGTAATATTGATCGTGTGTGGTGAGTAATATTGATCGTGTGTGGTGAGTATTATTGATCATGTGTGGTGAGTATTATTGATCGTGTGTGGTGTATATTATCGATCGTGTGTGGTGAGTAATATTGATCGTGTGTGGTGAGTATTATTGATTATGTGTGGTGAGTAATATTGATCGTGGGTGGTGAGTATTATTGATCGTGTGTGGTGAGTAATATTGATCGTGTGTGGTGAGTATTATTGATCATGCGTGGTGAGTAATATTGATCGTGTGTGGTGAGTATTATTGGTCGTGTGTGGTGTATATTATCGATCGTGTGTGGTGAGTAATATTGATCGTGTGTGGTGAGTAATATTGATCCTGTGTGGTGAGTAATATTGATCGTGTGTGGTGAGTAATATTGATCCTGTGTGTTGAGTAATATTGATCGTGTGTGGTGAGTAATATTGATCGTGTGTGGTGAGTATTATCGATCGTGTGTGGTGAGTAATATTGATCGTGTGTAGTGAGTATTATTGATCGTGTCTGATAACTATTATTGATCGTGTGTGGTGAGTAATATTGATCGTGTGTGGTGAGTATTATTGATTGTGTGTGGTGAGTAATATTGGTCGTGTGTGATGAGTATTATTGATTGTGTGTGGTGAGTATTATTGATTGTGTGTGGTGAGTAATATTAGTCGTGTGTGATGAGTATTATTGATTGTGTGTGGTGAGTATTATTGATTGTGTGTGGTGAGTAATATTGATTGTGTGTGGTGAGTGATACTACTCGTGTGTTGTGAGTGATTGTTCGTGTCTGGTGAGTTATACTGATTGTGTCTGGTGAATGAGATTGGTCGTGTCTGGTATGTTATACTGATTGTGTCTGGTGAATGAGATTGGTTGTGCCTGGTGAATGAGATTGGTCGTGTCTGGTATGTTATACTGATTGTGTGTGGTGAATGAGATTAGTTGTGCCTGGTGAGTGAGATTGGTTGTGCCTGGTGAATGAGATTGGTTGTGCCTGGTGTGTTATACTGATTGTGTGTGGTGAATGAGATTAGTTGTGCCTGGTGAGTGAGATTGGTTGTGCCTGGTGAATGAGATTGGTTGTGTCTGGTGAATGTGATTGGTTGTGTCTGGTGAATGAGATTGGTTGTGCCTGGTGAATGAGATTGGTCGTGTCTGGTGTGTTATACTGATTGTGTGTGGTGAATGAGATTGGTTGTGCCTGGTGAGTGAGATTGGTTGTGCCTGGTGAATGAGATTGGTTGTGTCTGGTGAATGAGATTGGTTGTGTGTGGTGAGTTATAATGGTTGTGTCTGGTGAATGAGATTGGTTGTGTCTGGTGAATGAGATTGGTTGTGCCTGGTGAATGAGATTGTTTGTGTCTGGTGAATGAGATTGGTTGTTCCTGGTGAATGAGATTGGTTGTGTCTGGTGAATGATATTGGTTGTTCCTGGTGAATAAGATTGGTTGTGTCTGGTGAATGAGATTGGTTGTGCCTGGTGAGTGAGATTGGTTGTGCCTGGTGAATGAGATTGATTGTGTCTGGTGAATGAGATTGGTTGTGTTTGGTGAGTTATACTGGTTGTGTCTGGTGAATGAGATTGGTTGTGTTTGGTGAATGAGATTGGTTGTGCCTGGTAATGGGATTGGTCGTGTCTGGTGAGTGAGATTGGTTGTGTCTGGTGAATGAGATTGGTTGTGTTTGGTGAGTGAGATTGGTCGTGTCTGGTGAGTGAGATCGGTTGTGCCTGGTGTGAGATTGGTCGTGTCTGGTGAGTGAGATTGGTTGTGCCTGGTGAATGAGATTGGTCGTGCCTGGTGATTGAGATTGGTCGTGTCTGGTGAATGAGATTGGTTGTGCCTGGTGAGTGAGATTGGTCGTGTCTGGTGAGTGAGATTGGTCGTGTCTGGTGAGTGAGATTGGTCGTGTCTGGTTAGTGAGATTGGTTGTGTCTGGTGAGTGAAATTGGTAGTGCCTGGTGAGTGAGATTGGTCGTGTCTGGAGAGTGAGATTGGTTGTGCCTGGTGAATGAGATTGGTTGTATTTGGTGAGTGAGATTGGTCGTGTCTGGTGAGTGAGATCGGTTGTGCCTGTTGTGTGAGATCGGTTGTGCCTGTTGTGTGAGATTGGTCGTGTCTGGTGAATGAGATTGGTTGTGCCTGGTGAGTGAGATTGGTCGTGTCTGGTGAGTGAGATTGGTCGTGTCTGGTGAGTGAGATTGGTCGTGTCTGGTTAGTGAGATTGGTCGTGTCTGGTGAGTGAGATTGGTCGTGTCTGGTTAGTGAGATTGGTTGTGTCTGGTGAGTGAAATTGGTAGTGCCTGGTGAGTGAGATTGGTCGTGTCTGGAGAGTGAGATTGGTTGTGTCTGGTGAATGAGATTGGTTGTGTTTGGTGAGTGAGATTGGTCGTGTCTGGTGAGTGAGATCGGTTGTGCCTGTTGTGTGAGATTGGTCGTGTCTGGTGAGTGAGATTGGTTGTGCCTGGTGAATGAGATTGGTCGTGTCTGGTGATTGAGATTGGTCGTGTCTGGTGAGTGAGATTGGTTGTGAGTGAGATTGGTCGTGGTGAGTGAGATTGGTCGTGTCTGGTGAGTGAGATTGGTCGTGTCTGGTGAGTGAGATTGGTCGTGTCTGGTGAGTGAGATTGGTCGTGTCTGGTTAGTGAGTTTGGTTGTGTCTGGTGAGTGAAATTGGTAGTGCCTGGTGAGTGAGATTGGTCGTGTCTGGAGAGTGAGATTGGTTGTGCCTGGTAAATGAGATTGGTGGTCTCTGGTGAATGAGATTTGTTGTGTCTGTTGAGTGAGATTGGCCGTGTCTGGTGAGTGAGATTGGTCGTGTCTGGTGAATGAGATTGATCGTGTCTGGTGAGTTATACTGGTTGTGTGTTGTGAGTGAGATTGGTTGTGCCTGGTTAATGAGATTGGTCGTGTCTGGTGAATGAGATTGGTCGTGTCTGGTGAGTTATACTGGCTGTGTGTGGTGAGTGAGATTGGTTGTGTCTGGCATCAGATGAAGTGTAAGTAACACCAACACCAGCAATGCGTTTCAACCATTCAACCCACCTGACCATCTCCATAAACAATTATCTCCCCACCGACTTTCAAAATTAGCCTGCAGCATGTGAAAATGTCAATATGCCCAGACTGAGTAATGAAGTCTCGCTAACAGACAGAGAAGCAATACTTTCCCATCAATCTGGTTCTAAAGCAATCCAGGTAAAACATTATTTTGTAACGGAAGAAATTATATTCATCTCAGCCGAGATGACAACTGTGACAGTGATGCGACGATGGCAACAACTACCTCGAACGTCGTCAGCAAGAAATGTCACTGTCTTCATGAGCCAATCAATAACTCATTGGTGTTGCAGTTCCACAATTAATTGTCCACCTAAATTCGAAATGTCAACGCAAGAGAATACTCATTCGCCATTACAACATGCAAACAGTGATGACAACTGTATGGACGGGTCACGGAAGTTACATCTGACACCAGGTTTTTGCGAAAGGAGTATGTTCAGCCCCACCGCAAGCACCTGCCGCTCAAATAATGGTAATGTAACAGGATGTTGCTCCACTCCCAGCATTACACCTGTAATACAACGTTCCACACTCGGTCCGGACAATCCACCCAGCAGTACACCTGTAACACAACGTTCCACACTCGGTCCGGACAATCCACCCAGCAGTACACCTGTAACACAACGTTCCACACTCGGTCCGGACAATCCACCCAGCAGTACAATTGTAACACAACGTTCCACACTCGGCCCGGGCAATCCACCCAGCAGTACACCTGTAACACAACGTTCCACGCTCGGCCGGACAATCCACCCAGCAGTACAACTGTATCCACCCAGCAGTACAACTGTAACACAACGTTCCACACTCGGCCCGGACAATCCACCCAGCAGTACACCTGTAACACAACGTTCCACACTCGGTCCGGACAATCCACCCAGCAGTACACCTGTAACGCAACGTTCCACACTCGGCCCGGACAATCCACCTGTGGGTCATGTAAAAGCACATGCACCGGGAGATGTCATGCAGCATAATGGTTGTCAGGTCATGAACATTATTGACCGGGTTAACCCAAGCTGCTTGTTAGGCAGAGGGTTAATAGTCATATGACTTATGCCACCGGGTACCCATTCACTGCTGGGTGCACAGACGCTGTTTTCAAAAAAATGACTCGCCTGAGGTAAAACCACATGTGTCACGTGTCTTTCGTTGTAGGGGAAGATTCAAAGAGCTAGAAACTGTCAGGAATCAAGCTGTCACCCATCCAACGTTACATAACTTTAGTTGTGACCTGGGCTCTATGCACAAGACCAAACACCACCACTATGTCATATTGCTGCTGCATGTGTTTATGAATCACAATAAAATATCACAATGATTGATAACAGGTGCTCGAGAAAAGCCAAGCGTATTCTGTCTCCGTGGCATCCGTCACTCACTCACACAGAGGAAAACAATTGGCACCATTATCAAACACAGGACTCACAGACTGAAGACGAGAACAACTGGCACCATTATCAAACACAGGACTCGCAGACTGAAGACGAGAACAATTGGCACCATTATCAAACACAGGACTCGCAGACTGAAGACGAGAACAATTGGCACCATTATCAAACACAGGACTCACAGACTGAAGACGAGAACAATTGGCACCATTATCAAACACAGGACTCGCAGACTGAAGACGAGAACAATTGGCACCATTATCAAACACAGGACTCGCAGACTGAAGACGAGAACAATTGGCACCATTATCAAACACAGACGCAGACTGAAGACAACAATTGGCACCATTATCAAACACAGGACTCCCAGACTGAAGACGAGAACAAATTGGCACCATTATCAAACAAACACAGGACTCAATTGGCACCATTATCAAACACAGGACTCGCAGACTGAAGACGAGAACAATTGGCACCATTATCAAACACAGGACTCGCAGACTGAAGACGAGAACAAACGGCACCATTATCAAACACAGGACTCACAGACTGAAGACGAGAACAATTGGCACCATTATCAAACACAGGACTCGCAGACTGAAGACGAGAACAATTGGCACCATTATCAAACACAGGACTCGCAGACTGAAGACGAGAACAATTGGCACCATTATCAAACACAAGACTCGCAGACTGAAGACGAGAACAATTGGCACCATTATCAAACACAGGACTCACAGACTGAAGACGAGAAGCAATGAGACCGCCAACATCACTGTCATTGAGACAATATTTAAGTTTGAAGTATGAGAAACGGCCACATGATTACCAAACCGACTGTCAGCTGAGCTGACGGTGACGTCGGTGAGTCGGTGAGTCCCTGCTGACACCTGAGCCGAGTTGCCCCTTCAGGGGTAGAATAATGACGTCAACAGGTGCTCCTGGAGGCTGGGTAGCAAGTTGTGGAGTACCGGTAACTAGGTTCTATATTGTGGTACTGTTGTTGATTTGGACTGTGAATGTATGAATGTATTTCTGTTTGGTTTATATAATTTAGGTGTTGCTTCAGATTTGCGGCACTGTGTAATTATATTGATCACACTGTATATCAACGCGTCTCGCTAAGGTATTGTATCATTAGCGTCGTATTCTTTTATCATATCTATTGTATAACGAATAGTTTTATCATCAATGTACGTTAGCTATACATCCATGCATCAACATATAGCCTCCAAATAACACCCAGTCCACATCATGATCGGACACTGGATGAAACATTTTTCATGACACCGACATTGTCTGGGGTGGGATGAAGATGATGACACTAATTACATGAACATCATCTCATTTACATAATCTTAATCAATTGAACAGCTGAGTATAATCTACTCCACAATACATACACTACATAGGTGCAACGTGTTTTGTGTGAAAAGTGGACACAGAAAAAACCATATCACTATTCGCGGATAGTGCCCTGTTTCCCATCTGTCAAGAAGCTTACAGTGGAGTGACACACCCTTTGAAAGACTCTTCAGGGAGTAATCTCATTCTCCACAGGCACCAATGATATGTCTGCATGGAGTCTTGCGGCAGAGACTGCCACTTCCTTCATGGTCCACCTTAATCATAGGGCTCAGTCGTGGTGTACGTGAGCAGAGAACGTTAGTGGTTTCCAACGTCATGGAGGCCGGCGCCAACCCAGGGACCGAACATCTGATCTGAAAATTTAGGGAAAACTACTACTACTACTACTACTACTACTACTACTACTACTACTACTGCTGCTGCTGCTGCTACCACTACCACTACTGCTACTGCTACTACTACTACTACTACTACTACTACTACTACTACTACTACTACTACTACTACTACTGCTACTACTACCTGGAATATAAGTTTGAGTCCGTTCAAGATATTAATAAAAGGTGGAAACCTGCCTCAATTATGCTTCACGTGTTTGGCTGAGGTCACATTGTTTACTGTCCATCAAGTGACTACCTTCCAGCTTGCGGTTTATCCCGAACATCATGTACATGTACCTCTTGTGGCGTAGATTCAGTTTGGATGAACTGTGTCAACGGTGTATTACACGTGTAACATTTATTGTGAGTTGTCTCACTATATGGAGACTAGTAGTATCGCAGATCGTAATTGTATTGCGCTTTTCCATAACAGACACAGAAAACGATATTGTTTGCTCATATATCATACAAACTAGCATCGTTATAAATGTCTGATTCATCACTCTACAGCAGAACATTTCTTTTAGGTCTTCAAGATTTTTTCTGAGACAAAGTTTATGAGAAAGTTATGATGAACTATCTGAGTCACACCGAGCTACAGACCTAACGCACCTGTCAATAGTCCTGCTGCCGCATCTTGATACACACATCTATCAAGAATGTGTCACACCACTGAGATACTTTTCTTGTCAGGCTAAGGGGATCTCAGCACGAACCAACCTCACCATCACATCAAAGGACAGTTCTTATTTGCATGGATTAAACTTTGTACGATCATAGAGATTCACCAAGTCCGTTAGAGTACACTCTTAGATTCTATTTAAATATCAGACTCTGTAGGACGACCTCCGTCACCCCTGTGTCACCAGCTTCCCCACGGGAGCTCATATCAAAGATGGAGCATATCTGGATGGATTGATTTGAAACTAAAGACATTCATTGTATTGACGTCTTGACCTTCAGCGTCTTTGATGATAAATGAGCATTTAGGTTGGAGTTCTGTTCATGAATAGTAAACAGGATAAAATCCATAATAGATGGAAAACTCATGATGCACAAAGAACATTGGCACTTTCTGATCATGAAACAAAACAGACCTAACAATGAGTTCAGTATCATTAATATATCGAGTTTGGGAAACTGGAAACCATAACTGGACCAGCACTTATTAAAAATAATGGACTTGCATTTGTAGAGAGAGAGAGAGAGAGAGAGAGAGAGAGAGACACACACACACACACACACACACACACACACACACACACACACACACACACACACACACACACACACACACACACACACACACACACACACACACACACTTAACAGTGTCATTGATATATCATCCACAGGCATGAGTTTATTGGTGGTCCCAAATCGTATAATCTATCTTTAAAGCAAAAAGAAACGTTACCAAGAGAGAACAAAGCTTCTTCACTATGCGACGAAACAGATTCCACCAGTGCAAAAGGTAAAATAATGATTAAACATCGTGAATGGATCACTGATCACACGAGGTATTCACCACGATGTCAAGAACGACCTACACATCCGATGACACATGCCATTCAAACATTTTGTAGAAAAAGGCGATTTTAGCGTAACGTAATTGATAATGTCCATGCAACCTTGTATGAGAACATGATGAAATAATATCAATGAAAGAATGTGTCCGTAACATGTCACGGACTCACACGTTATTAGTTTCCATTATGAAGATGTACAAGTAGTTTTGGATTGTGACATTTAGTAACGAGATCTTCAGAGAGCTCCAAACATCCAATATTAAAGTAACGTGTAGTTCAGGTAATATATCGTGCCAGACAGGTGTGTTTGTTGGGCGATAGTAACAACCACAAACGTACATCAATATAATTCCACAGGTGAAAAGGAAAACTTGCATTATTGTTTCAAGACAGGTGGTAATACACTGCATTGCTGCTGCAATTACGGATGTATCAGCATGTCTCCTATGGTGTGACTATGACGTCATTTCAACTATAACAGTTGATTTAAGATAGCCAAAACATAATCGCAATGCTTCTGCAATGTACGTTCGACAACAATGTACGTACGACAACAATGTACGTACGACAACAATGTACGTACGACAACAATGTAAGTAGGTGTGAACTTTACGTTGCCTGGTATATGGATGGATCACTGAAAGTCAATGTTGACACTTCCGGCAGCACATACAACTTGCATGAAATAGGTGAGTGTTTGTTGCCAAACGTCACAAAGAGTATAACAGTGGCAGTGGCCTTTAAACAAAGCGTCTTGACGGGAGAAGGAAAGTTCGGGAACGTTACCTCTGTACCGTTGTCCATATGGACAACCTGACTGAGTACTCATTGCTCACAGGAATTAATCTCCTAAGTATGCCCTCAAGGTACAGACCACCTTTCCCCGGAACGGAATGGAGTCCGTGATTCTGCTGATTGGGCCAATGGAAATGTTATTAGTTAATGGTAGGACATCGAACCAACAAATAACTCAATTGATTTGATGAGTGTTCAGCATATGTTAAAGCTCCTAAATACACCTTTTTCTTCATGAGAAAACATGGTCCGGGAATTGACATTACAGAGTTCACCTTGTTAGTTGTTAAAGGCTATAGTTGTAACCCCACACATTTCATCGGTGCTCAAAACATACTGCCCTGGTTTATCGTGCAATAGACGGTGTTATCGATGCTATGATTGCTTTGTTTCGCAACACGATGAATATGGAAAGCAGGAACCAATTAATCAATCGGTCTGTCAATCAATTAATCAGTCAATCAAGTTTCGTGTCACGTGATTCAAGTGTCACGTGATTCATTGTAGAATACACAATCTGATATGAACAGTTTCGAATATGCTGATTCTGTTCAAGCCTGCCGCCATTCAATCTGGCTGACGAACACGAAACGTTTATGATTAAGGCAAAGTGACGATAATTATGTGTCAGTTCACAATCATGTTAAACCTGTTGTCCTGGAATAAACGGAATTTGAAGTATCTATTATTTACTACATTTTTATGGAAAAGCCTTACTTTGGTACAGTCCATTCTCATGCATAGAACCCGTGAAGATCCGGGTTAGAATTGGTCATCAGTAACCCATGCTTGTCGTAAGTGGCGACTAACGGGATCTGGTGGTCAAGCTCCCTGACTAAATTGATCGAAGCTCATGATATTGATCACTGGATTGTTTGGTCGAGAATCGATTATTTACAGACCGCCGCCATACAGCTGGAATATTGCGGCGTTAAACAATAAACAACAAACAAACTCATGCATAGAATGCATACTGAAAATACACCTCAACGTACCTACGGGCCTACACATGCTGCAGGCACAATGGCATGTGACCTCAATGATATCAAACCGGCTATACACATTTGCGAATATCCGTTTTATTTTCAGTTACTTGAGCTACTATAACGCAGTGTCATAGAGCTATTTCATCTTCCACGCCTACGGTCGTCACGATATGGCTGCAATATTGCCGATGTGACGTTAAATTTTAACTCACTCACTCACTCCACGCCTACGGCTGGATTAACAATGGCAGACATGAACCTGTGCAAGAGCTGAATAGAATGACCGTAAATAGCATCCTGTCACCTGTGTAAACCTCATATCAAGGAAAATCCCATACATGCCTCGTGTCTGCAAGTCTGAAAGATTCACCACAGAGCCGACTCTATCACTGAAAAATCTGCCTTAGTTAAGCTGGTTTAAACTGCCCACTCCATCCTACGGCAATCCCAAACCAGAGGAGTGATCCTGTGTAGGAGAAGGACACATCCTCTCGAGGTCCCCTTGTAGATTAATCGTACTTTGGCTAAGTGCCATTGACATGTCTGTATTTAACCATGGTCGCACCTGCACTCGCACTTTCATCAGAGATTCCAGTAATGGAGTTTATGAGAAGTGGACATAAGTACTGCTAATTTAACGGACTCACTCACAGATGTCCTGACTCAATACAGACAAAATATTTCGTGGATATCCCTGAAGATCACTGAAAGTCAATGTTGACACTTCCGGCAGCACATACAACTTGCATGAAATAGGTGAGTGTTTGTTGCCAAACGTCACAAAGAGTATAACAGTGGCAGTGGCCTTTAAACAAAGCGTCTTGACGGGAGAAGGAAAGTTCGGGAACGTTACCTCTGTACCGTTGTCCATATGGACAACCTGACTGAGTACTCATTGCTCACAGGAATTAATCTCCTAAGTATGCCCTCAAGGTACAGACCACCTTTCCCCGGAACGGAATGGAGTCCGTGATTCTGCTGATTGGGCCAATGGAAATGTTATTAGTTAATGGTAGGACATCGAACCAACAAATAACTCAATTGATTTGATGAGTGTTCAGCATATGTTAAAGCTCCTAAATACACCTTTTTCTTTATGAGAAAACATGGTCCGGGAATTGACATTACAGAGTTCACCTTGTTAGTTGTTAAAGGCTATAGTTGTAACCCCACACATTTCATCGGTGCTCAAAACATACTGCCCTGGTTTATCGTGCAATAGACGGTGTTATCGATGCTATGATTGCTTTGTTTCGCAACACGATGAATATGGAAAGCAGGAACCAATTAATCAATCGGTCTGTCAATCAATTAATCAGTCAATCAAGTTTCGTGTCACGTGATTCAAGTGTCACGTGATTCATTGTAGAATACACAATCTGATATGAACAGTTTCGAATATGCTGATTCTGTTCAAGCCTGCCGCCATTCAATCTGGCTGACGAACACGAAACGTTTATGATTAAGGCAAAGTGACGATAATTATGTGTCAGTTCATAATCATGTTAAACCTGTTGTCCTGGAATAAACGGAATTTGAAGTATCTATTATTTACTACATTTTTATGGAAAAGCCTTACTTTGGTACAGTCCATTCTCATGCATAGAACCCGTGAAGATCCGGGTTAGAATTGGTCATCAGTAACCCATGCTTGTCGTAAGTGGCGACTAACGGGATCTGGTGGTCAAGCTCCCCTGACTGGGTTGATCGAAGCTCATGATGTTGATCACTGGATTGTTTGGTCGAGACTCGATTATTTACAGACCGCTGCCATACAGCTGGAATATACAATTAACAATAATAAACAATAAACAACAAACAAACTCATGCATAGAATGCATACTGAAAATACACCTCAACGTACCTACGGGCCTACACATGCTGCAGGCACAATGGCATGTGACCTCAATGATATAAAACCGGCTATACACATTTGCGAATATCCGTTTTATTGTCAGTTACGTGAGCTACTATAACGCAGTGTCATAGAGCTATTTCATCTTCCACGCCTACGGTCGTCACGATATGGCTGCAATATTGCCGATGTGACGTTAAATTTTAACTCACTCACTCACTCCACGCCTTCGGCTGGATTAACAATGGCAGACATGAACCTGTGCAAGAGCTGAATAGAATGACCGTAAATAGCATCCTGTCACCTGTGTAAACCTCATATCATGGAAAATCCCATACATGCCTCGTGTCTGCAAGTCTGAAAGATTCACCACAGAGCCGACTCTATCACTGAAAAATCTGCCTTAGTTAAGCTGGTTTAAACTGCCCACTCCATCCTACGGCAATCCCAAACCAGAGGAGTGATCCTGTGTAGGAGAAGGACACATCCTCTCGAGGTCCCCTTGTAGATTAATCGTACTTTGGCTAAGTGCCATTGACATGTCTGTATTTAACCATGGTCGCACCTGCACTCGCACTTTCATCAGAGATTCCAGTAATGGAGTTTATGAGAAGTGGACATAAGTACTGCTAATTTAACGGACTCACTCACAGATGTCCTGACTCAATACAGACAAAATATTTCGTGGATATCCCTGAACTGCTGGGTTTATTGGACTTGATATATTCAGCTGATTCCAGCGTGATTGATCGACGCATTGGACAATAACACATTAAGTAGTCTACCAAGGAAAGTAAGACAGTTGTATGACGATAGCTTAGAGAAAGCCGTTGTGTTTATTACTCCCCGAGTCACCTACAACATCGCCCGGGTAGTGTACGGGTTTTCTTTTGGCTCAAGTTGATCTGTAAATCAATCCATAACACTCACATAACCTCTAATAGTATGAAAGCTGAATGTCTCCACATATAGATGAGCTAGGGCAAATAAGATGGAAGTTTTTAATTCAAATGGAGGTATTTGTCAACATTAATCTTTCATGCGACCAAAATCAATTTAATGGTGTTTAAATACGAACACCTTAGGATTTTTTCTAAAACCTATTTTGTCCCTGAAAATGTTGCTGAATCAATTTGTTATCAGCTGGTAGAAAATAACTGTTAACTGCACGTGCTTGGTGATCTAATCCCAAACTTGTCTGTCTCCTACCTTCACAGAGGTAGATTCCTGTCTGTAATGGAACTGCTGGAACTGACTACAATGAGAATGATGAAATGAAGACATAAAACAGATCTAGTGAAAATAGCATTATAGAAGTTTATAATAAGTCGGAAAAGTGTTTAAAGTTTTCTACACACAACTTTTTAAAAGGTTTTTAACCAAATTTCGCTGTGGGAACCATAATTTACGTATTGGGTCAGGACGTTGGGAAAGTGTCTCAGTTGAAAATAGAGTGTGTTTATATTGTGAAAAGATGTATTCAATAAGTTTGCTTTGAGGATGAAGAACATTTTCTTTTTAATTTGTCCATTGTATGAAAACTTAAGAAATGAATACATACATATTGCAAAAGGAGTATTATTATAATGTTACATAATATCATGTCAGTTTGTAACAAGCAGCACGCCTGCAAGTTAGTTAGTAGCTTTGTATATTGTACAGCTTTAAATTAAGACAAAACTGGATTGAAAACAATTGTAAATGATTTAAATGTATCATGTAGGCATATTTAAATGTTGTTGGTAAATCATTAAAATATTGTCACATGTCATAATTTATATAATGAGGTACTCTGTCAAGTATATTAAAGTACTATGTATGTGAATTATGGGCCGGATGGCCTACATTTCTGAAATAAAACCAATAAAATCAAGTCTGGAAAGGCAGTGTTTAAAGTTTTCTACACTAAGAAGAAGTTACAGTTCAATTAAAGTTTTTTTAGTGTTACATTGTGGGTAAGGCAGGGAATGTTTGGTTAATGTTACATTGTGGGTAAGGCAGGGAATGTTTGGTTAATGGTACATTGTGGGTAAGGCAGGGAATGTTACATTGTAGGGTATTTAATCATATTGAGCGATACTACTATATTGGACAAGGATAAATAGTTTGCGTGTTTTGTGATGGGAAGATCAGGTTAATAACGGTGTCCCAAACACACTGAAAGCGAGTATCACGAAGTACAGTGATCAGTCGAACTAGACATACAGATAAAGAAATGTGTATGTATTTCCTTGCAGTTAACGATGAACGCAGGGTGTTCTGTAGATGCCAGGGGAACTCTTTAAACAGAACGTGTATACAATACCCTGCCTCTATTATCACGGTGGACGTATTCCCCAGGGAGATACAATCACCAAGGTGATGTATGGTAGCTTAGATGTGTAAGAAACGATCACACGTGTAGTGTTAGCTTATACTGTGATCAATATAAAATGGTTTAGATCGGTGACAGGTGCGATATAACAAGCTTACCGACGGGACAAATCGATAGGGTACCAAGTTCAGAATGTCCAATGGAATTTCGTTTGTATACATTAAGTGTCTTTGACAAAGGTCTGTCTGTGAGATAATTCATTTTGAGCTGTTCACACTACCGAATTCCCAGGGAAAGCTAAGTAAGAGTGGCAGAGTGGTACTTCACTCCAGAAAACAAGTCAGTTTGTAGTTGAGCTGAAAATGTTTTTTATTGATTCTTTTTGTTTGCTTGAAAAAAAACCCAAACACGTTGAATCATTACATTCCGTGTTCGGTAGCTTAATAGCAACACTTCAAAGGCAAGAGTCATCGTACCACTGCTACGGGGCTAGGTTATGTGGGAAGCTCCACAGCTGATAGAACTGAACGTGTCTAATGACGTCTTATCCTGCATTGGTATTTCACATGACACCACAGCATTTGGCCTGAATAACTGGTTAGAATGGAAAACATACAGTGTATACTTCCGGACTTTGTTAGCCATTCATATGTTTAGGTGCATGCATTGTGTACGTTTTGTATCTGTTATACAACGCTTAGAGGCTAATGCTTCTCTTCATTAAACTGAAGTACAAATCCATATATCTTGTGTTCCCAAGCTGCATATTTGTCTGTCTGTTTGTCTTTGTTTCGTGTAACGCCGCAGTGATTGGCATCGAAGCATAATAGCAAGCAAAGTCAGCTCTTACATTATTTGACAGATATTCACAAACACATTGGTATAGCATCCTCACTATATCGGAGATATCTTGTAAACATGGAAATTGTTTTGTCGTCTATATACACGTAGAGATAATTAATAGAGTCGCTGCCCAATAACATTAATAATGATTCTGGAATGTGCACGATATGACTCTGATTGCACGATATGACTCTTATCGCAAGATAAGGCTCTGACCTCATTGTATGAATCTTGCGGCATAATATGACTATATTCCACTACCTGAATCCTATTGGACGATATGACTCCTTTTAGACTATATGACTCTTATTGCACGACATGACTCTTATTGCACGATATGAGTCTTATTGCATTATATAACTCTTTTTGCACTATATGCCAATTGTTCAACTCTGTAAGTTTTATTTCACTATATAACTCTTATTGCACTATATAACTCTTATTAACCGCCTCCGTGGTGTAGTGGTTAGAGCGTCCGCCCGGAGAGCGGAAGGTCGCGGGTTCGATCCCCGACCGCGTCATACCAAAAGACGTTAAAATATGGTACTTGTTGGTCCCTGCCTGACGCTCGGCATTAATGGGTACAACAAGGACTGGTCGGCTCGGAGTCAGTTTTATGTGTCTGAGTGGGGTACTCATGCTTCACTGCGGCATGGTATCTCAGTGGGCTAGCACTATAAAACCAGCTTAAGTCTGGGCTAGCACAAGCAGCCGCACATACACATACACACGTATGCACGTCGTCATATGAGCGAAATATTCTCAAGAACGACGTTAAAAGCCAATTTCACCTCACCTATAACTCTTATTTCACTATATAACTCTTACTGCATAATATAACTCTTATTTCACTATATAACTCTTATTGCATAATATAACTTAATATAACTCTTATTTCACTATATAACTCTTATTGCATAATATAACTCTTATTTCACTATATAACTCTTATTGCATAATATAACTCTTATTTCACTATATAACTCTTATTGCATAATATAACTCTTATTTCACTATATAACTCTTATTTCATTATATAATTCTCTTCATGACCCCGGATTTCACAATATGACTGTATAGTTTTGCACTATATGACTCTAACGCACTTTACGATTCTATCATGCTCCTCTACTCCCTACAGAATGTACATCTCCTATACATTTGTCATCAGATGGCGGTCTGTCTCCAGGGAAGACATGATCTATGAAGAGCATTGAAGACCCGAGGGAAGATCGTAATTATATTGTTCTCAGTACTGAATTATTTTATCTCATGGAACCCTGAGTTAGGAAAGTTGAACCTGGCTTCCAGGCGACGCATATAAAACAGTGGATGATTTCATGATATGTCAGGGCATCACGAGCAAGACGTGTTCTCCCATCAGTCTTGCTTGATAGGTGAAGGTTGATAATGAGAAACGTCTCCTTAGGGCCAGGGCCTCCTTTCACAAAGCACTAAGGTGATCGCAAGTCACTAAGGTAACCTTAGTGCAATGTTTAAGAATTGGAGTTAAGGTTAACCTTAGTAAAGGTTGCTTCGTGAAAGGAGCCTCTGGTCGGCAGAACAGGACTGGTTTCATGATTCCCCCAGTGTGTTGGAGCAGATGTTTACCCTTTTATAAGCTATCTATGAGTCTGTTGTTGGTTCATGTCCATCACGGATCTCTGTTTTGTCTGGTCCGGAATATTACATTTATGTCAGTGTCTGTTTGTCGCCATATTTAGCGATGTTCACGGTTTGTGATACTTGAGACCGGACCAGGCAACCCAGTGATTGGGGTACGACGACGTGCACTCCACCACGTCACGGAACCTCACCAACCAAGTCGCACAGTCGCCTCTAACGATCTGCATGGGTTGTGTTGAAACTAATTGCTTAAAGGAATATTGTCGAAATATAGGTGCAATCAAAAGTAAAACACACAAAACAAAATGACGCTAATTCTTCTCGAAATAATAACAGTAAAGCTAAAAAGTAATATATGGAGGAGAGGTAATGCAATTTGTGGTAGTAGTAGTAGCAGCAACAGCAGCAGCAGCAGCAGCAGCAGCAGTAGTAGTAGTAGTAGTAGTAGTAGTAGTAGTAGTAGTAGTAGTAGTAGTAGTAGTAGTAGTAGTAGTAGTAGTAGTAGTAGTAGTAGTAGTAGTAGTAGGAGAGGTCACAGTTACTGTTTGACAGTGTGTTTATGCAGTGTTATTGGATGCAGTGTTGCCATAGGCTCTTGGCGCAGCCTTGATACCTACACTTTTTCGTTCTTGGAATCTGAAAATCTTTCCACACTTTTATAAAATAATCATGCAAATATTAGAAGTCAGCGACATCAGAATAACCAGCCCTGATAATCCGACAACAAAGATTAAACCGAGGGTAGACAGTCAACCCACACCCATGGATCACAGAGAGACCGCTGACACAGTACCAACAACCACTCACAGCCTGTATAAGACAGAAAGTGTTTGTTTGTTGCATGCCGCCCCGGTACGCCTGCCATGTGACGGAAGTCTGTAAACCCTTTCTGTACCCGTCAGAAATCTCCTCTAAGAGAAGAGTCGACTGTACGATTCAGGCTGTGTCATGAGCATGCGTACATTAACCAATATCGAACAGTGTTCGCCAAACGGTGAATTGTTTTTGACACTCTGAATCTTTATGCATACATCTGAACATGGAACGGAAGAGCCTGTATCACGTATCTCGTTGTATTTCCAGTTCAGGTTGGTAAATTCAGCATAGGAGAATTGGCTATTAGATAGTTACTGAACGATATCAGATGATGAAGCTACCAGAGGCTTAAGTCAAACATTAATTACAAATACCTTGTCTGACTTTGTCACTACGAGCAGACATCCCGATTCATATGCACAAAGAAACTGATTTCAAGTTAGGGACCACAGTTGGTGCACTCTTTGCTCATAACCCAAATCTTACGCAGATGTTATCAATGAGGAAGTCAAACATTTCACATACTGTTTTCTCAATAAAATTCAGCTGACTTTTAATCATTTCTGATAAAGTAGAAGTATAAACTATGTCTGGACTCGTCACGAGGGCACAGCTCCTAGACTGGCTGATCACTTATGACTGCCTCACTTCTATTCAGGAGTTGATAGGTAGTGTGATGGTCGGACTCACTCTCATACTCACATCTTTGAGCAAGTTCTAATTCCTCACACTCTTCACTGTGGCTACTTCATGGGTCATCATTCAGCTGAAGGAAAGCCCGATACAGTCATCCGACGGTTACTACATTGGGAAAACAGACGAGCTAAGGTTTAGCGATAAAACACCAAGAATAATGGATTCTCGCGCTATACCGATTTATTAACTTTACACAGCAATTTGCAGCGTATCAGACAGCTGGACCACCTGTGAAACGTCTAAACATGGATCAGCTGTGAAATGTATTCAACTATTTCTCGTTAGTTAGAGATATTTTGATCCGACCATGACTTGTTCAACCTTGTTTATCCAGGAACTGGGAGCCATGGCCTCCTGGGATTAAATCGTGGAGAAGTGGAGCTAACACAATTACATGTTGTCAACTGTTGCCTGACACGTTGTTAAATAATATTGTTCTAAAATCGATAAAAATGCTTTCCCTATGTGGGAGATCGGAATCAGATTACACTGTTGTCATTAAATTCCGATTAACGCGAATTATATGTAAACAGTACTACATGCAGGTAATAAAGGAATCGGGACAACAGAGTGTTTATCTATAACAGTGTTTGTGATAGAGGACACGGTTGTTTAGAGAGTGATCACACATGGTATGGGGTTGAATGAAATATGTCTATCTCTCTGTGGGTATTGTTACATAACTCTATTGATTCCCCTTATTTAGGGAGTGAAACTTGTATAACTATTGATCTTCGATTCTGCCGTTACAGTGTTTATGGTGTATTTAGTTACTGGGTTTGTGGTATCTCATCAATACCTGTACTCTATGTATGGTCACAGGTGTCCCCCGCCGTGATATTGCTGGAATATTGCTTTAAGTGGCGTAAAACTAGACTCACTCACTCACTATTCATGGTCACAAATCATGAAATAGTCCACTGTTTAGGAGTGTCCATAAACAGGCAGTTCCACGTTGTCCTAAATGCCGACGTCCATAGCTTGTCAAGAAAATCTACAAAAACGATGTTTGTTTCCTTGGTGTGACCATAAATGTGCATATTAACGACAGCCAGTTAATTTCAATATGAATCAAATAGAAACAAGAACCCCTTTCAAAATGAGCCCGGTGTGCACTCTTCACAAACTCCTGTGTTGTGAAATCAAAAGAAACACTTGTATTTGTTAAAGAAATGACAGATACAGCATTCCTTCTGTAACTAACTCCCCAGGCCCCCACCAGGAGCAATAAGCGGTCACGTCCTCATGCCACGGAGTCATCACTCTGAAATGTATCACTGATAAAGGGGTGCATTGTAACATAGCGACTATGTTGTACGTGTGTTTTGTGGAAGCAGTATTTTGTCTGTGGGTAAGCCATCGGCGCATGAGCAAACGTAGTTATATGAATTTATACGTTCATAATACGATAGATGACATTGATATTACACATCAACTAACTGTACCAACAATAGATGATGATACAAATATCGAAACCTTTTTCTCTTTTATACATGTTCTGTTGTTGCAATGTCCGCCTGTACTCGGCGTAGGAACAAATATGAACACGTGTTTACATTTATCCAGGCATAACATGCCGACACTGAAACTGCTTGCTCATCGGACACAACTAATTCTATCACGAAATGCAATCATATGAGAATTCGACCGTAGAATCTTTGCGACATATTCTGAATTCATTTAAAATTTGTAGTTTATAGACAACGATGATTACGTTTCGGCACACCAAAAGCTTTACGCCAACTACAACGACGGCGCAAAGCACCGCTGAAGGGAAAGATATCTAATTTCAAGTACGATCCATACATCTTTGAAGGAGCATTTCCAGGACTGAATCTTTATCCCCAATTTAATACTGAACCTGAAGGATCCTAGATGGGGCTCGCCAGTTCCACTGATTACCGGCTGTTACGATTTACAATAGGACGATGGGTTACGTTTGAAAATATCGGTGATAAATCCACATCGGTCAGTGGCACTATGATTAAACCACACAGAAAATGTTGATCTGACCTTTGTATGACCTTGCCCGAGATTCCCCAAACTTCATAGAACGATCAGTGGTTATGAGATTTAGATTCCCTGACAGCAGTTTTATTATAGTCGTCACGCACTAGTCACGCTGTAGTCACGCTGTAGTCACGGAGCCAAATACGTTATGCTAGTCTGCACACATCTCATGCAGAAGAAATAACAACCAGACCGAGAGATCTCCCGGCAAGTTACTTGTAGAAGTCAAGAGAGACCTACATAGGCTATCGCAGAGAGAGGATTGTGTAGTTCCTGGATAATTCTGTCTCTTCCATTCATTGACACTGACACTGACACTGACACTGACACTGACTAATTCTGGCAGACAGTGACAGCTCAGATTAAAAACACCCTTGCAGACACAAAAGATCACATTCCATATTTGGAATCACATGTCATATGATTTTAGATGAATAATAGTGAAACGAGACGTCTTGTGTGTTGTCTTGTGTTTTCAACAAGACTGGCTCTGTCTAAGTACAAGTGTACATAAACCTCACTCGGCGTTGATCCAGACATCAAACGGATTGCAGAGAAGTACAACCCTTGGGCCTTCCTTAACACCTTCAGCAGCCATGGAACATTCCCCAGGAGATTGACCTGGAAGAGAATTGTGAAGGATGCTATCAAAGGGAAAGAACACGACATATGGAAAAAACTGAAACTGACCCCGACCTAAGACACTTCCCACTGATTCATCCAGTAATTTCCCCCAACAAAGCGTTGGTAACAGGGAAGAGAGTTCCTGAGTATAAAGCAAGCTGCAGCCTTTGTGATCCAGATGTGCGCCATGTGGAGGCCAGGAAATGTCCAGGGTGTGTGCCAACTGTGCAGGGACAGTTACAGTTACCTATCCATACTGTGTGCATGTGTCCTGAGACAGGAGAACAGAGAGACAATCTCTGCTGCAACATAGTGGACAGATGTTGGAGGTCAGTGTGGCTCTCCATCAGAAGTCTGATGTGGAATTGGTATGCTGTCTCCTGTCCTGCCATCCTCCTGTGCCAGATTCGGACGTTGAACTCACATTTTCTGAAGTAGCAATAAAAGGCTTACATCAATTCCAAAGAGTAACTGTTATCGAAAAGGAATAGTATAATCACCGTTTCTAAAGCTACAAGTAATCATAACTTTGCATGCTTTTATAATGTAAAGTTGTCATAATATATTACTCTTGTAACTCAAGAATAAAGAATATATATATATGGTCTGTTCATGCCAGGTACTATAGCAATAGTTGATTGCAATATGCGGAGAGGTCGGTACGAATAGTACGTTGATCATGCAGACTTGTCAAGTATTAATCGTAAACACATTTGATCGACTTTTTTGAGATTTCAGATTTCTTGTGGCTGTGGAAAGGACTTTGTGCTATTTATGTACAGTTAAAAGACGTGAAGGATGATATGGAAAGCAGGCTCAGAACAACAGCGAACGTGGAGTCACAGCAATTGACACTTCATTGATTAGTTTAAGACGTAAGAGTCACATCCATATAGTAACTTCATAATGGAAAACTGATATATACATTTAACACGAAATAAGCTCCCCATTATGAGGACACATTTCATCGAGATGGTACTTACTGAAGCTTGCAGGTTTAATTTCATTTCACAATGTTGGAAAAAGTTTCAATTTATGATGATTATGCGTGTTTAGACGGTATATGTTTAGACGGTATATGTTTAGACGGTATATGTAAGTGCTGCCTTGTGACATGTGTACGTTCGTATACAGCGTATGTCGCATAATGGCGTTATAAATAAAACAGTTTCAGGCTTTGATGACGAAATCCAATCCTCCTCAAATAATGCGCCCAGTCTTGTAATTACATAATGAGGCAACATTTGCTGAAAACATGAGGATTATGATTGTTCGATTGTATTCAGAAGACCCATATGATGAAACTTAATCAGACCGTTGTTCATTTGTAGAGTATTTAGCTCTGACCAGGCTGAATTTATGATCGAAATGCAAGAACATCAAACAGCACACAGGGGCATACAACAGAGAGGAACGTTGACTATGGATAGACAACTTCTTTATTGCAATACATGAGACGTTTCTGTGTAGATCCTAACACCGTTATCAGGCAAATGATCTGCACCGAAACGTCGCATCTATTGCAATAAAGAAGTTGTCTCTCCATCAACAGTGTTCCTCGTCATCATGCCAGCTTCTATATGCCACTTAAAGAAGACATACAATTTAATCACAATGTCATCATGACACATAACGGTATCTCAAAATAGCTTCAGCTCAGCTGAAGACTTCATAGTACTGAAGAACTGAAGACTGAAGAACGGCGTGTCTGGTTTAACTCAGTGTGGCAGGGCGAGTCAACACCAGGATCTGGTGATACCGCGGTGGTAGTAGTACACGTTGCTAAAGGCTGTCACTCATATTGGCACTCACAACAACGTGTCAATTACAGTTATCGTCTCACGTCACAGAGCTCATCGTGTATGGCCGTTACTCGCTGTGTACAACTGGTTCAAGATAATGTCAGAGTTGATGTGACTTGATTTACAAGTCGGAAGACACAGAAGCCGTTATTTGGAGAGTGTTTACTGCGTATAGAAAAATACTTGTGTTCAATGGATGACATACGTATGGTTTACTTTTCGTAGGTATTTAAGTATAACAATATTTACTCACAGTTCTCACACACGTTATTATTGGCTGTTCAATAGACTTATAGCCAAAAAAACATTTCCATACAAATGGCAGATCTCCATTTTACGATTATAACCAAACTAGAAGCCTATACTCACTCACTCAGTGACACACATTAGATCCAGAGCACCATACATATCTGGTGGGGAGAGTTACAGTGATTGTATATGGTAACCAAAACATACTGCTTAATAATAAATCACATATAGTTTTGATACTCAAATTCCTCCTATGTAGATGAGTGAAACAAAGCACTCCCTTACGCCTAAGGAAAAAACAAAAACAATCCTTGACCTTTCAAAAGTTATTGTTAATTAGATCGAGTTTCACAGAAGTATATGCGTAATTCCGACACACATATTCTCACCCAAATACGCATACTCTTGATGGTACTATGAGGCTATTGAAGTGCATTACTATTTTGAGATTTACATACATTCCGCTTGAAATATGATTAACTATTACATTAATACTTAGTCGGTACCTTTACTCTTGCATTTCAAACCACCGTCGATTATTCTTCTGTCACTTTCCACATATGACATGATAAAGCCGGATATGATTCTCGCAGAAATATATAGAATATATATATGTAAGATATTCATGGATAATAATTATTACACAATCTAATGAACCAGTGGACAAATAGACAAGTCAAGCAGTAAACCAGTCGACCAGTCAATCAATATTTCTGTTGCTGGAGGCCACAGGACCATATCATAGATTATATTTGACATTAAGGCGGCTGTTTTGTAGAAGAACGTCAAGGTTTATACGTTCAGACAGTATTCAACGTTAGATCACTATGTCTAACAGCATAACAAGTTAATAATGATGTATGACTTATTATATCCTCATTATCACTAGGCGTGAGTGGATGTGTGTTTTCTAAACATTTCCAAGGAATATACATTTGTGTTATGCTGTACAATTTTCACAAACGATAAGCCATACAAGCTTTAGAAAGCAACGATGTAAACCACAGCCATTAAGCTAAATAGTCAAAGCTTCTCTTTGTTTCACTATACATATCGACTATCTATGGACCCCAAAGCCAGTCACTGCACTGGAACTTCAAACTTGACGTTAGCTTCAAAGAACCTTGTAAAACGTTGTAATTGAACACTGTTGCGATCACATTTCGTTGGTCAGCTGTATACTTGGGAAAGCGAGTTTGACCCATGTTCTGAAATATTTGTTTGATAGGTTTGTAAAGTGTTTCATATATGTTTCTTCCTTTCGACATGATGTTGGATGAAGTACGAGGTTGATGCACTTTTACGTCTCCAAACAAAAGGCACTGATGTAGCGCGGACGAATTTGGTCATTAAACCCACTAGCAGATTTGAACACTCGAGCATCATACTAGCCACATAAGAAACTGTGCATTGTCAAAATATTATCCCAGTTGATAAGTACGATAACAAAGTTACAAAGGTACATATAAACTTTAATGGAGGGATCATGAGACCATAACAAGTGGGGAGAATTTCAATTGAAAAGTCAATCACAATGAGTCCACAAGCGGGACAGGGGTCAAACGACCATTTCACAAGCCCTATAAGGGGTATGTCCACCATCGGCATTGAGAACAGCAGTGCATCGACGACGCATAGAGCCTATCAAACGTGCAAGGAAGTCTGTTGCAAGGTCAAGGACGTTATCTGGCGGATGAGGAAGACGGCGTAGACGTCGAGCCATCTCGTCCCAAACATGCTCTATCGGGGAGAGGTCCGGTGAATTTGCAGGCCAAGGCAGTAAGTCAACGTTGTGGTGTTGCAAGAAATCCATAGCAACCCTTGCCGTATGAGGGCGGGCTTTGTCCTGTTGGAATGTTAACCCAGGGCCATGACATTGCAGAAAAGGAATTGCCACAGGTCGAAGAATCGGATCCCTGTAGCCCACACCAGTTAAGTTGCCCTGAACAATCACCAAAGGAGTTCTTTGGCGCGCTGTTATTCCTCCCAAAATCATCACGGAACCACCGTTAAAGCGATTCCTCTCCAAGACACAGGCCTGTGCATAACGTTCTCCCACGCGTCTATAGGCACGTTGACGTCCATCACTATGGGAATGTTAAACCTGGACTCATCTGTGAAAACATCATTTCTCCAACAAAACAAGGGTCTGCGGACATGATTTCGGCACCACATTCGGCGAGCTGGTCGATGACGTTGTGTCGTGGTCTGATCCCGTGATGACGTAAACGTTGTCGAACTGTGTTGGGGTGGATACGGCGAAGTCCTGGGATGGTTCGGGCAGTCATCACTGCAGTCTGAAGCTTGTGGCGAAGATGGGTCACCCTTATCCATCTGTCCTGTCTTGGCGTTGTTACACGTGGACGTCCAGAACGTGGCCAATCGATGACGTCATTTGTGTTCTGGTAGCGTCTCACCAGTGCAGAAATGGTGTTCCGGTGGCAGTGAAAATGTGCAGCCACTTGTCGTTGAGACATTCCCCCACAGACCATCCCAATGACCTCATGACGTTGTGCAGACGTGAGCCTTGGCATGCTATGCGTTTCAATAGCCATTTAATTTTTGAACGATCGCAAGGGCAGGGGTTGAGCTTTCCAAAGTGAGAGTATTGTGTGGCATTCATTTGCTCTGTCTCTCTTTCCGGAATGCACGATCAACAACGTATTGCACGTCTCAAGGACGAACCCACTGACGTCACGGAACGTGGCACGTGCATGCATGTTGGATACATGTCACTAATCTCTGAGTGTAAATCCTTATGTGTCTACACAGGTTTGATCACTTTAGATTTTAAATTTTTGTATGCACAATTTCTTTATGTGCCTAGTATAGTTGTTTAGAGAGCTAATATAAAGCTGCTTATACTGGTTTCCTATAACAGTGTGCCGGCTTATGTGGGAGGTAAGATAGGCAGGTACCTCTGCTGGAATCACAAGCCAAGTTACGGCTGGGACAGACCCAGGATCATATTTGGGATTTAAACCAACTACACCAGACCCTCGGGTCTATTCCTACACCGAATACTGTGCCTCAGACCAGAGTGACATCCGTGTCCCAGGGGGTTGTTTACAGTACTACATAACAGTAACACCTTAACTCCAACTTTCCAACACCCGTGAAGATCCGGGTTAGAATTGGTCTTCAGTAACCAATGCTTGTCGTCAGAGGCGACTGACGGGATCGGATGGTCAGGCTCGCTGACTTGGTTGAAACATATGTAATCGTATCCCAATTGTGTAGTACGATGCTCATGCTGTTGATCACTGGATTTTCTGGTCTTGACTCGATTATTTACAGATCACTGCTGGAATATTGCGGCGTTAAACAACAATCAACCAACCGAGTTTCCCACGTATTTCCATCCAGTGTCAGCATGGCTATTGTGTCTTCTGGAGCCGCTCTCCGTGCTCCGAGTTTGGCCAACATTGTTTTTGTACCCGACGCTCGCACCTGTCAATACTACTGCTGCTGTTTCGTCGACATAGACATCTCCATCAGGGATGTGTCATACAACATAGGAACCTTTTTTCACTTCCTCGCCTTGAGGTTGGCATTACCCCGGCTCTTCAGAAGAACTTCAATAGAGCATCAAAGGACATGTTCTGTGTGGACGGATGTAATCTTACCTCTTTACACATTCCAGTGCCATTGATGTCAAGAACGCTTCCGCTAATGTACACTCTCAGAGATGTTTTCTGTTTGTGCGAAAGACGATATGTTTCTCTTGCCAATGTCAGCTGTGTTTATGTAGGATGTTCTGTACAAGTACTCAGGGTATATTATTAAGTTTGCATTAGTCACCAAATATTTATCCACTCATTCTCCATGGCGTAGCGTCTTTCACGACGAAATGTTCAGATTTACATTAAATGCGTTTCTTTCTTCGGTGAAATATTGAACGTACGACTCCTTCAGGTGATTTTCAGACCATTTACACTACTAATACTGGGGCTCAAACGCTACCAAATATTTGTGATTAAATTATTGAGTAGATGGTTCATTTGTTCGGAATCATGTTCCGTTGCTACACAAACTTTGATATTACCCAGCTGTCGCAACATATAAACACTGCCACCATAATAGTGAACAATTCACTGTGATACCAGTAGTTGATAAATGTTAGGGTCAAGTCACTAAAGCTGCGCCGTGATCTGTTACCTGTTTTCAATGTGAGTCTAGACATGTTGATTAGAACCTTACTTGAAACAATATCTGGGTCCCTGAGGGTAACCAGTATCTGTCTGACTGATACACATTGGTCAGTGCGAGTGAGTAGACAAACAAAGTGGAATTTAAATTGAACAAAACTCGAAAGGAATGTCAATAAGCCTCCCTTTCCTGTGATCCATAGTCTCCCTTTCCCGTTATCCATAGCCTCCCTTTCAGCTGACCCATAGCCTCCCTTTTCTGTGACCCATAGCCTCCCTTTCAGCTGACCCATAGCCTCCCTTTTCTGTGACCCATAGCCTCCCTTTCAGCTGACCCATAGCCTCCCTTTTCTGTGACCCATAGCCTCCCTTTCAGCTGACCCATAGCCTCCCTTTTCTGTGACCCATAGCCTCCCTTTCAGCTGACCCATAGCCTCCCTTTTCTGTGACCCATAGCCTCCCTTTCAGCTGACCCATAGCCTCCCTTTTCTGTGACCCATAGCCTCCCTTTCAGCTGACCCATAGCCTCCCTTTTCTGTGACCCATAGCCTCCCTTTCAGCTGACCAATAGCCTCCCTTTCAGCCGACCCATAGCCTCCCTTTCAGCTGACCCATAGCCTCCCTTTTCAGTGATCCATAACATCCTTTTCACGTGACAAAATGACTCTGGGTTAGCGTTATGTCGACGTTCCCTCACCTCGCCAAAGCTTATTTCTGGTATTGCTAATTGATGCAATCGGAAATTAACCGACACACTGCCTACTAACAAATTAAAGATAAAACTGTAATGCGCCACGTTTGATAGAAAGCCCCTTATCGTTCCAGCAGGGACCACGTCAGAAGTGGGGCCGCGTGCCCTGTAAGATAACCATGTCCCCACAGTGTCTCACGGCTACAGCTGCAAGCTCCAGTTTTCTCCAGATTCTATCCAGTATATTCAAGATCAAATATTTGATATGATTATGACCAACAGCAATCAGTGCAATGAATGTGTCTTGGGAAATCGATACTTCTCTTTGGAGTATCATAAAGGACCGAGATACGTATGACAGCCCTTGTTGTAGAAAGGAGCATATGAAATAATTCCGATGCGATATAATGACATTATCTATGCCTGCGTGATCAACCCCCTTCAAAGAACACCAGCAAATATTGCAAAAACAATTGATCCTGGAGCTTGTGTCAAAATGATACAGAACTACACCATCTACAAAAATCCAACCTTCCTCTGAATCTGTCTCTTGAAGCTCTGCATTGGCAGGAACTTCAACCCGCGTTTTTGTGCCCTTCAGCTATCAAAGTAGCTTCCTGCTCATTATACAAGCGCCTTTGTGTGTTAGAAACGCGATGTTTCATCTCTGTAAACAGCGCTTGACTTGCTGCTCACTCACTTACTTCTGAACAAAAACCTTTCACTTGTTTGAGCATTGCATGTCTCAAAAACATCAATAACATATTCTGAGAAACAGAACTCTTTGTTGTTAAATATTTGAGGCAACAACTGAACATTGTTCATAATGTTAAACCAAATGAAAAATACGTTTGCTGATATGTCTGTACTAAAACGTCATTTCTGTTGGCAAGTGGAAATATGGCGTATTGGGCTTGTGATATTCTATGGCGCTTCAGTCTGATTCACTGCATGAAACATGTACGGTTAGTTTCACGTTACAATACTTGCGGTTCTGTTGAATTATAGCCGTCTCACGGTTGTCGTTCTAACCATCAGCCAATGGCGGTTTCGATTATCTGAAGGGCGCCATGATATATTTGAGTGAGTGAGTGAGTGAGTTTAGTTTTACGCCGCACTCAGCAATATTCCGGCTATATGGGGGCGGTCCGTAAATTATCGAGTCTGGACCAGACAATCCAGTGATCAACAGCATGAGCATCGATTTACGCAATTAGGTTACGGATATATTTGAAGGTGACTGGTGCTTCAAGCAACATTAAACAAACTAACGTGAAACAACCACCGCTACGAATGATCTTATCATTTTGTAGCCAACCTGTCTGAGAATTACAAGTGACATAAGCCTTTCCAGGCATATTCACAGGAAGTTGCAGATCACCGTCTGTAAAAGAATGATGACACCAGGTGTTCGCGAGAAGGTGACACACCTTGCCTACCGGTGGCACCCGACACCAACACGTGCTAAGACAAGACGATACACAGGAACATATGGTACAAGAGCAACTTGGACGTCATTTTGGTCACGTGATGCATCAACTTGGAACTGTCCTCCGTATCAGTCTCAGATATAGATAACACTCTATGAGCGGCATCACGTGTCTTCCAGTAACACCCCACGTCGACGGTGTTTAGGCGGCAAGGCCGTGGTTAAAGTGTTGACTCCCAACACTGCAGGTACCACCTGTGACATCAGTGTTTAGGACGTGACATGATAATCGTGACTTAATTATTTCATGCCGAATCTATGACACCCAACCGTTTACAGACAGAAACATACTGGTAAACGTTAGTTTTCTACTTCAAACAATGACGGCTACAGCAATGAGCCATTCCGCCGCCTACTGGGTGGCTATTCGTCCTTTCAATATCACCACGCAATAATCCCACTGAACAAAGCCAGAGTATTTCGGGAGCAATATTCTTCCCACAAATACCATGCAACCGAAATAACTACAATAAGATATTGAGAAAGAATGGCAGCGCGTTCCCCATCGATCTTCCACGACATGTCCTTTCAGAGGATACAACGGAGCATGTGTGGCTGGAGTTCTTGCTTCAAAAGAGCTGCATTCTTTGAAGATCAAAATTGGCGGACTTTTCGAGTGATTTGTCATGGGTTGATGTAAGATTGGAAATACCTTTTTTGACTCCTGTTCCCAAAATGTACTTTTGATATATTACTTTGGTCATATGGGATATGCGTGGCATTAACAAGAACATTTCAAAGAACATGTTCTCCAAAGTTGTTGATCAGAGTTACAACGGTAAGACATTCCAAACGTTTGAAGGTATAGTCTGTTTGCTGTGAAAACGTACCGATGAATTTCACTTTAAATAAAAAAGTAAATCAAATAAAGTGAAATTAAAATTGCGTATCCTCATAATTTTACCTTGCCAATTGAACATTTAAATCCTAGAATTTTATTCAACTAAGGAAAAAGGTTGTTTAACAAACGATCAGAGATATTATTGGTTTGTATTACAAGGGAGTAAGCGTAGTAATTGGAACAGTGAAACAAATGCACGTGCGATAGGTGATGAGCGTTAACTAAGAACAAACCCGCTTGTTCTCGGTGTTTCGTTCAAACAACTCTTATAGTAAGTTGAATAAAATTCTGAGATTTAAATGTTCAATTTGCAAGGTAAAATTATGAGAATTCACAATGTTAATTTCACTTTATTTGATTTATTTTTTTGCTTACAGTGAAATTCCTCGGTACGTTTCACTACAAACAGACTATAGACACGTGGATGACAATAAAACATTCATGATATCAGTGACAAAAACGATGCGAGATGCAATTCCGTTTATGCATGTTGTACTACATGTTTTCGCACTTCTTCATCTGAACAATTGACCTGCCTTTGCAAGTGTTTGTGACGGGTGCCACTGATGGGGCAGGATACCCTAAACTGTTCGCAACCTCCTGTCGTCGCAATCGTTCATTAGATTCTACGTTTGCAGAAACATGTACAGAAGAACATGTACATGTACAGATCCTCTGTCTGACATACAAGTGCCTCCATGGTTTGGCTCCCCTCCTACTTGTCTGAACTCCTACATCCGTATGCCCCCGCACGCAACTTGCGCTCCAACACACAAAACCGACTGGTCATCCCATCCTACAAACTGAAATCCTTCGGACACCGATCATTCTCTTACTCCGCGCCTGTGCTTTGGAACTCTCTCCCATGTGCCCTTAAAAGCTCTGCCACAATTGACATTTTTAAGTCCAGACTTAAAACCCACCTTTTCTCAGTATATTATGTATAACTTCATCTGTAAATACTCCAGTGTAAATATTCTGTAGCGCTTTGAGCATGCCTTAGGGTGTGGAAGGGCCGCATTATAAATATGCATTTATTATTATTATTATTATAAGATAGAAAGGTTTGTGCCGATTGTATATTGATGAAGAGGAGAAGTTAGCGAAGTGTCGATATTATCTATTGTGATGTTCAATGACGATGCTCTTTAATAATTATGTTCAGTTAATATAGGAGACTTCATCTTTATGCTGATGTATTTATGGAAGAAAGACGCTACCTAGAGGAAAAAGAATGAAAGAAGTTGTTATCCTTATAGAGTATCATGTACTCGAGAAAGACGCAGTCCACCTTATCGTGAATATATCTTGAATTGTCAGTATAAATTAGTACACCCATAAATACGGGATTCTCGAAAACTCTCTGTACAGTGTATTTGACTTACCTACCGGAACAGACCGTTACGTTACCATTCGTGAGTTCGAATCTAAGATCAACAATCACAGTGGTCGCTGGCCTGTGGGTACCCAAATGATGAAGGGTATTCGAATGGCGTGCTGTGAAAGCAATAACAGTAGGCAGATACATGTCGATTCTTTGTTTGCCCAGTTTAGCACTTCTTTAGGGGCGACTGTGTAGCCTAGTGGTTTAAGCGTTCGTTCGTCACGCCGAAGACCCGGGTTCGATTCCCCACATGGATACAATGATTGAAACCCATGCCTGGTGCTCCCCACCGTGGTATTGGCAGAAAATAATGACAAGAGAGGCATAACCTAACCTCACTCACCATCGCATGTTTGAAAGTTTACCTTAGTTCATAACTTTTTATCTAAAACAGGTCATTGTTCCGTGCTTCTAACTGCTTTCGCAAAGTGTGTGCACGCTGTGGAGCAGTGGGCGATCACTTGATCAGATCACTGGATCAGCCCTCAGGTGGAGATGCTGGTAGAAGTACAGAGGGCGCCACTTGAGTTGCTATATGCAGTCTGTAATTACGAGGAAGCTCTGCCAGGAACAATGGGCAATCTGAACGTGATTCCGTCTAGAAGTCCGTGGTCTCTGACCAATAAGCACTATAAATAATGTGTATGAAAAACCCAGCCACCGCCCCAGACCAATCTTGAGCACACTATCTTTATTGGCTAAACCGGCGCAGCTAATTAAAGAAGGTCAATAACCATAGATCATAGCATGAGATAGGTTTTGTTTCATTCACTTTTAATGCACATTTTATCGGAATTACGATATACAAGTTGAAGTGAATGGTCCAGGATGATATACACAGATCACCTTTTGTATATTCTCACCAACTATATCAACACGTAGTATTGCATTTAGTAACATGAAATATCCAGTCTCGGTGACAGTGGGCTTAAAAGACACATAGAGGCAGTGACTGGAATCAGAGATGAGACCCGGGTGATCGTGAGTGTATCCATAAGCATATAATTAATTAGCGTGACACGGTTTGAAGTAGACGAGAACTGTTGCCACTTGTCCACCGAGGATGATATGTTTCAGGAAGAATTCTGATGGGAACATTTTCGTTGTGATTGTGCAACTCAGACCTTTTCTCTAAACTGGATATCCCAAGGGTGTATTGACATGATATAACATCCTGTCTGGTTATAACATGCTAAGAAATTGTTTTCCAATCGTTTTCTAATTGACACGAACATGAATGTCACTCCGACCTTAAAAGAGTAAACTATACATCACAGTAACTCGATAGCTCCCAGTGGATCGTGACTAGCTTTACAGTGCTGCGGGCGTTTACATTTTCACACGTCGTAGAGACGACTCGAGAAGCTGAGGCGTTACAGGCAAGAGTCATAAGAACGCATCATCCAGATGTGCAGTCTAAAACACAATACTGAATGGAATCGAATTTGCTAAGGGATGAAACTCAATGTAAATGCTTATGTGGCACTTACAGTGTTTATCTTGTGTCTAGAAGTTCAGGAATATCTGTGTGAAGATCTTCTTTTCAGACGGTTATTTAGCAGCAAGTACATGCCCACAGCACAGCTCCCATGTACTCACTTGAGGTATTGATCCGTAGACCTCGCAACTCCAAGCAATACACGAGTTAAGGCAATGGTAAAATCTTCGGCTGGTCACATCGGAGACGTTGTTCGATTTAGCAAATAAATACAGGTGTTGATTGTCTAGACTAGCTGTGAGAACAAACTCAGTCATAAAACCCTCCTAGTATTTTTGCAGAATTCCTTTTTTCATAGTGCCCTAAACATAAAACGTTTGGAGACAAAAAAATTAACTCAACTGTACAATACGGAAAATAAATATTCCTTTCCATGACTTCCAATTCCACATTGAAACTATGTTTGTACCCTGTTAGTTCAAAATATAAGTTTTACGTCGTGTTTTGAATGCAGAATGGGTTGGGTCTGGAAAACTGTACCATTCCATGGCAGCTGTTCGGCTAAATGACCAGATGTCATACGTGTTCAGTGTCCATCTGGGCACTTCAAGAACACACTGCTGTCCAGAACACGGGATCCTGGTTGGGCTGGATGCATGGTGCAGGTCAGAGGGTAGCCGTGGCCAGAGATGTAGACACTGATACCTCAAGTGGTGAAGTCTTTGTGACAATATGGACTGCAGCGTTTTGAACAGTGTTGTATTGAAAATAAGAAATTATGAGAGATACTGTGTCGTAAACCTGTGGCAACAGTCAATGCGACACAGCGTCAGATCCCACAAGGGCTGCTACTGGTTCGTATGTAAAAAGTGACGTATGGAGCTATTAGTGCGACAATGTGACTTGTTTCTCACAAGGGTTTACCAGGCCTGTAACACAATGCATCAAAACACATGTTTCGAAGTATTAGGTTTGGAATAAGCTTAACTTAATTAACACTTTCTTCAATTTAATCGACCTACATTTCTATGAATACAGTTCAGTTACAAGTACAGTGACTGAATAGAGTTGTATTTGTTACTGACATACTTTAAGTTGCCTGATGAAGTAAGGCACATTATTAGAAATGGTTGGATATTGGTAAAATCGTCTGAAGGGGTGCAAAGGAGTGTAGCTCAAATGCAGGGTTGTGAACCTTTTACATTTACTCATAAAGTCACTGTGATTCATATATTCCTGAACTTTTAATCTCTGAAATCAACGATAACCCGATCAAATCCATGTGAGTCTTGACCGTTTCACATTTGGATCGGTGTATACAAATTCAGAATGAGAAAAATATTTCCAAGCTTTCGTTTTTACCCAACAATGTTCCTGCAGCTCCAGCCTTAGGTGGCTACACTTTAGATATGATCGAGTATGTGCTTTTAACAGAAATGTCAACGACGTTCATGATTCGACTCCTGCTCAAAGTTTGTGTTACATCGATCAAAGCCTTGAAGCTTTCAAAACGTTTTATGGTAGACATGTGGAGGACATTTGTAAAGTTGACGCATTTGTGACCAGATTGATGTGCGATGCATTCCCTAAGTAGTGTATTTTGTCGCCTGCATTCGGTTGAGTCCTTGACTCTAGTTTCATGAAATAAGGCTCTAAACAAGAATCGTTCTGTTGGAGAGATGGTCAAATGTATCCTCAAAGCAAATGTGTTTGTTACCTTTGAAGTCTTGTTCTGTTTCTATTCCTGACATCTCCCAACACCAAGTTATGAAGGTTTAAAAAGACAGCTATCGATCTGAGGACCTGGGGAAAAAAGGTTTAATTTGGTCTTCGCCTGAAAATGAAGCTTCAGTTATGTTTCTTATAGAATTTCGCCTGGAGACTCTTTGCGTTTGACTAATTTGACATGAATAACACTTTTTAAAGCCCTCAAAATATTTCTTTGAGGTGTGCATTACCCTAAAGGTTTGAACCACAAACCAATGTTAACCAGAAACGTTGGATTCATTGGGGCACCTGTTTTTCACTGACGTGTCAGTGTCATATCATTAAATCCCCGTGACGCTTTAGCGGAAATTGGACTAATGCCTAGAAAGTAGAATAAACGTGATACCACCAGCGAAGTAAACCCCTCATAAGAAGTATATGGATCCCAGAACACAAAATGTCATCTCATTTGTCGCAGCTATTAATACGCGCAAGTAGTTTACTGCTTTCATCCATTACAAGTGTTAGGTCTGTAAGTTGTCGGATATATCAGGATTATACCAAAGCAATATGTAGCTGAAACAATAGTAATAATAAAAGCAGCCCACTGTAAGATTAACATTTACCATACATCATAAGCATAATATGAAACTCTATAGAACATCGATTACACCAGATGTTCGTTAAACTACAAGAATACAATACGAAATGTAGCAACTAGCGCAATGACAATTAGAGAGTAAATATTAAGTTTTAAGTCACAGATACAGATTCCACTGTAAAAGAACTGATAATTAGTTTGGTTACCAGCTTTAGTGACATGCATTATTAAAACGGAAACAGGGCAAAACAATCTGTAGGTGTAAACCTGATTGTTGTTCTTAAAGGAAGTTGTCCATGTGATTTGTTTCAGCTATTTCTCCTTGACAGATTTTTCTTGTCCTTTTTCTGAGAATGGTCAAGATTGCGTATTCATTGGCACTGGAGTTTATATTTATTGTCATTGAATGCAACAAGGAATTGTCGCCACACTGTAAAGGTTGTGCAGGTACACAGCTAATTATAGACATAACTGGTTCCCTTTGACAGGTTTACGATATTAAGAAAGACATATAAAATATTACACCGAAAAATAGAATACAGTTTTGTGATAGCTCTAAGACGTAATTTCGAACAAATACTTGGGTTCAAACAATAGATCAACCATTGGAAACTTTCATGGAAACAAGATCTATAAGATAACATGTAATGTGATGCAAAATGCTGGATGTGACTACATGTGAGGTGGAAGATGAGGATGAGAATTGATATTTAATGACGAGCAGTGATGACAGCAATCATATCGGGAACAACGTTGTAACATCTCATATCGGGAACAACGTTGTAACATCAGATGACAAAATAAATAACACACAATCCCATAAATTACCCCAACCTATCAAAATGTTACATAATGCCTTTTATCGATTTTTGAATAGGTTGATGTCATGTTTATGGAATAATTGCTGTCTTTTCGGTTAATACAGGATGCTAATTTAGATGTCTGGCTTCGTCTCTCGGTGTTTTGTAACCTGGATCAATGTTACTAAATTACCCGATGATGTGTCGGAAGATAAAGTTTCATATGCTAATGTACCTTCACAGCCGCTCCCTGGGGAAGTGGGCTATTGATTCTTGGGCACTTTTCTCAGATTATATCGTAAAACTCTCCCAATGGAAAACAAACTGTATTTACCATATAACGCGATCGCAATTCTCACTGAAAAGTATATTTTCAAATATAGGGGGTTTATATACAATCTTTCATATTAGCCTCTCCCGGATCATCTATATATGACAGAATATAAACAGATCTGGACATAAAATATAACCTACAACATAATCATGAAAAATCACTGCTTTTCGTAAATCCACTGTAAACACGACCCAAACACGGGAAGACATGATCAGAATACAAATCGGGAATGACATCAGATGTCATTTGATCATTGATGCATCAGATGAAGAAATACCATATAACTGTATTAGAAGCTGTACATGTTCCGTGTATATTGTAAGCCTTGTTAAACCACGCTGATCAAGATTTATTATGCACATTAACAAACACAAGGCATCGTGCAAAATTAATAACCAGTCTTGAATATCTCCAGAAACGGATTCCAGTGGTTTCAAAGGCCAATAAATGGGGTCATTGTGTCAATGGAGTACTGACAATCAGTGGTATTCGCGAAAGGATGTCCCCACGGTTCTGTCCTGAAACATTTTACTGAGTTGCTTTGGGAGGAGTTGCTTGAACGAGTTAGTAAAAATCAAAATCAATGATTGCACAAATACTGGAGTTAAGTTCTTTTGGGTTAACTTTGATCAGAAATTGTGCACCTCATTTTTGGAAAGAAACGTATGATTGAGTTGAAGTATTACAAGTATGTATCATTAAAGAATTAAAGGCAATCTGAGTTCCATCCGTATACGAACAGTTCCTGTGACCGGATCAACTGGATCAATATTTGGAGCAAGATTCATGTGCATCTTAATGTAAATCTGTAACGGTGAGATCAACAGTAACTCTATTAATGAAACTTGAGTGAAGGACGCTGACATCAGAGTGAACCACGTTCCCCTGGGGCCGCCACCTGTGCTATGCGTTGTCTATGATCACCAGAATGTTGACATCAAAGAATGACCTGATTGGGGTTTCGTCTGGGCCACTTTGACCGTGTTCTTTTCGAGAACAATGATAATGTTTCTTTAGGTTTTGAGTTGGCGATCTGTACGAATATGGTGCAATTTTCGTTTCATTATTACATCCAGTTTTGTAGACGACAGATGGTTATGTAAATGTCTCTTAATAATGACTTTTACCGTAGTGAATCCTTGTGCTCAAAGCAGTAATCATTGTAAACGTGAATGAAGTGAGGAGGAGTTCTTCTGATGCATCATCTGGAATGTGTCATTTCTGAAAACATGGTCCTTTCTTTCCCACCTAGAAAACAAATCACTATAAAGTTTCAAAGAACGTAAATCTACTTTTATTTTAATGAAGCCATTCCGTCTCAGACAGATCCTCAGTGCCCCATGATTACCCAAGAGCTACCTCATGTGTGAGATGGTTAACTGCGCCATCGTATCTTGACGATGTGCATCTGAGCAGTCGGTTCCTGGTCCAGTGCCGACTTTGCACGAGCTCGTATGAAATGCAGGATATCTAACAACTTTAGTCTGCGCGGACACACAAGAACAAGTATCCAAAGGTTTAGCTCAGTTTCAGGTATAAATTTACTCATTTCAGTTTACGGTGCTTCATCTTCCCGCTGAATACGGAACTCAAACATATTGTTCTACTAATATAAATGCCCCGTGCTTGAGCACAAACAGCACTTGTAATGCAGTTTGGGAATGAGCAATATATTTCTCCATATGGAGTAACTTCACCTTCATCACTCAAACACCCTAATGCTTTCTATGTGACGTAGTGATTTGGATGGTTAAGCTTGGTTGATTGTGTGTCATCGTACCCCAACAACGCGGATCGGAGTACGTCGTAACATTCACTGGCTTGTGTGATCTACATTCAATATAATGTGTATGCATAACAGAAATGGTAAGATAAATTGGGTAACAAATGTGAGAAATATGCTTGAAACATGTGGATTTTGATATGCTTTTAAACTGGATTGTATTAGCTCCCCAAATGTATTTATTAAATCTGTAACACAAAGGTTAAAAGATATGTACTTGCAACTCTGGATTGCCTCGCTAACTCTATCACCCAAAACCTCATTATATAGTATTTTCAAATCAAAACTTACAGCAGAGCATTACCTCTTTGATCTTAACATTAAAATGTTTAGGACAGCAATTGCACGATTACGATGTACATCCCATGAATTAAATAAAGAAAAAGGCAGATATCATAATGTTCCACGAGAAAATAGACTGTGTATGTTATGTGATTTAGGGGTGATAGAAGATGAGTATAATTTTATATTAGTTTTTCCGTATTTTCACAATTTAAGAATGTTATATATCCCTCCAATTTACCGCATCAATCATTGTGAATATAAATTAAAGTTATTGTTGACAGCAACAAATCTACAAATTGTTAAAACTCTATCAACGTACATCTATCATGGGTTCAACAATAGAAAATCTGTTTTAAATATTACGTGACTGTTCACACTTGTATTGTACTATATAGGCCTGTGGCCTCTTCAGTACCATGAATACAAGAAACTGAATTGAACAGTCACTGGCTTGTGTGATCTTCATTGAATAGATCAAATTAGCTCCCATGTGCTAATTAAACATATAGCTTCAATATATGGCAGTGCATCAATGCTGAACAGACAACAGCAGGACAAGTCCCACAAGGTTTGGACATTTACGGCTTTGATGGTATCTCTTGAATCAATGCTTTAATTATTCTTCAGTATTAGTTTCTCTAAATGTCGCAGTTTACCTCCTTTGACATCTGATATAATCTGCAAGCAGTAGCATCGAAATAGTCTGTTTTGATGCTTGGTGGTGTTCTGAGAACACTGCTTGTTGCGGTATATTAAGTAAATCCAATTACTAAAAGGTGACAGACGGTGATTACTAAAAGGTCAACTTTAACCCGACTTTGTGATCATACCAATCAGTGAAACCCTGGATGGTCACGCAATCTTACTAATGTAGGGCGTAGCACATCTCACTAACTGGCGCCACGTTCAGCAACATTGTTCTATCAATATACGTGTTTATCCAGTGTTTCATATCCGGACGAGGAAGAATGAGTAAACGCTGAGGAAACAGATAAAATTGAGTATATGTTTTGGGGTTAAAAGGAATCAAATATGCTCAGGGATGCCTCTCATTGTGGCACCTGCAGTGTTTATGTTGCGCCTAAAGTTCAGGAGTATATGTGTGAAGATCTCCCTTCAGACGGTTATATAGCAGTAAGTACATACCCGCAGCACAGCCCCTATGTATCCACTTGTGGTATTGATCTGAAGACTTCGCAACCGAAAGAAAGAGACGACATAGACCAATGGTAAAATCTTCGGCTGGTCACATCGGAGACATTGTTCGTTTTAGCAGATGAAATTTCAGGTGTTGATTGTCCAGACAAACTTTAAGAATGAACAAACTCGATCACAAATTTTTTCCAAGAACTCCTAGTATTTTTGCAGAATTCATTCACATAGTTCCCTAAACACAGAACATTGAGCGACAATTAATGTTTTAACTCAAAGGCTACAATAAGGAAAATACACGTTCCTTTGTATGACTTCAGATTCCACATCGAAAATATGCTCATGGTGCATACCCTATTATTTAACCACAGTTTCAAAAGTCTTACGTCGTGTTTTTTCTCCTGACGTATTTACTGACGAAAGACGCTAAATACAGAAATAGTATGAAAGATGCTGTTGCTATTTTAAAGTGTTATGAGAGAGACACTATCGACATCGTCATGAATTTATAAATACGGGATCCTTGTCCAGTCTATTCGGGAACAGTCCGTTACCTTACTATTCGTGAGTTAGAATCAACGATTAACCATCACAGTTGACGCCGGCCTGTTGGTACCCAAAGGAAGAAAATCATTCGAATGGCGTGTTATGAAACCAATAAAAGTAGACATGTACATGTAGATTCTCTGTTCTCCCAGCTTATAAAATCTTTAATGGTTTACCTTAGTTCATTACTGTGTATCTAAAACAGGTCATTCTTCCGTGCTTCTAACTGCTTTCTTGAAGTGTGTGCTCGCAGTGGAGCAGTAGCCTGTCTCTGGATCAGCCCTCAGATGGAGATACTGGCACGAGGATGAAGTACGCTGGGCGCCACTTGAGTTCCTACATGCAGTCTATAATTACGAGGAAGCTCTGCCAGGAACAAGGGAGAATGTGAAATGATTCCGTCTGGAAAACCGTGTTCTCTGTCTATTTAAGCAGAGCAAATCATATGTCTTTAAACACCAAGCCACCGATCCAGATCAATCTTGAGGACATTATTGTTATTGGTTAAACCTGCGCAGCTAATTGTAGAAGGTCCAGAATCTTTCATCCAGTTCTAATGCAATGTTTGTCAGTTGATATATGTGTTGAAGATACTGAAGTGAATGGTCCAGGATGATATACACAGATCACCTTTTGTATATTCCCACCAACCATGTCAACATATAGCATTGCATTTAGTAAACATGAAACATCAAGAAATATCCAGTCTCGGTGACAGTGGGCTTAAAAGACACATAGAGGCAGTGACTGGAATCAGAGATGAGACCCGGGTGATCGTGAGTGTATCATTAAGTATATAATTAATCCTAGGGTAAAGGTTTGAAATATTCTTGAAGTGTGACTATTAGTACTTGTTTGGACAACCAAAGATGATAATTTTTCAGGACCATAACCATTGGAATCGCTATGCCCAGACAAGCTACGCAATAATCCAGTCAACCCGCAGGGATTCTTGATCGACGAAACACCATGCCTGCCTGTAACGCCTCAGTTTCTAGCGGACGTGTGAAAATGTATACGCCGGCAGCACTGTAAAGCTAGTGACGATCCACTGGGATCTATCGAGTTGCTGAAATGTATAGTTTACCCTTTTAAGGTCGGAGTGACATTCATGTTCGTGTCAGTTAGAAAACGATTGGAAAACAATTTCTCAGCATGTTATCACGAGACAGGATGTTATATCATGTTACCACACCCTTGGGATATCCTGTTTCTATAACATGAAAGAGAACAGGTCTCCTAGTTGGGCAATCACAACGGAAATGTGCTCACTAGAAGTATGTGTAACAATTGCTCGATCAACAAACCTTCAGCAATTCCTGCTGTTTTTCTGGGTGTATCGCATGGCTGTAAGAAGGGTTCTAAAATGTATGTACCCAATTGTACTGATTGGTATGCTCACAAAGTCGGATCAAAGTTGACCTCAACGTTGTCCATTGGGGAAATAATACAAGTACATAAATAAAGGTGTCTGTCGACTTTTCGTAAATGGTTTTTATGACTACACTACAACACCTTGGAACATCACCAAGCATGAACAGAGACTATTTCAATGGTTCTGATAACAGATATTATTAGATGCTATTATATCTAAGAAAGTAAACTGTGTCATTGCATCAGGTATATTCTCTTTCAGTCTGAACACACTGCAACATATTAAAACTATATATAAGTAGCACATGGAAGCTAATGTCATATGTTGAATCTGGACCACACAATAACATTGCTCTCAAACTGCATCAAGAGTGATGTTTGTGCTCAGGCAAGGGACCTATATGTGCATAATTATACTCTAGAAGTTTGATTTCCAAATTTGGCGGGTAGATGAAGTGAAATAAAATGAAATGATGTCCTTTATACCTCAAACGGAGTTGAACTCTTGGATACATATCGTCGCAGAGTAAAGTAGTCAGATATCCCACATATAGCATGGGCATGTTATACTGGACCAGAAAACAGACTGTTCAGATGCACATCGTCAAGGTATGACGACGGAATTAACCGGCTACCACGTGAGTCAGCTCTTGCAGTAATCCTGGGGTACTGGTGATCTGTCTGAGACGGAGTGGCCACATTAAACTGAAAGCAGAGCTACCTTCATTGAGACATAACAGTGGTTAGTATTCTAACGAAAGGAAGGAATATGTGTCTGAACTGACACATACCAGATAATGTACTTCTAGAAATCATGCACACCTGTTATCCTCGACCACTCTTAGGTTGGATTGTCTGTGTAAGCTGCAAGGACGCTTCCCAAGTCATTCACGTTTTAAATGATTACTGCTTTGAGCACAAGGATTCAAAACGGTAAAATGTATTAGGAGACTGCCATTTGAAAAGAAATTGTGAATGGCGACCCTTGCGTGTTATATGGTAAATACAAGTTTTGCTATGAAAGAGTTTTACGACTTACTCTGAGAAAAGTTTCCAAGAATCAATACCCCACTTCCCCAGGAAGCGGCTGTAAAGGCACATTAGTGTCTGAAACTTTACCTTCATCGGGTAATTTAGTAACATTGATCCAGGTTACAAAACACCGAGAGACGGAGTCAGACATCTAAATTACCATCCTGGATTTATCAAAACGACAGCAATTATTTCATAAATATGGCATCGACCTATTTAGAAATCGATATAAGGCTTTAGGTAACTGGTGCATGATAATGTGATGTTCCATATATGACCACTTTCATCGTTGAAATATCTCAGTAAATACCCATTCCCTTCCATAGCTTCAACCTGACACGCAGTCTCATTCATACACTACATGGTATTGCATGGGTGTTGGTTCCATGCAAATATTTGGAATCAACATACAGTTGTACAGCTACCGCAAAACTGTATTTTATTGTACAGTGTCATATTTAATTTTGTTCTTCTTAATATCGTATTCCTGTCAGAGGGAAACAATTGCCTTAATATTTATTCACATAACTGCACAACCATTATCCTGCAACAACACTTTGTTGTAGTAAATGACAGAATAAGCGTCAGTTATTAATGAGTTGGCTAAGGAAATAGAGTTAGGATGTTTCCCAGGCGTTCAGTTTCACCCCGAATTGGTCCAGTTGTTCCTCCTGCTTTTTGCTGACGATATCCCTCTCATTGCAGACACGGTTTTTGGCCTTCAAAAGAGGATAAAATTCCTATATGATTTTTGCCAGAGATATTCACTTTCTGTAAATCTGGAAAAACGAAGGTGGTTGTCTTTAAACATGGTGGAATTTTATCAAGGTATGAAAAGTGGTACTATGGTAATAAGTTGATAGAGTGTGTTTCTTCTTATAGGTACTTGGGGGTTACTTTCGCAAGGAGTCTGAGTTGGAATTAGCACCTTGCTAATGCTTCACTGCAGGCAAAAAGGTTTTATTCTGTGTAATAAAGTCACTTTTTATGTGAAACCAATATATTATAACGTATTCTTCAAGATATTAGATTCAAAGGTTGTTCCTATCCTTTAATATGGGGCTGAAATATGGGGACTAGATAACATCGAGGAAATAGAATCAGTTCATTTATTGGCTTGTAAGCTCTTTTTAGGAGTTAAAACTTCTACCACCGACCACTGCGCTCGCGATGAGTGTGGAAGATATCACCTCTATATTTCAGTTTTTAAACGTTGTTTGACATACTGGTGTCAACTTTTGAATATGCCCTATTCTCGGTTTCCTAGGAAAGGGTATAATATGTTGTATCTCGAGGCCTCTCGTGGGAAGACTAACTGGGCATCTAACATTAAATCCTTGCTTTATACTTATGGTCTTGGCTACATCTGGGAAGCCCAAAGTGTAGATTCCCCTGTCTCTTTTCTGGCATAATTTGAATCTAGATTAAAAGCCATTTACGAACAGAATTGGCATTCCGCTCTTGAAAATAGCCCTAAGATGTGTTTGTATTCTCAATTCAAGACTGCTTTCACTGTTGAACCTTATTTACTATTACTAAATCTTGACAAGTTGAGAACAGCTTTGGCGCGCTTCCGTTCTCATTCTTTAAACATCGAAATGGGAAGGTATCATAATATTCCAAGAATGGTAATGTCGAAAATGAATTTCATTTTCTACTTGTATGTAGCGCTTACAGTAACCTTAGAAATCAGTTTATACCACATAAGTATTTCGTAAACCCTACAATTCATAAGTTTAACCTCCTATTGTCCAATATCAATGTTGAAATCATGAGACGTGTTGCAATGTTTGTACTACGTGCAGCAAACTTCGAAACTCTATGGACCAATGATATATGTACTATGGGCCAATACTAATGTTGTAATCATGGAATGTGCCGCAAGCTCTGAACTCTGCTATCAATGATGTATGTCTACTTAAGTTAAAACTATGAAACGTGTTGCACTGACCGTATTATGTATGACTAACTGTGGACAGATGATCAATGTACCATGGGCCGATGGCCTACATGTACCCTTTGCAAATAAACAAACAACTTAAAGCGTCAGTGCAAAAGAATACCCAATTAGACTATGCACCGAAACAGATTCCGGTTGGCTGACAAGAATAAAATAGCTGCGCTACGTATTTCGTAAGGATATACACATTCTGAACCTAACCTAATTCGTTTGTCCATGCGAGTAAAGTGGTTTCGTTATGTGTATTCTGAAATATCGACTCAGTATAAAACACGGGGCAATAACAAACGATGTGCATGTGAAGTGTGAAGGGAGAGAAATTGATACTACAGGTCAACTGAAAAACCGAATCTGAAACCTGTATGTCATCCTGATCAGAACAGAATGAACTTGATACTGAACTGTTTTCATTCATGTTAATATTATTATCATGACACAAGATAGACTGGCCTTTGCTAGCTTATACCTCTATTATTTTTTATATTCCCAATTTAAAGTGTATATACATGTCTAAAATAACCTGTTTTCAAACTCAGTTATTGATACATACTTCCTTTTATGTTACATTAAGATCAGCTGACACTATATGCGTATTTTCTGATCTCATGCTTCATATCGTACAATGAAAGAGAGCAAAAATACCAAGAAAGGCATGTCAGAGCTGCTGTACTATTGTATCGGACATTTTCTGTTCACTTCTGTGTCAGATTTCATCACCTTTACACATGTATGTAAAAATACAAAGCTGGAAACTATATCACGAATTCACTTGTATAGAATATTGGCTTAGCTTTAGCCAAGATTACATGAACCTACCACGAGTACAATCTGTCTGTTTAAGCGTGAAGGAAACGTCGTCCATGAAGCTGAAACCCATTAATTCAGATTCCGGCGATTACTTTGTAGAATGGATAAATGATATAATCCTTATCTGAGAGATATTGGAGAGTGCAAATGGGGAAGGTCCTCGGTGAATATAACACCCAGATTACTGGAGTGCAGTTGAAATCTCCTAAAATCTTCAATTGTTGAGGAGCTGGTACTTGCTAACGTTTTAATCTGTGAAAATCGGAAAATATGCCGGTCACTGATTTCTGTATTGTATTGTTAGCACTTTTTAATGCTCGTGGGCGTCATGCAATATGATATGGGGCTCTCCTCCTTCCACAGAACTAAAAGCTGTTGTTTATATTAAATGCTCAACCATGTCAAATTCAAACATTCCTTATAGAAGTATGAATCTGCTTTATTCTTCACTGACATATCGAGGTGTACAAAACAATCCTCCATCTCATGAAAGCATACCGCAATGCCTTTTACTGTACTCAGAAGAGAACTTAGATGCCGTACAAATTTCTTCCACAAGGTCTCAGGGTGAAAGAGCCTGCAGCACAAGGCCCACAATAAAACACGAGGCTTCATTTCAGAGTGAAAAACACTTGAGATCTTTTCCGCGAAAATCGATTGCGATTTTTTATAATTCAAAGCTTAATTACAACAGCGTGAGTTGTTTGAAATCGGAACTGGTAAATACGACATTCATTTCACAGCTTCATTTTAGACGCCTTCAAACTATTCACATGAGCATCCTAAGCTCAGATTCCACAGACATGGCCTTGCACTGTCACGAGGTAAATAGTTACAGTAACATTCGCAAGGCCGTTATCAGGTTTCAAGGCAATTGAAAACACGTGAACACACGGTAAAGTCAAAATAGTAATTTGCATTAAACATATTTTTGTGTTACTGTCATCTTCACGTCGACCAGAACAAAGCTACACTAAGACAGTTAAAGCTGTAACTCGTTCGCGGAAAATGTTTTGAAGATATCACTCTTGTTTCACAGCCTCGTGCATGGATCTAAATGTCAAGCAGATGTGGCCGTCCCACGGACCTCTTGTATTTCTTGTTCAGGCGCGTAAATCAACGGAAGGCTATAACTGGCCATTATTGACAATGTCAGATCATTGATATACCTTAGGTTTCAGTTTCTGGGTACAATGTCCGTGATTTAATATGCGTAGAGAAACACATCAGCAAAGAGACTCAGAGGATCCAGTTGGAGATTGCCTCTTCTTGCCTAAGTGTCCTCTCCTAATATTTCACCAAGATTATATCTGCCATTTCAATATTGTTTTCTCAGTACACTTTAGAGGACATTTGCGTTTTTGTTGATGAATTGTCTTGAACCTTTCATTTCTTTGTTTCTTAATAACGGAATTATTGCAAAGTTTCAGCTATAAAGGCGGTATATAAATACTGGACCAGACAATCCAGTGATTGATATCATCAGCATAGGTCTAAGTAAATGGGATAGATTCTATACAGGAACCAGCGAGGCTGACAACCTGTTCAACTTAGTCGCCTTTCACGACAAGCATTCGTTGTGGAAGCCGGTTCTTCTTGAAGACAGAGATGTAACCCTTGCAGGTCACGAATCAAAACCCTGTCACATCTGGAAAGATATATATGTTTAGGAAATTACACACGACGACCCGGATCAATTTAATGATTGATTCATTTTGCATGAAAATGACGCAGTATTCAGTGTAACATTCATTAACGAACGTGTGATCCAGGTGTCGCTGTGTCAAGGTATTCATCAACAAGAGAATATTTGTGACGGACGCCACTCAGATTGACAACTAACTCGCCTTTGCATCTACTTGTCATGTGAGCTTGATAATGTTCATAAACACATACATATGATTCTGCTGAAACCAAATGCCATGTCCAAGGTTAGAATTTTATGGATCACAACGTCTTTTCTTTCCGTTGTATACTCTTGCACCGTTTATCAAGCAAGAAGCTAAAAGATTGATAACAGTATAAGAATCTACCCCGAAACGGCGCACGATGTAATAAACAAACAGTTGTAACCTTCGTTTTTGACACACCAACTTCTGGAATGCCTATCAAACAATTGTTTTGTGCTGGTCGCATCACAGGCCGTGCCTGCCTTAACCTGTAGCAAATCTTATCTTCCGTAGGGGTAGTTTCTCTGTTCTTCGCCCATTAAGTCTGTGTGCATTTAAACGCATAAATCATTTGGTCCAGCCACGCATCTTGAAGCATTCAGCAAATGTAACCAGCTTCTTGTATTTGCCGTTATTGGGAAATCGATTATCAAATGATTAAAAACTGAAGTCAATTACATGATCCAGGACAGACATTATCAGCCTTTATGTTATCTGTATTGACTTTTAAACGACCAGTTGCGTGAGTAAATGTCACTACCGGGGACCAACGGAAACAATTTGTGCATAATTCAGACACATTTCCTGCTACAATAACGGGAATTCATGAATGTGTCTGACATTTTTGAATGCCTGTATCAGATTTACCTCGTCAATCATTTTTACAGTTTTTGTACTTCAATCTGATCAAGGACATGGATATTTCTCTATCTTATTCTTTAGGACTTTTATACACTATAATCATGGACAGGGTCATAACAATGATGCAGATTTGACGATTGTCTTTCAACACACCTTTCGTATGCTGGCAACTAGGTGGCTGACTCTGAGGGTGTGGGTTCGAATCCCGGATGGGACTCAACAAAAGTACTAGAATCTGTACTTTACTAAGAAAGTGTAATCCCAAATATAACATGTGTTACACCTTTGTGTACTGTGTCATGCCTGGTATATGATGCAACTAAACAACATAACCATTAGTTTTAGTTTCACAGATTTATCTTCCAATATTCTGACAATCATAATAATAATTAATGTGTAAATATAACATTCATTAAACGAATTAGGCAAAATTTTCACAAGAGACGAATTATCTCCCCAAATTCTCCCTCATTATAAAATTGAAACATATTGAGGTACAATTGGTGTTACGTGATAATTGTGTGAATTTCTTTTAAGGACTCTTCTATCATAAATGATGGACACATGCAGTGGCGTAACCTGGTGTTTCACAATAACAGCATCACTACCATTATGATGGACGAAATGTTTTTGTTTCAAGTGTAAATTGCCTCACTTCGGTTTCAGCTGCAAGGTATGGTATTACATGCGATTCAGTCTGAATCTGGAGAGTCTAAATACAGGAAATACAGAGAGATTATAACATTATGGTCACTGGGATTGTGTCCCTAGATATCCCAGATTGGGCACAACACTTCCTCTCTTGTACCGACGGATATCATCAAAATTATTGGAATTATTGATCAATGGATGTGTAATAGTCTTATATTCGACGAAAATCATTTTGTGAATTTCCCACTAAATGTAATCAAATGAGCCCTCGTTTTGGATCCACTAGTCTTAGGGTAGGATTCACGAGTCACCACCGTGCGTGATCTGCAGTGCTTGCCACTGTACAATCCTGTGTCTGCGTCAACACTGTACATGATCCTCAGTCAGTTGCCACTGTACATTTACCGAAGACCAATTTTCCACGGGCAACTTGATGTTCATATAAATCTACAAATATACTGATTTAGGTGATCAAAATCTATTGCTTTACACATCCACACATCCACTAACTCACTCACTTGTGTTGGTTCGATTAACAAAAGTATTGGTTGGGTAGGTATGTGTTTTTCGTAATGCCCAAATTCATTTATGTCGAGGCGGATTTGTTCTGGAGACTTGATACTAAAATTAATACATTAAGACAGTATGTATTTTCTGGGGTTTTATGGTGGACTTACGGATGACATGTCTGTTCGGGTGGGTGGCTGCGGCTCTAGCGGGTGCTATGGTGATGTAAGAGCTCACCTATTCACTCACTTTAGTAGACGTCCGTGGGTGCATACTCGTGATGTTGTCGGTCATACGGTGAACAGTGATTTTGAGTGAGTATACTTACGAGTGTGTAAAAAATATTTACTCACTGATTAAAATCTAAATACCAATGAATTTGTACAGCAAGTCCACTCTTAGGACTCGTTAGGATAAGAAAGCCACAATAACTCGCATAGTGCGCATAGTGGCTGCAAGAGTTGTATACTCCCCAGGGAGTTGAGATTGATAATGCGATGTGCCGTTGAGATTGACATCCAATGATTGAGGGAAAAAATACCAGCGCCTTGAGCATGCACTAGTGCGTGGATATGTGCGCTATATAAATATCTTATAAAAATAATAATAATTATTAAATCGCTTCGGATAGGATCCTAAATCCCCAGCGCTGTCTTAATTTCAATATACACCTGAATTAGTCGCTGGTACGTGTGTGTTACATGTTCCTGTAGCATTGACCTTACATCACATGTTGTAATTCCTCCACCTGAAACAACACCGACGGACATGGTTAGTGAGTGAACTTCTTTGAGTGGCACTTGAGAACTTGGGAAGTAAATATATAGACATACTTCATGGATAACAACTTCTTATTTCGTGAGTGCGAAGGTTTGGATACATATTATTGTGTCGTTTTAACGCAGGAAAGATGGTCAGTGAGGAGCGACAGATCAATGACAGGAGTTGACTCATTGTATGGCTAGTCATGGCGACAGCTACGACCACTGCCTCACGGACGATGAATAACAGACTACGAAAAGTGTCCTGCGAAAGTGTCAAAGTGAGTCTCTGCACCAAGAACACAAGTCAGTTTGTCCCGGTGTGCGTTCTATCACGTGGTTACTTTCAACATCTTTCTTTGCGAGTGTTATTCACAATCAAACAAACAGAAAAAAATAGCTGCTGTCTTTAAACTTCACCCATTGTTCACAAACGCCTTTCTTCATTGACAAATGTAACACAGAATGAGTTCCGGAAATGAAACGCTCGCACCTCCGTCACAAGAAAGCGAAGAGTCCTCATCCATTTGGTTCTGACTCTGTGTGGCCTGAAATCACATGAACTTTCTAAATAATTCATAACAGCAGTGGTGTTAATATCTACTCAATTATGCTTTTCAATGTCATTAATATTAATTTTCTTTTCGCATGCATAAACAGTTTTTCAATCGTCTTTTGCATTTTCCAACAGTCGAACGTCGTCATGTCGAAGTCTTAAAATTATGTAAAGCCTATTTTCTCATCACTTTTCATTGCATCGCATAAAGCAGCATTAAGGGCAAAGGGCCATTACCCTCACAGATTTATAAGATGACTAGTTTTTCTGTAAGGAAAGTGCTGGCGGTAAAGCGAGAATATTTTCACTTTGTTATTACATTATCATCGATGGGCATCAATCAGGTTTCCGTAATGGCGCCCTTGAGGCCTCGTGGCGTGACATCAACACTTCAGCGAAAAACCAACATGTACAATGTTAGATCTCCCAGGAACACCTTTCTGTACATTTACCGGGAAATACCACTCAAATGTGTTCTTAACTAGGATACAAATGTCTTGCAGGGTGAATTAGCTGTCACCGCGAAAAAAAGCATAATGAGCGAAGTGCACAAAATAATATATGAGTCTGACGTTCACTGAGAAAAACCAAATTCGATCCATTTAACACGTTGCAGTGAAAATCGATCGCTATCTATTAAAGTTCAAAGCTTAAATAAGGTGGCTTGAGTTATTGGAAACAGGAAAAGGGAAATAGGACATTAATTTAACAGCCACATCTGAGCCAACATCAAACACATTTAATACGAGCATCCTAGGCTCAGGTGCCATGGGCATGGACATGTTCTGTGGCAAAATTGTATGATGTGTCCCCGCAAACTGCTCTACAAGAATATGTCAACCTTGAAGCAGATTAGGAAAATGCAACGAGAAACCTAAACGAATAAGCAGATTGGACCTGACTGTCCAAATAGGGGCGTTATTTTGCTTTGAAATAAACTTTACGTTTATGTTCTTGGGCTCAATCATGTTTTCAAACATAAAAAAGTGCTCATTTACACACACACACACACACACACACACACACACACACACACACACACACACACACACACACACACACACACACACACACACACACACATTATATTATCATGAATAATGAACTATATCACGTGTTGATTCCGAAGTTGAAACTAAAAGGTTAACCGGGAATTAGTCCGTAATGAACCTACATGTGAACCCAAGACACAAGGAAAATGTGATGTAATTAACACCGTACTCTAAAATTTACTAGGTTCACAAATCCACACAAGTTCAGTACAGTGGTATCACTGTGGCAGTGCACAATATAGTGGCAATACAAATTCCAAGGCGGTGAAGTACAAGAGCAGTAACTATGAAAATACACAATCCCATTAATATGAGGCTTAATATGTGTGCTGGCGATTAGGTGCCTGACTCTGATGGTGTGGGTTCGAATCCCGGATGGGACTCAACCCCAAAAATACTGGAATCTGTACTTTACTGAGAAAGTGTAATCCCAAATACAACATATGTTACAAGAGCAGTAACAATAAAGACAACGGTGGTAATATTTACCACTCAGACATTTCTACTTATTGTCACATACAATGCTGGTCTTCTGCTGGTGCTCATTTAAAAAACAACAACATTACGTTAACATGAATAATGAAGTGTACATGTGTTACGTGCTGATTCTCAAGTTGAAACTAAAGAGTTATCGAAGAATTTGTCCAGAAAGAAACTAGATGTGAAACCAAATAACATGAAAGAAAATGTTATGTAATTATCGACTGTATGGTGGTAATATTCACCTCTCAGCAACCAACTTGCAACTCTTCCTTGCAGGGTCTACTTATCGTCACATGCAACGCTGGTCTTCTGGTAACTTGAGATTAAATGTGAGATGAGAGACAATAGCCAGCTCCTCTTACATATACAAGAATACCTTTGCTGGAAACGTCTACGCTAGGACAGATATTTCTGTAGTATTCTATGCCCCAAAGAATTGTTCAAGAACATTCCAGTACTCTGTCTAAATATAGTACAGATGTAAATGTAGCACATCACTACCCATCACTGACACGGCAGGTGAAACATTGTTGCACAACGTATAACCCTGACTTATTAGAGACGTTATTATATATCTTTTCAGAACTTCTTATTTGGGAAATCAAGTGCTCCCCCCTAAAGACAAGAATATATAAGTAAGTTATATCTGTGTTTAATACCGTTCATACAGTACTCTTAGGCTGGTTTGCGGGTGAAAATAACATTTCCGAATCAATCACATTCACACTGATTACTGCTGTGGACATACATGGATATTGATAAATCCATTACAAAGACTGCTGGCGACTTCAGAAGATACGGTATGGTGCAGAGATGAGGTCTGTGTGCATACAGCTCGTATAGAACACCAACTCGACGTTTAAAAACATATCAATCCTTGTTTTCGAATGCAAAGCGAACACAATGACCCAGACAAAATCAAATTTAAATGTCTCTTTTGCACATCGCTGTTGTATGGTAATTACAGGATATATACAGCCGACGTGGCTTCCTCTGGAGGGTGCAGCTGACTGCAGTAACAACACTGGTGCCTACGTCTTCAGGATTATGGGATTCACAGTTGTCTTAACGTGTAAGTTGTTCAAGATACGCATAATTCAGTTACGTTAATACCGCGTGTAGTGTCTGGCTACCTATATTTCTCTCATACATATCTATTTGCACTTCAAGGCGAACCGGTCTCCCAGCTCGATATGGCGCCGCAGTTTACAGAGTTGCGTACCATTGGCCCACAAACTGTCTCCTATCCTAGGAAGCCCTACCGTTTGTCAATACCACGGATTTTTGCTATATCGACATAAAAACAGGGTTACAAAGCACGTTAATCTTGTAGAAATGTTCAAGGTGAACATTGGTTACGTGTTGCACATTAGTTGAGACACTGTTGCTATTTGCATTTTTGCGGAACTAGCTTCTTATGAGTTCAAAAATTTCATGTTTTACAAAAAGTTCATCATTTTTCATTATCTTGCTTACAGTCCCATTACTAGGTTGGGTCAGTATTATACAATAGAAGGTATAGAATACAGACTCTGCCGTTACCCACTTGAGATGCATGATGGACAGTAACTCAACCCGTGCATATGTTACTTGGTAAAAGGGTGAACAACCCGAGTATGTGTTACTTGGTAAAAGGGTGAACAACCCGAGTATATGTTACTTGGTAAAAGGGTGAACAACCCGTGTATATGTTACTTGGTAAAAGGGTGAACGACCCGTGTATATGTTACTTGGTAAAAGGGTGAACAAGCCGTGTATATGTTACTTGGTAAAAGGGTGAACAACCCGTGTATATGTTACTTGGTAAAAGGGTGAACTAGCCGAGTATATGTTACTTGGTAAAAGGGTGAACAAGCCGAGTAACAAACAAGCCGAGTATATGTTACTTGGTAAAAGGGTGAACAACCCGTGTATATGTTACTTGGTAAAAGGGTGAACAACCCGTGTATATGTTACTTGGTAAAAGGGTGAACAACCCGAGTATATGTTACTTGGTAAAAGGGTGAACAACCCGAGTATATGTTACTTGGTAAAAAACAAGGGTGAACAACCCGTATATATGTTACTTGGTAAAAGGGTGAACAAGCCGAGTATATGTTACTTGGTAAAAGGGTGAACAACCCGAGTATATGTTACTTGGTAAAAGGGTGAACAACCCGAGTATATGTTACTTGGTAAAAGGGTGAACAAGCCGAGTATATGTTACTTGGTAAAAGGGTGAACAACCCGTGTATATGTTACTTGGTAAAAGGGTGAACAACCCGTGTATATGTTACTTGGTAAAAGGGTGAACAAGCCGAGTATACTTGGTAAAAGGGTAAAACGGGTGAACGAGGTATATGTTACTTGGTAAAGGGTGAACAACCGGTAAAAGGTGAACAACCCGAGTATATGTTACTTGGTAAAAGGGGTGAACAAAAGGGTGAACGTGTATATGTTACTTGGTAAAGAGGGTGAACAACCCGAGTATATGTTACTTGGTAAAAGGTTGAACAACCCGTGTATATGTTACTTGCAAAAGGTGAACAACCCGTGTATATGTTACTTGGTAAACTTGTAAAAGTGAACAACCCGAGTATATGTTACTTGGTAAAGGGTGAACAACCCGAGTATATGTTACTTGGTAAAAGGGTGAACAACCCGAGTATATGTTACTTGGTAAAGGGGTGAACAACCCGAGTATATGTTACTTGGTAAAAGGTGAACAACCCGTGTATATGTTACTTGGTAAAGGTGTATATGTGAAATTCAACAACCCGTGTATGTGTTACTTGGTAGATCAACCCGTGAATGTTACATCATCAACGCCATACACTGTTACTTGGTAAAAGGGTGAACAAAGTGCAATAATTATTAATCAACATGTATATGTTACTTGGTTTTTGAACTTTACCAATATCCTTCTTATATTGAAATGTGTGTTACTTTATGAAATTCAACCTTAGATCCATCTCAACGCGTACACTGACTTATAATCTCGTACTTTTACATTTCAATTAAAATACAACCTTTAAGAGAACTCGTACTTGCAATTAAAAAGGAAGAGAACGCAATAGAAAGGTGGAAATCTAGCTATTAATTTCCCGACCCGTGTCAGCACCATACTGTCATTACTGTTTCCTTACTACCATCCTTCTATCCTGAAATCGACCAATGAAGATCCGGGTTAGAATTTATCTTCAGTAACCTGTGCTTGTCGTAACGGGACTGCGTAGACCGACGCTGTTGATCACTGGATTGTCTGGTCCAGACTCGATTATTTACAGACCGCCGCCATATAGCTGGAATGTTGCTGAGTGCGGCGGAAAACTAAACTCACTCACTCTTATAGGTTTCTGTCAGTCAATGCGTTTCAGCGATCTCACATAATAATGACACAAATGAGATCTCTTTTAACAAACCAAATGGTCTTTCCTTGAAATATCTTATTCCTTTGGGTTCCTGAAGTCAAAGCCTACATGAGATAAGACAGTCGTAACAACACGATCGCGTTTTTGGCAAAACCATGATGTTATAAATCTATAGTGATTACAAAATCAAGGTAACATGCATATAAAATGATGTTTATTAATATTTGATAGTGTAAACCTTCAAATAGGTAAGAAAGTCAAGTGCATATTCTGGAAATGGGCATGGATACTGGCAACTGAATTGACGGGCTTCACACTATCTAAAGACAATCAAATATCAGCAGCATGACGTGGACAGATTGAAACACAAGACACCATGAAAGGATATGTTGGTAGATAATGTTTAATGTACGGTGTGGTGTTTGTGTTTGTGCCTGTGCGTGCGTTCCAGGAGCGGCTCCCACCAAGCTTGTACACTTGATGTAGCTCGTTACACACATTAAAACCTTTGTTAGCAACGTTTCTTTCCTCTATTTTTTTTCAGAAACAATCATGGCGGTTCAGACAGAAATCAATTCATTCAATACACTTCTTAATTTATAATTTGCTTTCAACTTATCCATCTACTGAACATGTAATTTTCAATCACAGAAAACCAATTACAGGTATCAATTTTGTACCCTGTAGAAATGGCTCCTCTCTGTATGGTGGTTATGAAAGTAAGTCTCTCCGCCAGACGGGCATGACTGCGTTCCATGTACATTTATATGTGTAACTCGGGACTTTGAGACAAGCAAATGATGTAATGCTGACGTCTCTACTCCTACATCTTGTATGATATGAAGGTGTAATTGTCCAATTTTCCTTGATATAGATTTCCAACGGGACGAGTATGTAATGATGCCCTTCCTCCTACATTTACCTCACAGATAATAACGCCCCGTTTGACTTTAAGTGGAAAATAATGACAAATAATTGAAATGCCATATGTCTTATCTTCAGGTTTCAAGCAAAAACGACCTACCATTTCTAGGGAACTGGGAGTGGATTTTATCGGAAAACCCCAATCGTCTCAGAAAATTGGTCATAAATAATTATTCTTCAGAAAAAAGTAACGACAAAACCTTGTCCACATCCATAAAATATCACCGTAAGTAGAGTCAATTGTACAAGTCTGACTGTACCATACGTATGTGTAGCCACATTCATAAGTATTACAGATGTACGATGCGGTCTGTAAACAATCGAGTCTGGACCAGACAATCCTGTTATTGACAACATGAAACACGATGTCAGAGCATGTGTTAATGTATCACTATCAAATAGTGATGATACCAAGTGTTCGCAAAAAGATGAGAGTATCCCACCCGTCATAAACATTTGCAAAAGCTAGTCAACTGTTCACCTGAAACAATTCGCGAACGTATGGTAAAAATGAAAATAGGGAATTGCATCCGACATCATTTTTGAAAGAAATATTTCAAAGAACAAGGGTTTTGAAAGAAACGCTCTTTGAAATCTTGGTAAAACGAGCATGCTCGGTTGTACCTCAAAGGCTGAGAAATGCAACCACCAAAGGCTGATGCTGTTGGAATATTGCTCGACATGAAAGGAAAATTGGTGATTGGTATGTTGAAATCATTAGTTTTGTCATGAATTTGGGAGAGTATTTTGTCACTCTGAAGCTTTAAGCATGAAACAAACAATTAAGGCGATCTCACTCGTCTCCTTAATTTTAAGCTCAGGTGGGTAAATCAGTGGAAGGCAATTGACTATTTGAAAAAAATGAACCTGAACAATATTTAGGCTCATACCGTGAATTAACAGATATCTCGGTTTGCATTTGCAGCTGAAAAATATGCACACCACCAGTCACCCCAACACAGCTCTGCTTGTGTGGTGTAGGTCGCCCTGTTGTCTTATACACATTGGTTATTAATAGGGAATTCAGTGGGCGTGTATGTTTAGGTATGTTGTTTAAATACGGTTATTATTTTGAGGAAAGTGCAATAATGAAACTTCAATTACGCTTAAAGTGAAACATTCACGAAGAAAGTTACCGAGACGAGACAGTATTGCAAGTAATGATGCAATAAGTGAATGCAAATGACCTTTTTATGGATATGTATTGTCGACATTAGAAATAAATATTGCATAGATCTACAGAATTAGAATAACGTGGAAGGTTTATGACGCTGTTTAATATAAGTGGCACATTTAGTGCAGTCTGGTACAGAGAGGGATATGGTGTGTATTGGGGCCATCGTGCATCTGATAGACAGTAATGGCAGTCAGCTTGACTTGGACACTCCAAATGTATTCAGATTAATGTTCAGCACAATAAGGCTGTATAAACCTAATATGTTATCTTTTTATGATAAACACTTATGTGTACTATTGTGCGATCACGGTCGTGAGTTATCCTTGAGTTTGTTATGGCTTTGAATGGTAAAATGAAATGTGGACATTTGTCCTGTGGCGACCCCTATGGTTAAAGGCAATAGTGTGTGATCAGGAGCTGTTTAGTTTTCTTGAAAATATCTTTTCTGCATATAGCGCGATAAATTCAATGTGTATTTGATATAAAGTTGAACATCTTTTCTTTTATAAATACGAAGCCATTTGCATGTTCAACTTGAGCTATTCTGAGGATGTAGCCACTTTCATTTAATTGCAATCTCTGCAAAATCGATTTCGAATGATTAAAAATCGATTGTCGAATGATTAAAAATCGACATCACTTTTGTTTTCCAAGGTTACTTTATCGACCTTCACATTACTTCTATTGACAATTAAGGGATCAGTTGCGTGAGTACATGCCACAGTGAGGAACCGAGACAGACACGTTGTACTGGACCCGGACGTGTACTGTCGTTATAATGGTATGAAGCATCTATTAATATTCCAGGATTAATTTGTGTCTTAGAATTACAAAATAATGTAGTTTGCTCATAAACAGGAGATACAAATACGTGAACAATTTAAACCTTCTTCATATTTCTATATGTCTTCAATGTCCTGGAGAGCATTCCACGTTGGGTTGAGTGAGCTTGTAAAACAATGTACGTCTTTGACCGCTTTGTACACCGGGGTTCGGGTAGCCCCTATATCCTTTATATACTTGTTATAGATTATGTACATACGATGATTGTGTTGAACAAATGACATGCGTTGGAGTATTGTATATACTACCCATCAAAAGTTTAGACTCACTAGTGTAAATGTAGCCACTTACTTCAGTCAACTGTTCTAAACTAGATTTTGTTACATATTCCATAATGTGTAAAGGTACTGTTTACACATGAATCGATGTATTGTAAAACACATTCATAATGTTGAAAAAGATATTTTCATGAGTTCAATAAATCATGAAATTCAGTGAAAATTGGCGAATTTGTAACAAAACTTTACACCAAAACGCAGCTGTGCACATGCACGATATTTGCACATGCTTTTCGGAAAATTGATGCATGATCCTCGTGCAATTCATCTGCATAAGGTATACAGATGGTTTCCTTAATTTACTGGAGAAATTCATCTTCGATGTAACCGTATATATATACATAACATATAGTGAGTGCTTTAAGTGAGGCTAAACATTCGATGTGTAGTATATAATACAATACATATTTATTATGTCACAACTAACATGGCATTGCTTGTAGCTTTCTGGAATGACCGTCGCAATATTCTGAGAATCGTACAGTATTAAACTGAAGTATAAAGCTCTATACAGTGTGTAAAGCATTGGGTATATCTAACTCTTTGTTACATTTCATAAAGCCTTACCGGAAATACGTGTATGATTGTGTACCAGTTGCAATGTAAACCGAAGCATCAGAATCTTGAACTCGGTTTACTCATCAACATCAATGAAGACAAGGTAACGTTCTGAACCTGGTAAGTAGGTGATAACGAGATACATTTTCAATCACAGAGGTTTCACCTAATAGCTCACGTTACATATATGTATCAAATGAGCTATTTTACCATTAAATCAAGAGCAACTGAAGTGCAGTTCATAAGGACAGTCCGACAACTGAATGTTAAGGAGGAATTATGTCTAAATTATTTCACTTTAATTACATAAAACTATTTACAAATACGAATGACGTCAATTTTTAATCTGGACATGTATGGTCCAAATGGAGGACATGAAAGACTGAGGTTATAGAGTGGGCTTAGCACTTCCTTTCATCTGTCACTGGATGCCATCACGATTAATGGAATTATTGATTATAAGATGTGTGTTAGTCTTATAGCTGGTGAAAACATTCTTGTGAACATTTAGCTTCAAAATTGAATCTACCGGGTTTCGTTTCGAATATCGAAGTATCTGGATTTGGAAACCTGATAGATTTTACCACACTGGAAAGACATTTCAGTCACTTTAGGACTTTCGTTAAGTCTTTAAAGGACATTTGTGTTCTAAACGAGTAGATTGCACATCGCGAAATTAGTGTTGTGTTCAGACAACAATTGTTTCACGTTTTCATGCAATAATAATTCTGAAAAATAAATGCTTGTTTTATTTAAAATACCGGATACTTAAATGGCATGTAAAATATGTCGGTGATAAAATAGACATATATATTTTATGGCTTTGCATAGCACACTTTCAAATATGTAATTATTCAAAAGTGAGGACACCATGATAGATTAATCACAGATGCTCTTGAAGAAACGGGTGTTTACTCTTATTTATAAAGTTGTTCCACAAAACGTAATCATCATTTTCATCACTTGCCATCAGGTACCGGTCAGAAGATTTTGATATTTTGATCGGAGTCAATGTGACGTCTTGTTGGGTTCCTGTAAGTATACATGAGCAAATGCATCTCTTGTTGATGTGGGAAGGGTTTTGTCGCTATAAGTTTTTTAAACCAGAATGTCGATACTGGAGTGATTTGTCAGAAGTCGCTGTATCCCACCTACATCGTACTGTTGTAGGCCATAGAGAAGGAGATTTCAATACTGTTACCTGGAGTTAATACAAGCTAGGATCAGCATGTTTACAGCCTCAACGTCTATATTATTTCTGATACTCCCATATTGTGATAATGATAGAATGTATAGATAGACTTCTGCATATGACTGAGTATGTCATATATATTCGGAGTATGGAAATGGTATTTTATGGTCTATATTTTGTTATCCATTGAAATGTTCAAAGTAACATTCCTTGTGAAAGGTACTTGAATTACAGAGAATGAAAACAAAACTAGAAATGAAACCAGAATCTGTTGCTTAAGCACTGTGAAAGCGCCATGTATCCATATTACATCCTTGATAGTGAGGAAGGGAATTACGAAGAACAGTATCGATATTCTGTCTTGTACTGCGTTTCATCAACCCCACAGTCTTGTAAGGGAACTCAATCTCGTCTTAACAAACCAGCGCCTCATTCCACGAAGAGATGTTAACGTTTGACTTTCTGAAGTCTGCGATTAATTGCACAGAAATGGTAGACGTAGAACCAGCAGGACATTTGTGGACAGATGCCCTGACAATGTCGGGATTATCAAGTCGGTATTTTCACGTTTCTTTCATTGACGTATATCTTAAACAGGTGCTCTTCAGCACAGTGATGTTTATTTCGACAGGCAAACGTGAATTTCTGTGGCAGTGACGTTTGATATTAATTAATAAATGTCTAAACGTTATGATAGGCACGGATTCGTGACATGTACACTAGTTTTAAGAAAGGAAAGTTTGTTTCGAATATATTTACTGAGAACATTACTGCTTACAAACTGTTAGGGATTTAAATTTATTGCAAGGATGTTGAACTTTAGAAATGGCACCACATGCACATATTGTTGACTTTGCGGGAATGTCCAGCAGCAGTCACTCTAAGGATACAAGGCAAATCATCAAAAATCTTGGTAAATTAACTTTGACTAACAGAAACAATTGAGGTTGCTGCCATCAACCAAGTGAGACATGGAATCTTCTTTTTCATAGTTCCTGCATATGGAAAGTCCCGGCAGTAAGTAAAGGAATGCTTAACGTTGTAGCTACGTCCAACTTGTCAGTCATTAGTCCGATATCCGTAATGGCGTCACTCAGGCCCCATGGTGTGACATCGACACTTCAGTGAACTGTGCCCACCTCTGCAACATTTGCCGCTCTCAGGACTTCAGAGTGGTCGAAGAGTGTTGGGGAACTACTATACAGATACAAGTCTAAATGCCTCACATATTGAATTGCATGTCATAGACAAAGAACAACGAGCGTACGTTTCAATCTCGGCTCACTTTAAAATGAACCCAAATGGATAACACTGCTCTCTGCTGTGAAAATCAATAAACATCTTTTTTGGAATTCAATTAATGCTTCCGTCTAGATCTAACTCAACACACTCGCGAAGCAATCTATGTATCTAACTTCCCTAAATCACCACGGGCTTTTCGAGATAATGTTTGGATTAAAAAGTTGGATTTATACTTCTATCTCTTCCTATCAACAGTGATTGTTTTCAACTGAACTAGAGTCTTGTGTCAACGCATAGTTCCATGAACACAAACATTACATTGCTGACAAAAGTATCCGTTACGAATGTAGTTAGCCAGACGTCGGGATATTACTCTGTAATGAATTCTCGTCCATACATCTCATGTCCAAATGGTTCTTTTTCCGGCTGAAGGATGTCTTCTGGAAAAAGAACCTGAAACAAATTTACATGATCCCCGTGTACTCGAATTTTCCACTTGTTAAGCAGGATCTTTCTGATCTCGACTTTGTTGCATTAATATTTGTTTGGAGCCTCGAACCTGAAGCAATGTCCAGATGGTGCACTACAACTGAATGATCCTTGGATATAACTCTGAGTTACGTATGTGCCTGGGCTCGTTCTCGGAATTATTCCAACATTTTGATCTCCTGGTGGATTAGTATATATGTGTTAGGATTGTGAATCCATTATCAAAGCTTCCCGTCGGGACTGATGCTATTAGCTGGGGCTCCCCCGGAAACAATGCCAATCAGAGATAAAGTAATATTTTATTATTAAAATAGTTTTTAATGATGTTAGTTCCTTTTTTTAGCGGCAAGCCAACGGCCTTAAGTTACCGCTCTTCATGTTAATTAGAGTTATCTCCCTTGACCTAATTCTTGTCGTCCTAGCGGTTGAAATGGCGGCATGCTTGATCTATCGTGACGAAAATCAGTCAATTGGTAAGGAAAAACATAATGGCAGAAAGTATACAGGAGGTAAAACCCAAGCGCAAGACCGCTGGTAACCGGATGCAAGACGTGATGGAAGCTTTGAAAAGTCCAGTATCGAAGAAACAAGGAAGATCAAGCCTTACACGAGTGTCCCCTGTGTCCTTGTCGACAGACGCCATGACAGCTTCGGCTGGCGTGGAGAAAAATGACTTTGATTCTGAATATAGACGATTAAGTGAAGAGTTACATCAACTGAGGTTAGAAGACAAGAAAGCCGAACTCAGAAGAGAAATTGACACATTAAAGGTGAAACTGACTCGTGAACAGGACGATCACGTGAACAGAGAGGTCAACCAAAGTGAAGGTCAAAGACGTCAAGATGGCGGCGCCAATGGTAATAACAAACATTTAGACTACACAAATTTTCTATGGGTCAATTCACTGGATACGGCAAGACAAACAGTCGATCTAGGGGGAGGTGTTAGCATCGATGTAGGAAAAAAATCTACAAACCTATCTAAGATATCATTGGACATGTGGATGTATGCAAATTTAGGATTATTGCGTGACCAGGTCCAGAAAGGTGCATTCGACAATGATGATGTTGATAGTTATCTCAAGTATATGCAGGACATTGCTAGGTACTCATCCAAGTATATTTGGCAAAGTGTTGTGCTATACGATAAGGAATATCGTATGCTCCAAGCCAAGGAAGGGTTTCGTTGGGGAACGCCATCACAAGACATCCGGGACCATCAATTGGTCCAAAAATCCGATGGTACAACTAAAGAACTGTTGAGGCAGAATGAGCAATCACGCAACAACAGACGTCCGTATAGACCACGCGGACCTTTCACACCTGATGGTCAAGAAATATGTAGGCGGTACAATTTCACATTTTGTCGAGATGAACTGTGCAAACTGAGGCATGTCTGTAGTGTTTGTTTTGGAAGGCACAGCAAGTTAGACCATGACCTTACTGCTGACCAGGGATCCTTTCGTGGATCTCCTAGAGAAGACCGTTTTTATCCAAAAAACGGCCAGTCGATGTCACAAGGGAATTCAACTCATTAAATTTTGCTGCTTGGGAGGAGCTGCTACCACTCACAGATCCAGATAGAGACTATATACTTGATGGGGTTGCAAATGGTTTAAACTTATTGATGATGATGATGTGGGTGGTGAGACTGAACATTGTATTTCTAAGAATCATAGATCAGCAATGGAAAGCAAGTTGTTGGTTGAACAACAAATTTTAGAAGAAATGAGTTTAGGGAATTATGTTAAAGTATCATCTAAACCAAAAATTGTAAGTGCCATTGGTGCAATCCCAAAATCCAATGGAAAAGTGAGATTAATTCATGACGGCAGTTTGCCGGCTGGTAAAGGAATGAACAGCTTCATGACTTCATGTGACTGTGATTATATGGACCTTCGACACGCAACCAAATTAATCAAGGAAGGGAGTTATATTGCAAAACTTGACTTGAAAAGTGCTTACAGGTCAGTTAGAATTCATCCTTCTAATTATCAATACACTGGTTTGGCCTGGCGGTTTAAGGGGGACACAGAACTTACTTATTTCTATGATGCAAAATTACCCTTTGGAGCCTCTAAAAGTCCCAAGATCTTTCAGTCATTAACAGCAGCTGTGTGTAGAATCATGAAAAACCGGTATGGATTGGATGTCATCGCTTACTTGGATGATTTTCTGATAGTGTGTGATGATATGAATACTTGTGTACAAGCACTAACATTACTTGTGCAACTATTACGTCGGTTAGGTTTCAATATCAATTGGAATAAGGTAGAAGGGCCAACCAAGAGACTCACTTTCCTTGGAGTTGAAATTGATACAGTGCAGTGTGTGTTGAGATTACCAGACGAGAAGGTGTGTGATTTAACCGAAGTGTTGCAGAGTTACAAAGAGCGCAAGCGGGCCAGCAAGAAACAGCTGGAGAAATTGGTAGGGAAAATGAGTTGGGCAGCAATGGTTGTTCAAGGTGGACGAACATTTCTTCGTAGAATTCTGAATCTAAAGAATCTACTTCGAGACTCCAATGACAAAGTTAACTTAGACAGTGATTTTATGGCAGACATTTGGTGGTGGTCACAGTTCTTCAAAACTTTCAATGGAAAACAGAAGTTCCTTGACCCAAGGCCTATCAATACTTTACAAACAGATGCATGCATGACCGGAGGTGGTGCATATTATAATGGAGATTTCTTCTATGTAAATTGGAGACTTGACATGCCTGTTATGGAATCAGAACATATTAATGTCAAAGAGGCCATGATAATTATTTTGTCTGCTCAAAGGTGGTCATCAGCATGGCAGAATAAGAAGATTGTGGTGAAAACAGACAATATCACAGCCAAGTCTATTATTAATAAGAAAACATCTAGATCTCAATTTATGATGAGTTACTTGAGATATCTTGTGTGGTTGCAAGCTACATATAATTTTTCTCTTCAAGCTCAGTACCTACCAGGCTCACAAAATGTGCTAGCTGACTGTATTTCCCGTTTGACTACAAACGGTAAACTATCTGAATTATTTAAATTAATACCAAGTATGCAGATGATGTATTTTTCCAGGGACTTATTGTTGTGTCACATGTCAAGTAAATTCCTCACTTCTAGGTGGGGAAAGTCTGCAGACCATGCTGAAGGCGTCGGCTAATAGACTACTTATGAACGGATGGGCACAGACAACGTCAAAAACGTACTCCAGTCAACTCAAGTGTTTTCTAGACTTCTGTAGATTACTACAGATAGAACCAGTTCCCGTGTTGGAAGCTCATTTGTTGCAGTATATTGTGTATCTTGTTGATGTGAAATGTTTCAAATATGCAAGTGTTCGCCAATATTTGTGTATAGTCACAAATGTTCATCTCTGGCATGGCTACAATGACCCCGTCAAAGATAGTTGGCAAATTAGACAAGCCTTGCGAGGCGCCAGACGTGAACTTGAGATTCACAAGCAGGGCTGTACCCGTGACACCAGAGATGCTGCTCTCAGTCCGTTCAAGATTGAAACTGGACACTCTGCTTGGGGCATCAATATTCATGGGTTGCCTGCTGGGATTTTACGGTATGCTCCGACCGGGCAATTTCTTATGCAGAACTGTGTTTAGTGTGGATAGAGACATAAGACTGTGTGATGTATCAACAATAGAGGGGGGTATGTGCGTGACTCTACGCTGGTCTAAGACATTACAATTTCGTGAGAAGCGTCTGCAGGTAATACTGCCGGCGATTGAATCCCATCCATTAGACCCGGTGTCAGCTATGGTCAACCTCCTACAGCTACATGGTCTTGATGATGGAGCGGGACCTTTGTTGTGTAACAATCAACGTGAGGCATTGAAAGAGAGTGTGTTTTTAGAGACTGTTAATCACATACTGCACGAGACCGACCCTTCGATGCGAATCACTGGACATTCATTTCGAAGGGGTGGAGCAAGCTGGGCATTCAAGCAGGAGATGCCGGGAGAGATAATTCAAGACATAGGCTTTTGGAAAAGCCCAGCTTACTTGAGATACATTAACATTCAATCAGTAACAAAATTAGAAGCTTTACAAAAGTTTGGAACATCTCTCCCCAGTTGTTAGATACTTATTGAGAAGGGTTTTTTTATGTCTTTGTATCTACTTCACTTCATGTTTATTACTTTAGTCCAATCTCTTCTGGGCTGGGAGTTTTTTCTTATTTCTCTGAGCCACCGCATGTTGGCAGGGAATAAGAACGTGTAATTACACTTGTTGCATTAAATATTCCCATCACTTCGGTCTAGTTATTATTTCACAGTTTTCACGGAATGAGATTGGAATTAAAGTAATATTTTATTATTAAAATAGTTTTTAATGATGTTAGTTCCTTTTTTTAGCGGCAAGCCAACGGCCTTAAGTTACCGCTCTTCATGTTAATTAGAGTTATCTCCTTGACCTAATTCTTGTCGTCCTAGCGGTTGAAATGGCGGCATGCTTGATCCCACCCACCCTCCCAGTAGTATTATTGGTTTCGGTGTTCTTGATATAGATTCATTAATCTATGCTTACATTTCAGCACAGAATTGCATTGTTACTTATGCCCTTTGCACCCTACAAGGGTTACAATGTATTGTTTGTATGTCACCGCATGATGACTACCTGCATTTGTAATAAATCACTACGCATTTATTCACCCATAATGTGGGGAGTTTTTCTTATTTCTCTGAGCCACCGCATGTTGGCAGGGAATAAGAACGTGTAATTACACTTGTTGCATTAAATATTCCCATCACTTCGGTCTAGTTATTATTTCACAGTTTTCACGGAATGAGATTGGAATTAAATGGACTCGCACGCACGCACGCACGCACGCACGCACACACACGCACACATACACACTGTAAATGTAAATGACCTTGATATGTTACCTGTACATAAAACTGACAATATTAGAAATGGATGTAGTAATTTCATGTTTGGTTGTAAAATAACTTGCTCACTGCCATGCAGAGTACCAGATCTATTAAGTATACTAACTGACATTTTATTCCCCAGCAGACGCACGTGTTGCTGTTAGTAGGGCAATATCCCAGATAATTAAGTTAAGGTAGACACATCGTAAATTCTCTTATGTCTGTTTTTGTAATCTGTGTCCATTGTGACAAAAAGCTGGTATCAAGGTAAACGTAGGATAATTTATCACTTACCTATAAAACCATAGTATAGGGTATAAGCCATTGAACGAGTGCAACCATATCGTAAGCATTTGTTTAGAAATGAGTATCAAACATGAGGAAGAGACTTTTTATGGATGTCAACTTCTTTATAATCTTGACATCCATAAAAACTCTCTTCCTTATGTGTATCACTTTCTGAATACCATTCAAAGACCTGAGTATCAAACAGTACTGATACTGCAAGACATGCAAGAATTTTCACTATAAATACAAACTTGGAGGATATGGTATAAGTCACAATTAAAGTCACATCAGATATCCTTTGGAAGATTGATGATTCCGATTTGGAAATATACCGACCTATGTCCGCGATAAAACCATTTTTAAAGCCCAACTAAGGCATTGCTTGTCGTAACCATAATTCTAACAAGGAGTCTCATGACACTCTTTGAAGTCTTTGTCAAAATGACTATACCTAAACTACCATCAAAGCCTGAAGTTACTGGAATATTGCTCAATATAAAGGGTAAGTCGACGAATGTTGAAGTCTTCCCTCTTGTCATGGAATCATGTGTACAGTGTTTGTCTCTTTGTGCATAGATCTAGACCTGAGGTGATCTCAACGGTCTCCTCTTGTTCTACTTCAGGTGTAAAAGGCAGGGAACTGGCCATTTGACCGACTTAACTTCAACAGGCTCAAAGTCTTGTTTACATTTCACTGATCTTCTCACTCAAGATCAGCACAACTGGTAACAAATTCTTAATGATGTACTAATCCCAAATTTATCAAAGGTGTTATCTATGAGGGAGACGAGCATTTAACATCAAACGACATAACTTTCATTTCTTCAGTTGTCTTAAACCTTTAAAGATAACTGAATATTATGGTCACAATGCGTATCGTCAAATACGAATTAGAACAGAATTTTCATATAATTTAACATAATTCTGTTCACAAAGAGAAGGACGGCTTAATAGACTTTTACGAATCAGCATGGTATTAATCCTATCTTCTGTGCGTTTACAGAGTTTGAGTGTACTGAGAATTATACTTAATCTTTTAGACAGGGATTTGTTGCAATGTTTGTAGTTCTCTGCAATTTATAGTCGAACCTCTCTTATCTCTCCCTATTCAGAGTTCACCGAGCTTTTGAATCTAGTTAAAACAGAAAGAAAATATTATCAGGTTTCAGAGTGGCAGTGATAGTTCTGATAACGGCTTTCGTCCTCAGTTAACATGCTGTTCTACTTTGTGACACATCATGCGCCACCTGTACCTTGTCCTTTCTCCTGCCAGGTTCTTTGTTTTACCAGGTTCGGTCTCCTACCAAGTTCTATCTTCTACCAAGTTCTATCTTCTACCAAGTTCTGTCTTCTACCAAGTTCTTTCGTCTACCAAGTTTTCTTATGAGACAATACACGTTGTGTAGTACACTTATACACTACGGTTGTGTTATGTAGGAGCCTTGTCAGCGGGAGAACATCCCAACTTTTCATGCAGCCAATTTTGTTTTCTTTGTTGCAGTTGGCGCATCCTTTCATTCTACCCATGACCACACGTTTCTAAAGGCTAAAGCCACCAACTCATCACTGTCTACTGTGCCCCCTTCTGTTTTTAAGTTACCCAGCGTTGATACAGCTGTTTCCTGAATGATCAGTCATTCCCACCCGTCCGGACAAGAAACACAAGATAAACACGTATGCTAAAAAAAAGAATGTTGTTGTTGAACTTGACGCCATCAGGGCAGTTGTGATATGCCCCAGACTGATTACTTACGTGATTTGACCATACAGGACATCGCTGATCAGATTACTGACCCTTACGTTGCCAGTTGTCTGTGGGGAAATAAGATTTCGCTCTTGTGAAATGGCATTTAGTGAATATACCGCAACAGCTTGTGTCCTTGGAACACCGCCAACCATCAACATAGACTATTTTGATGTTTCCCTTCTTCAAAGAAACAATATTTACTGCACCGAGCCAAGAGATTATATTACATGCGGTTATGTCAAAGTGGCTACACTGCGTCATTGCATCAGGGATATCCTCTGCCAAGTCATCGGTCTTAACGCAGAGGAAATAATACGTTCACGAACCTAACACAGAAGAATAAATGAAGCATTGAGAGATGGCCTGATATGTCCGAATCTGGTGGCACCTATCCTGCTAGTTTTGTTGTTTATCTGGCTGCACTGAAATATAGTCAAGCGACATGGCGGGAAAATGTGATTTATTAAATCTGGACCAGATACGCCAGTGAATGTTGCGATGCACAACCGCCCACGTCTTCGGGATACGACGACATACAATCAACCAAGTCAACGAGTATAACCGTCCAAACCACCGCCAAAGATAGATCAGTTTCAGTGTGATGATGGAGTTACTCGTCAACAATCTCCTTCTGAAACCAAAGTAACAATACTGAACAATATATTCAGATATGTTATAGTGGAAAAACACATCTGGTGGAAAGGCTGTAAACTGAAATGAGTTAATTCATACCTCAAACTGAGTTGTACCTTTGGGTACTTGTCCTCTGTTTGTCCGCGAAGGCTAAGTAGTGAAATATCTCGCATATTGTATTAGGAACCGACTGCTCAGATGCACATCGGCAAGGAACGATGACGCAGTTAACCAACTCACACATGAATCATCTCTTGCGGTGAGCATACAGTACTTAGGATCTGTCTCAGACGGAATGGCCTCATTATTTAAGTGAAGTAGAGTTACCTTCATTGAGACATTATAGTGATTAGTTTTTCTAGGTGGGAAAGAAAGGGCCAAGATTTTGTAAATGACACATACCAGGATATGTATCAGAAGAATACACACCAGTTATACTCGAGCACTTTCAGATTGAATATTTTGTACAAACTTCAAGAACCTTCTCATGTCATTGACGTTTACAATAATTATTGGTTGAGCACAAGGATTCAATAAGGAAAAAGTCATTATTTTGCGACTGCTTGGGGACATTTACTCAAACATACGTTGTCTGCAACTGTGGGTGTAAAAAGGAAGATGGGTTGCACCATATTCGTACAGATCGCCCACTCGCCGTTTACAGAAACGTTGTCTTTGTTCTCGAAAGGAAAATAGTCACAATGACCCCTACGAAATGCCGATCAGGTCATTCTTTGATGTCGACAATTTGTGATTAAAGTAAACATATATGGAAACATTCAACAAAGTAACTTGACTCCAATATTTATGTCATGCGTTCCATTGTTTTAGAGTTGTACAGTAGACTCACTCAACGCATGATTTCCCATGATTGTGTAGTAGGTTATATTTTATTTAGTACAGTACACATGTAACTTTGAATGTCCAGATCTGTTTATATACTGACACATATAGATGATCCTGGAGAGGCTAACATGAAAGATCGTATTTAAACCCCGTATATTATAAACGAAAACTTTTCAGAGAGAATTGCCACCCCTGCGTGTTATATGGTAAATACAGTTTTCAATTTGGAGAGTTTTACGATTTAATCTCAGGAAAGTGCCCATGAATCAATAGTCCACTTTCCAAGTGAGCGGTTTTAAAGGTAAATTAGTGTCTAAAACGTTCCGACATATCATCGGGTAATTTAGTAACATTGATCCAGGTTGAGAAACACCGGGAGACGGAGTCAGACATCTAAATTAGCATCCTGGTTTTACCAAAACGACATCAAGTATTCCATAAATATGACATCAACCTATTTAGAAATCGATGAAAGACCTTACGTAACTGTTTGATAGATTGGGGTAATTCATGGGTTTGTGTGTTCTTATTTTATCAACTGATGATACAGTGTTGTTCCAGATATGAGCGCTCTCATCGTTGTAATATCTCTCCCAAATAACCATTCCCTTGCATAGCTTCAACCTGACATGTAGTCTCACTGAGTCTCCTTCATGCAAGTTTTGAACGGTGTATTTTTTGTTTGATTCCAAATATCTGTTCGACATTCAGTTTTACAGCTATAACAAAACTGTGTTGTATTTATAGTGTAATATTTCATTTGTTATTCGTAATATCTTAAACCTGTCGCTGGGAAACAATAATATCTGTATTGATCCACATAACTGCACAAACCTTGTCCTACAGGAACACCTTGTTGTAATTAATGAAAGTGAATATAATCGTCAGTGCAAAAGAATACCCAGTCTTGACTATGCTCAGAAACAAATTCCAGTTGGTTGAAAAGGTAAAATAGCTGCTAAACTCACATGGGCGACTATATTTTAAGAACTTCAATATAAACAGTATTTTATAGCCCATTAAGTATTTCATCTCACGAAGGCATGGTGACACATCTAATTGTCCATTCTTTCAACTTTCAGTGCCCTTTACGTTCAGTGGAATCTATCTCCTGCTTAATGTTTACTATCTAATTGGCATTTACTCTGGTTGTTACATTTTGTATTGTATGCGTGTAGTTTAACGAACACCTGGTGATATCGTAATTGTATAGTGATTCCTTTTATGGTCATGCTATATGATATTTGTTAATCTTTCGCTGGACTATTTTCATAATTATTCTGTCTCCTACATATTGTTTCTGGAGCAGAGTATTATGTCTGTCATATGTATCGCCAAGAGATAGGACAACTTACAGATCTAACACTATGTATATCTCATGAAAGCAGCGAAGTGCTTGTGCGATTGAATACCCGTGAGAGAAACTTTTACAAACTGTATTCTTCTTTGAAGTGAACCTTGTTCTTCCTATGAGGGCTTCACTTAGCAGGTTTTATCACTTGTACTTACTTGGCATTAGTCCAATTTCCGCTAAGGCGTCTCAGGGATTTAATGATGTGACACTAGCACGTCAGTGAAAGACAGGTGCCCCAATGAATCCAACGTATCTTAGGGCTGGTTAAAATTGGTTTGCGGTTCAAACCTTTAAGGTGATCTTACACTCCAAAGAATTCTTAAAAAGACCTATAAAAAGTGTTATGTCAAAGTAGTTGTCAAACGCAAAGAGTCTCGAGGGGAAATTCTTCAAAAACATAACTGAAGTTTCATTTTCAGAGTGAATACCAAACTAAACTCTTTTGCAGGGTATCCCCATATCGATAGCTGCCTTTTTACACGTTCAAACCGTGGCGTGTCGAGATGTTAGGAATAAAAACAGAAAAATACTTTGAAGATAAAAGAACACTTTAGCATTAGGGAAAATTTTGCCCATATCCCTCACAAAACGATTCTTGTTTGGTGTTTTATTTCATAAAGCTAGTTTCAAGGACGTATCTGAATGCAAGCTACAAACCCCACTTCCACGGGAATTACATCGGACGTCAATCTACTCATAAATGCGTCAAACATAAAAATGACTTCCACATGTTCTATCATAAAAACGTTAAGAAAGCTTTAGGCCATGATTGGTGTAACCTTGATCACGCAGACTTTGAGCAAGAGTCGAATCATGATACTCGTTGACATTTTTGTTAAAAGCGCATTGTGGATTGCATGTAAACATGTAGACGCCTAAGGCTGGAACTTGAGAAATATTGCTTGGTAAAAAGGAAACTTGACTTTTGGAAATGTTTTCTCACTCTAAATTTGAATCCACAGATCCAAATTTGAAAAAAAAAGACTGTTTTACAATCTTTTGAAGATTCATATGGATTTGATAGGGTTACCACTGATATAAGTAACAGAGAACAAACGCTTACAAATGTATGTATCCAGAATTAGTAAATATTGAACGTTCATAGTCTCTATTTCAGGTCTATATTTGATCTACACAAATATCATACCTTGCACTCCTTCAGATGATTCTACCAGTCTCCAACCATTTCTAATAACACGCCTCGCAACCTCTGGCAACTGAAAGTTCTCTGTAAGAAATACAAATCTATTTAGCCACTGTGCTTGTAACTGAACTGAATTGTTAAAAATGGAGCAAAATAACGTTAATAGGACACATGAATTAAATCTAGCCGATTTCAAGCCCACTACTTTGTAACACTTTTGTGAACGAGCTAGGTTATTTTTACAGCTAGTCTCGACATTCAACACCTGTATTCATTTGCTGACTCGAACAACGTCTGCAATATGACCAGCCAAAGATTTTACTATTGGCCTATCTCGTCTCGTCCTTTAGGTTGCGAGGTCTACAGATCAATACCACAAGTGAGTACATGGGAGCTGTGCTGTGGGCATGTACTTGCTGCTAAATAACCGTCTGAAAAGAAGATCTTCACACAGATATTCCTGATTTTCTAGACACATGATAAACACAGTAAGTGTCACATAAGCATTTACAATGAGAAACTCCCCTGAGCAAATTCGATTCGATTCAGTTTTGTTTTTTAGACACACATGTGGATCAAGCGACTTTACAACCTTTGCACTTAACACCTCAAGTCTGAGACGCCGCCTCAGTTTCTCGCGTCTCTACGACTTGTGATTTTTTATACGCCCTCATCCCTCTAAAGCTAGCCACAATTCAACATTAATCCACTGGGATCTATTGAGTTACTGATGTGTATCCTTTACCCATTTAGGGTCGGAGTGACATCAATGTTTGTGATGATTGTGTGTGGCATTGTGGTTGCCAACAACGATCAACGCCATTGGGGTACGATGACACACAATTAATCAAGTCATCGAGTCACCTGTTTATGGTGTTTAAGTGTGATGAAGGCCAGGTTACTCTTTAGGGAATAACATGGCTCACTCTCAAACTGCATCAAGAGGGCTGTTTGTGCTCCAGCAGGGGACATATATTAAGTACTTTAATTTTCAACTTTAGCGGGTAGATGAAGTACAATAAAATGAAATGATGTCGTTTATACCTAAAACGGAATTGAAACTTTGGATACATATCCTTTGTTACTCCTGGCAGACTAAAGTAGTCAGATCTCCTGCATGTCATACGAACTCGTACACAGTCGGTACCTGGACCAGGAAACCGACTGTTCAGATGCAATTCATGAAGGTACTATGACGAAGTTAACCGGCTACCACATGAATCAGCTCTTGCAGCACTCATGGGTACAAGTGATCTGTCTGAGACGGAATGGCCACTTAAAAAGTGAAAGTAGATTTACGTTCATTGAGACTTTACAGTGATTAGTTTTCTATGTGGGAATAGAGGGACCAAGTTTTCAGAGATGACACATTCCAGATAATGTATTAGAAAAATTCATACACACCAGTTATCCTTGAGCACTTTTAGATTGGATTTTCCGTGCGAGCTTTAAGGACACTTCCCAAGTCATTCACGTTTACAGTGATCACTGCTTTGAGAACGCGGATTCAATACGGTAAAGTCATCATTAGGAGACTGGAAGCATTTGCATTACTATCTGTTGTCTACAAAACTGGATGTAATAATGAAACGAAAATTGCACCATATTCGTATAGATCGCCAACTCGACCTTCAAAGAGACATTATCATTATTCTCGAAAAGAACACGGTCACATTGACACAGACGAAATCCTGATCAGGTCATTCTTTGATGTCAACTTTCTGGTAATCATAGACAACGCATAGCACAGGTGGCGGCCCCAGGGGAACGTGGTTCACTCTGATGTCAGCGTCCTTCACTCAAGATTCATTAATAGAGTTACTGTTGATCTCACCGTTACAGATTTACATTAAGATGCACATGAATCTTGCTCCAAATATTGATCCAGTTGATCCGGTCACAGGACCTGTTCGTATATGGATGGAACTCAGTTGGCCTTTAATTGTTTAAGGAAACAGACTTGTAGTACTTCAACTCAAACATGCGTCTTTTCCGAACATTTGGGGCGCAATTTGTGATCAAAGTTAACCTACATGGAAATAATTAACTTATTTTGACTTAAATTGTCCAGTATTCATGTGACAATTGCTTTTAAGAGACACTTCCCCGAAACTCGGTAAAACGTTTCATGACAGACCCGTGGGGGGCATCTCCAAATACTTGCTGCGGGTAGAGCAGGATAAGCCTTTAGTGAATACCTGGTGTCACCACTCATTGTCAGCACTCCATTGAAAAAATACCCACATGTAAACTCACGGGCGAAAGAAACGTCACCAAAATGATTTTTAAAAAAATATCTTTTATTGTACACTAAGTGATTATTCATATCTGTAGTTCACACTTTCATCATTCAGAATGTCGTAAATCCATTCATTTTCCACATATGATTGTTAAATTTCCAAAATCTGAGTTTGTTATTTTGTGGTATGTTAAAAAAACGAGGTGACGTTTCTTTCGCCCGTGAGTTTTATTTGCCCTTAACATCGATGGAATCCGTTTCTGGAGATATTCAAGAGTTATTCATTTGCACTGACGTTTTATGTGTTCCAGAAAGCATGATCAAAGGTCTTTTTCAACTGCCCTCCTTCGTCGCGCAGTTAATGGAAGACCGCGGGCTTCTGGAAATGATAATGCCCTCAAAAATAGCATTACCCTTATATTGTTCCCTTTGACAGGTTTACGATATTAAGACGAACAAATTAAATATCACACTGTAAAATAGAATACTATTTTGAAATAGCTGTAAAACTGCATGTCGAACAAATATTGGAAGCAAACACCAGACAACCCATTCAAAACTTGCATGTAAGCAAAATCCATGCAACAGCATGTAATGTCATGCAGAAGGCTCATTGAGACTGCATGTCAGGTTGAAGCTATGAAAGGGAATGGTTATTTACTGATAAGAGACATTTCAACAATGAAAGCGGTCATATCAGGAACAACACTGTATCATCTGTATTCAGTTGATGAAATAAAGGATACAGTACCGTAAATGATCCCAATCTATCAAACAGTTACGTAATGCCTTTTATCGATTTCTAAACAGGTTGATGCCATATTTATGGAATACTTGCTGTCGTTTTGGTAAAACCAGGGTGCTAATTTACATGTCTGACTCCGTCTCTCGGTGTTTCTCAACCTGGATCAATGTTACTAAATTACCCGATGATATGTCGGAAGGTAAAGTTTCAGACACTAATTTACCTTTACAGCCGCTTCCTGGGGAAGTGGGGTATTGATTTTTGGGCACTTTTCTCATATTAAATCGTCAAACTCTCCCAAAGGAAAACCTGTATTTACCATATAACACCAAAATCGGGAATGGAATCAGATATCATTTTGGTCACTATAGCATCAGATATAGAAATGTCCTTAACATGTGGCGACCATACACCTATACTACTGTTGAACAACTGAACAACTGAAGATTAATAATACACATAAAACGTCAGTGCAAATGAATATACTCTCACGAATGTACATCTCCAGAAACAGATTCCATTGGTGTTAAGGTCAAATCAATGTGGGTATTTTAGCAGGTAACTGCTTTACCGGAAGCAAGCATTTGGAGATGTCCTCCACATGCCTGTAATGAAACATTTCACCGAGTTTGGCGGAAGAGTTGCTTTACAGAGATGTAGCTATCGTTGTAGAAAAAGTGATAATGTCAAAAGCGATTTTTACACAAATACTGGAGTCAAGTTACTATGTTTCCATTATGTTTACTTTGATCTCAAATTGTGGCTCTAATGTTTGGAAACAAAACCTGTATGTTTAGTTAAACAATTAAAGACAATCTGAGTTCAATGATTACACGAACAGCTCCTGTGACTGGATCAATATTTGATGTATAGCCATGTGCATCTTAATGTACATCTGCAACGTTGAGATCATCAGTAACTCCATCAATCATTCTTGAGCGAAAGATGTAAGCATCAGAGTGAACAACTTTCTCCTGGGGCCGCCACCTGTGTCATGCGTTGTCTATGATTACCAGAATGTCGACATCAAAGAATGACCTGGTTGGGATTTCGTGTGGGTCAATGTGACCGTGTTCTTTTCGAGAATAATGATAATGTTTCTTTAAACGTCGAGTTGGCGATCTATACGAATATGATGCAACCTATTTTCATTATTACACCCAGTACTGAAGTTATGTAAATGTCCCCAAGCAGTCTCCTAATAATGACCTTTCCACAGAAAGTCCACAGAGTGCTCGAGTATAACTGGCGTGTATGAATTATTCTAATACATTGTATGGAATGCGTCAATTGTGAAAAAATGGTCCTTCTGTTTCCACGTAGAAATCTAATCACTGTAATTTCTCAATGAAGGCAACACTGCTTTCAGTTTCTTGTGGCCAACTCTTAGTCTCTGGGTCTAATTGTGACAGCAACAAATTAGCCTATTTAAATTGAATCCTTGTGCTCAAAGCAGTGCTCAAAGCAGTAATCTTTGTAAACATAAATGACGTGAAAAGTGTTCTTGAGGCTTGTACAGAATATCCGATCTGAGAATGCTCGAGGATAACTGCCGTGTCTTCTTCTGATACATTACCTGGTATGTGTCATTTCTGAAAACTTGGTCCTTTCTTTCCCGCCTAGAAAACCAATCACTAAAGCCTCAATGAATGTAAATCTACCTTTACTTTAACGAGGCCATTCCGTCTCAGACAGATTCAGTGTCCCATGATTACTGCAAGAGCTAATTCATGCGTGAGCGGGTTAACCTCGTCACAGTACCTTCACGAAATGCATCTGAACTGTCGGTTTCCGGGTTCACTGCCGACTGTGTACGAGCTCGTATGATATACAGGATGTCTGACTACTTCAGTGTGCGATGAGTAACAGAGGACAAGTACACAAAGGTACTCAGAAAACTCAGTTTGAGGTATGAATTTACTCGTTTCATTTTACAGTACTTCATCTTTCCGCAAGATGTATTTTTCCACCATAAAATATCTGAATTGTCACGTGGTAAAGCACGTTCTGTAATGTCACTGTAGTTTGAGAAGCAATACTATTCCAGGATTTTGCTGGGGAGTAACTTCATCATCACACTGAAACACCCTCATGCTTTCATTAAGAGGTGACGTAGTAGTTTGGTTGCCGATTGCCTGTCATTGTACATAAAAAAAGATCACTGGTTTATCTGAGGAAACAGAAAAAACTGCAGGACAAGTTCCACACGGTTGGACGTATCTGGGCATCTCTCGAATCAATGCTTCATTATTCTTCTGCGTTAGCTTCTTGAACGTATTATTTCCTTGGCGTTAAGAGCGATGACTTGGCAGATAATATCCCTGATGAAATCACGCAGTGTAGCCACTTTGACATAACTGCATGTCACATACTCTTTTGGCTCGGTGCAGTAAATGGTGTTTCGCTGAAGAAGGTAAACATCAAAATATTCTATTTTGATGCTTGGCGGTGTTCCAAGGACACAAGCTGTTGCGGTATATTCACTAAATGCCATTTCAGGGTGAATTTCTTGTTATGTCCCCATAGAAAACTGGCGGCGGTCAACTTTGGGTCAACTTGGATCAGTTATGTCCTGTATGGTCAAATCACCTAAGTAATCAGTCTGGGGCATACCACAATGCCCTAATGGCGTCAAGTTCAACAACAACATTCTTTTAACATACGTGTTTTTCTTGTGTTTCATGTCCCGACGAGTGGAACTGACTGATCATTCACGAAACAGGATGTGCAGCTGTATCAACGCAGTGTAACAGTAAACAGTGATGAGTTGCTAGCTTATGGTCATGGGTAGAATGGTAGGATGCGCCAACTGCAACACAGAAAACTAAAGTCCATCGTCTGCCTGGCTACGTGAAACATTTGGATGTACTACCACTAACTAGGCTCCTGCATAACACAGCCGTTGTGTATATGTGTAAAATAACTTGACAGAACAAAAGACTTGATATAAGACTGATAAAGAATGGTAGAATAAAGAACTTGGCAGAAGACAGAACATGGTAAAAGAAAGAACAACCTTTCTTTCTTTTACCATGTTCTGTCTTCTGCCATGATGTGCCACAAAGTAGAAAGCCGTCATCAGTACTATCATTGCCACCCAGAAAGATGAAAATAGTTTGTTCCTTTTTTATATAGATTCAAAAGCTCAATGAACTCAGAACAGAGAGAAATAAGCGTCCCTATAAGACAGGTTCGCCTATAAATTGCTGGGAACTAAACACATTACAAAGAATCCCTGTTAAAAAGATTGAGTATAATCCCCAGTACAGTCAAAGACGCCTGTCTTTAGACACACAAAAGATAGAATTAATACCATGCTGATCCTTAAAAGCCTGTTAAACCGCGCTTCTCTTTGTGAAAAGAAATATAAGGTAAATTATATGGAAATTCTGTTCCCTGATTCCTGGGGTATTTGACAATACGCATTGTGACCATAGATTCAGTTATCTTCAAAGGTCCAGGACAACTGGAGAAATGAAAGTAAATGTCGTTTGATGTTTAATGAGAAAACAATATGTAAATGGTCTTCTTCCTAGTAGATAACACCTTTGTTAAATTTGGCATTAGCACTTTATTGCAAGAAGTAGCTTACCAGTTGTACTGATCTTGGGTCAGTGAAATCTGAGCCAGAATTTGAGCAAGCTGATGTAATAAATTAATAACGGTCAAATAGCCAATTCTCTTCCTTTGATTTACACACCTGAATCAGAACAAGGGGAGACAGACAGTGAGACCAACTCACGTTCAGATCTATGCGGGGCGGTGGGGTAGCCTAGTGGTTGAAGCGTTTGCTCGTCACACCGAAAACCCGGGTTCGATTCTCCACATGGGTACAATGTGTGAAGCCCATTCTTTTTTGTGTCCCCCGCTGTGATGTTGTGGGCATATTGCTAAAAGCGGCGTTATACTATCCTCACTCACTGAGATCTATGCAAATAGAGACAAAAAATATACGCATGACTGCATGACAAGAGGGAAGACTTCAACTTTCGTCGACGTTACCTATCCCTCAAAGGTAGCTCTGATGGTATTTTAAGGTATAGTTGATCTTTTCACAAAGACTTTAGCGAGTGTCATGAGACTCCTTGCTAAAATTATAGTTATGACAATCAGGACCTTCGTTGTGCATTAAAAATGGTTTTGTCGTAACATTGCCAAATCGTAATCATCAATCTTCAAAAGGATATCTGATGCGACTTTTAATTGTGACTGATACTATATCCTCCAAGTTTGTTTTTATAGTGAAAATTCTTACATGTGTTTTTGACAGGTGCCATTAGAGCGAAAGAATACGTTAACACTTTCTCGAAGACTATGTATCAGTACTGTTTGATACTCAGGTCTTTGAATGGTATTCAGAAGTGATACACATAAGGAAGAGAGTTTTTATGGATGTGAACATAACAACGAAGTTGACATCCATAAAAAGTCTCTTTCTTATGTTTGATACACATTTCTAAACAAATGCTTACGATATGGTTGCACTCGTTCAAGGGCCTATACCCTATACTATGGTTTTATAGGTAAGTGATAAATTATCTTACCGTTTACTTGATACAAGTTATTTGTCACAATGAACACAGATTACAAAAACAGACATGGGAGAATTAACGATGTGTCTATCTTAACCCTCATTATCTGGGATATTGACCTATAAACAACAACCCAAGAGACTGTTGGAGACTAAAATGTCGGTTAGTTTCTCAACTGATTTGGTATTCTGCTTGGCAGTAATCAAGTTATGATACAACTGAACATGAAATTACCACACACGGCTCTAATATTGTCAGTTTTATCAGTATGGGTCTTTATGTTTGTAGAGTAGTTGTCAATGACTGGGTGCATCTGTACTTGATAAGGATTTAATCATTGAGTCAAAATTGTTGAAGCACCAACGTCTGCTATGGTCTTCTGTACTTGTTGTATTATATTATGTTCGTCAAATCGAATAATGAACCTATGATGAATTGCTTGTCCTTTCGCCGTGTGGCCCTCTTATCTCTGATTGGCGAACCCCAGCTAATACCACCAGTCCCGACGGGGAAGCTTAGATAATGGATTCACAATCCTAACACATATAAATGATGATCCCCCAGGAGATCAAGCTGTTGGAATAATTCCGAGAACGAGCCCAGGGACATACGTAACTTAGAGCTATATCCAAGGATCATTCAGTTGTAGTGAGCCATCTGGACATTGCTTAAAGTTCGAGGTTCCAAACAAATATAAATGTAATAAAGGCGAGATCTTGGAAAGATCTTGCTTATCAAGTGGATAATTCGAGTATACGGGATCATTTAAATTTGTTTCAATTTATTTTTCCAGAAGACATTCCTTTCTGTTGTGTACCCATTGATTCTTTCAGTGAGTGGGTATTTGGACATGGGATGTATGGACGATAGTTCAATACAGAGGAATATACCGACTTCTGGCTAACTACAATCGTATCGGATACTTTTGTTAGCAACGTGATGTTTTGGGTTCATGGACCTATGAGTTGACTCAAAACGTTAGTTCAATTGAAAACAATCACTGTTGATAGAAAGAGATACAAGCATAATTCCAACTTTTAATCCAAATATTATCACGAAAAACCCGTGGTGATTTAGGAAAGTTAGATACATAGATTGCTTCGCGAGAGTGTTGAGTTAGTTCTAGATCCAAGCATTAATTGAATTTCAAAAAGATGCTTATTGATTTTCACAGCAAACTTCAGTGTTATCCATTTGGGTTCACTTTAAAGTGAGCCGAGAGTGAAACATACACTCGTTGTTCTTTGCGTATGACATGCAATTCAATACGTGAGGCATTTAGATTTGTATCTGTATAGCAGTTCCCCAACACGCTTCGACCACTCAGAAGTAGTGAGAGCAAACGTCCTGAGAGCGGCAAACGTTGCAGAGGTCGGCTCATGTCACTGAAGTGTCGATGTCAGACTATGAGACCCGGCGACGCCATGACAGATCTCGGACAGATGCCTGACAAGTTGGACGTAATGACATGGAGATATAACCCTTTACTTACTGCAGGGACTCTTCTTTTGCAGAAACTATGAAACAGAAACTCCATGTCTCACTTGGTTGGTTGCAGCAGCTTCTATTCTTCCTGTTAATGCAAGTTGATCTTCCAGAATGTTTTGATGCTTTCTCTTGTTTTATTAAAGTGACCACTGCTAGAAATCCTCGTTAACAACTGGTGCATTTGCTACCATTTCTAGAGTTCAGCATTCAAGCATTCTAAATATTTACATCTCTAACAATGGCACACAATAATATTCTCAGTAATTAAATGCAACATATACTTTCCTTTCTTAAAACCAGAGTACACATCACGAATATCATAATGTTTAGACATTTCTTAATTAATATCAAACGTCACTGCCACAGAAATCCACGTTTACCTGTCGAAATAAACTCAACCGAGCTTAAGAGCATCTGTTTAAGAAATACGTCAATGAAAGAAACGTGAAAATACCGACTTGATAATCCCGACATTGTCAGGGCATCTGTCCACAAAAGTGATGCTGCTTCTACGTCTACCATATCTGTGTAATTAATCACAGACTTCAGAAAGTCAAAGCGTTAACATCTCTTCGTGGAATGAGGCGCTGGTTTGTTAAGACGAGAGATTGGGTTCCCTTATAAGACTGTGGGGTTGATGAAAGGCAGTACAAGACAGAATATCGATACTGTTCTTCGTAATTCCCTTCCTCACTATCAAGGATGTAATATGAATACATGGCGCTTTCCTAGCTTGTATTAACTCCAGGTAAGAGTATTGACATTTCCTTCTCTATGGCCTACAACAGTACGATGTAGGTGCGATACAGCGACTGCTGACAAGAATAAATCCCTCCAGTATCGACTAACATACACTGCCTATCTATACACCAAAGGGTTTAGTTCAAAATCCACATTCTGGTTTACAAAACTAATAGCGACAAAACCCTTCCCACATCAACAAGAGATGTATTTGTTCATATATACTTACAGGAACCCTACAAGACGTCACATTGACTCCGATCCAAGTATCAAAATCTACTGATGGCAAGTGATGAAAAATGAATATTACGTTAAGAAATGAAAGTAAATAAAAGTCATGTTTCTTCAAGAGCGCTCGTGATTAAATTTATCATGGTGTCCTCACTTTTGAACAGTTATTAATTGCATAGTGCGCTGTGCGAATATGCATATTGTATTGTCGACATAGTTTACATACCATTTAAGTATCAGGTATTTTAAATAAATCATGCACTGATTTTTCAGAATCATTAATGCATGAAAACGTGAATTAAGTTGTTGTCTGAACACAACACCAACAAAAAATGTGGAATCTACTCGTTTAGAACAAAAATGTCCTTTAAGGATTTAAGAATGGGGCTAGAGCCATAAACACAATATTTGTAGCTCTACCCATTGCTCTGATTTTAGAGAAAAGTCCTAAAGTCACTAAAATGTCTGGCCGTTTTGGTAAAAATTGTCAGGTTTGCAAATCCAGATGCTTCGAAATGCACAACGAAACTCGAAAGATTCAGTTTTGTAGATAAAAGTTCACGAGGATGTTTTTACCAGCTGTAAGACTAACAAACATCTTATAACCAAGAATTCCATTAATCGTGATGGCATCCAGTGACAGATGTAAGGAGGTACTAAACCCACTCTATAACCTCAGTCTTTCATGTTCTCCATTGGACCATACATGTCGTCCAGATTAAACATTGACGTCATTCGTAAATAGATTTAGGCAATTAAAGTGAGATAATTTAGACATATTTCCTCCCTAACAACTAGTTGTTGGACTGTCATTATGAACTGCACTTCATTTGTCTTTAAATGAATGTTAAAATAGCTCATTTGAATAACCTTAATATAAAATATATGAAAGTGAGTTATTTGGTGAAACCTCTGTCACTGAAAACAGACATCGTTATCCCTGGTTACCAGGTTCAGAACACTACCTTGTCTACAGTGAACTTAGCATTTTTATACCCTGAACACAGAGCAGCCTTGCAATTATGTTTGAAACTTTCATCACGAAATAAAATCTCAAAAGAATGTTTTCTTTGTAACAAGCACGCTTATGACTATGACAACCATGTGATACTACACTGTGAAAAATTATTAGGTCTCCGAAATAACTTTTTCTCATCTCTGATTGATCTACTTGATGTTGAAACCTATGTAAATTTTGAAATGTTGGAAGACGACGAAATGCTGTCAACTCTCCAAGGTGCAGATACACAGTTCACACGATCCCTAGTGCGGGACTCATACCATGCTGTCATTATAAACTTTGCAAACTATGTCTATCATTTGAAACAATATCTTGAGTTTGTATTTTAATGGAGGCACAAGTGACGCCATCCCTTTGTGAATGTTTCTGTACATATCAATTGTCTACTATGAATAACATTGTCCTGTATGTAAATACTAATGTGTTGTATGTTTGATTGAATTCATGTATCAATAATCTTCGGATTGATTTCTGGAGGAAATAAAGAATCTCTCTCTCTCTCTCTCTCTCTCTCTCTCTCTCTCTCTCTCTCTCTCTCTCTCTCTCTCTCTCTCTCTCTCTCTCTCTCTCTCTCTCTCTCTCTCTCTCTCTCTCTCTCTCTCTCTCTCTCTACCTTGTCTACAGTGATGGTAATGAGAGTTACCAGGTTCAGAACACTACCTTGTCTACAGTGATGGTAATGAGAGTTACCAGGTTCAGATCACTACCTTGTCTACAGTGATGGTAATGAGAGTTACCAGTTCAGAACACTACCTTGTCTACAGTGATGGTAATGAGAGTTACCAGGTTCAGTAAATTTTGAAATGTTGGAAGACGACGAAATGCTGTCAACTCTCCAAGGTGCAGATACACAGTTCACACGATCCCTAGTGCGGGACTCATACCATGCTGTCATTATAAACTTTGCAAACTATGTCTATCATTTGAAACAATATCTTGAGTTTGTATTTTAATGGAGGCACAAGTGACGCCATCCCTTTGTGAATGTTTCTGTACATATCAATTGTCTACTATGAATAACATTGTCCTGTATGTAAATACTAATGTGTTGTATGTTTGATTGAATTCATGTATCAATAATCTTCGGATTGATTTCTGGAGGAAATAAAGAATCTCTCTCTCTCTCTCTCTCTCTCTCTCTCTCTCTCTCTCTCTCTCTCTCTCTCTCTCTCTCTCTGGTCTCTGAGAGTCTCTCTCTCTCACTACCTTGTCTACAGTGATGGTAATGAGAGTTACCATGTTCAGAACACTACCTTGTCTACAGTGATGGTAATGAGAGTTACCATGTTCAGATCACTACCTTGTCTACCTTGTCTACAGTGATGGTAATGAGAGTTACCATGTTCAGAACACTACCTTGTCTACAGTGATGGTAATGAGAGTTACCAGGTTCAGAACACTACCTTGTCTACAGTGATGGTAATGAGAGTTACCATGTTCAGAACACTTCCGACGAAATGTCTACAGTGTTGGTAATGAGAGTTACCATGTTCAGATCACTACCTTTGTCTACAGTGATGGTAATGAGAGTTTGTCTACTACCAGTATCAATGTTCAGAACACTACCTTGTCTACAGTGATGGTAATGAGAGTTACCATGTTCAGAACACTTGTCTTGTCTACAGTGATGGTAATGAGAGTTACCATGTTCAGAACACTACCTTGTCTACAGTGATGGTAATGAGAGTTACCAGGTTCAGAACACTACCTTGTCTACAGTGATGGTAATGAGAGTTACCATGTTCAGAACACTACCTTGTCTACAGTGATGGTAATGAGAGAACACTTACCATGTTCAGAACACTACCTCGTCTACACAGTGATGGTAATGAGAGTTACCAGGTTCAGAACACTACCTTGTCTACAGTGATGGTAATGAGAGTTACCAGGTTCAGAACACTACCTTGTCTACAGTGATGGTAATGAGAGTTACCATGTTCAGAACACTTCCTTGTCTACAGTGATGGTAATGAGAGTTACCAGGTTCAGAACACTACCTTGTCTACAGTGATGGTAATGAGAGTTACCAGTTCAGAACAGTACCTTGTCTACAGTGATGGTAATGAGAGTTACCATGTTCAGAACACTACCTTGTCTACAGTGATGGTAATGAGAGTTACCAGGTTCAGAACACTACCTTGTCTACAGTGATGGTAATGAGAGTTACCAGGTTCAGAACACTACCTTGTCTACAGTGATGGTAATGAGAGTTACCATGTTCAGAACACTTCCTTGTCTACAGTGTTGGTAATGAGAGTTACCATGTTCAGATCACTACCTTGTCTACAGTGATGGTAATGAGAGTTACCAGGTTCAGAACACTACCTTGTCTACAGTGATGGTAATGAGAGTTACCATGTTCAGAACACTACCTTGTCTACAGTGATGGTAATGAGAGTTACCAGGTTCAGAACACTACCTTGTCTACAGTGATGGTAATGAGAGTTACCATGTTCAGAACACTACCTTGTCTACAGTGATGGTAATGAGAGTTACCATGTTCAGAACACTACCTTGTCTACAGTGATGGTAATGAGAGTTACCAGGTTCAGAACACTACCTTGTCTACAGTGATGGTAATGAGAGTTACCAGGTTCAGAACACTACCTTGTCTACAGTGATGGTAATGAGAGTTACCATGTTCAGAACACTTCCTTGTCTACAGTGATGGTAATGAGAGTTACCATGTTCAGAACACTACCTTGTCTTCAGTGATGGTAATGAGAGTTACCAGGTTCAGAACACCACCTTGTCTACAGTGATGGTAATGAGAGTTACCAGGTTCAGAACACTACCTTGTCTACAGTGGTGGTAATGAGAGTTACCAGGTTCAGAACTCTACCGTGTCTACAGTGATGGTAATGAGAGTTACCATTTTCAGAGCACTACCTTGTCTACAGTGATGGTAATGAGAGTTACCAGGTTCAGAACACTACCTTGTCTACAGTGATGGTTATGAGAGTTACCATCTTCAGAACACTACCTTGTCTACAGTGATGGTAATGAGAGTTACCAGGTTCAGAACACTACCTTGTCTTCAGTGATGGTAATAAGGGTTACCAGGTTCAGAACACTACCTTGTCTACATTGATGGTAATGAGAGTTACCAGGTTTTAGAACACTACCTTGTCTACAGTGATGGTAATGAGAGTTACCAGGTTCAGAATACTACCTTGTCTACAGTGATGGTAATGAGAGTTACCAGGTTCAGAACACTACCTTGTCTACAGTGATGGTAATGAGAGTTACCAGGTTCAGAACACTACCTTGTCTACAATGATGGTAAAGAGAGTTCAAGATTCTGATGTTTCAGTGTACATAGCAAGTAAAGACAGTTATACACGTATCTTTGGTTAGGCTTTATGGAATGTTACATTACAAAGTGTTAGATATACCCAGTGGTTTACACATTGCATATAGTCCAGTTAATACTGTATGATTCAAGAAAGCTAAAAGCAATGGTCATGTTAGTCGTAACATGATATGTATTGTATTGTGCAATACTCCAACCATGCCATTTGTTCAACACAATCATCGCATGTACATAAATTATATAACATATATGATAAAGGGGCTACCCGAACCCCGGTGTACAAAGCGGTCAAAGACGTACATTGTTTTACAAGCTCACTCAACCCAACGTGGAATGCTCTCCAGGATATTGATAAATATAACGACATGTTAAATTGTTCACATATTTGTATCTCCTGTTTATGAGCATAATACACTATTCTGTAATTCTAAGACACACATAAATCCTGGAATATTAATAGATGTTTCATACCATTATAACGACAGTACACGTCCGGGTCCAGTACAACGTGTCTGTCTCGGTTCCTCACTGTGGCATGTACTCACGCAACCTATCCCTTAATTGTCAATAGAAGTAATGTGAAGGTCAATAAAGTGACCTTGGAAAACAAAAGTGATGTCGATTTTTAATCATTTGACAATCGATTTTGCAGAAATGGCAATTACAGGAAAGTGGCTACATCCTCAGAATAGCTCAAGTTAGACATACAAATGGCTTCGTATTTTCAATTGAAAAAGAATTTGAACTTTATATAAAAAACACATTGAATTTATCGAGTTACAGGTAGGAAAGCTATTTCAAGTTTTTAGGAAAAGACAACAGTTGTAGATCACACACCGTTATCTTTAACCATGTGTGTCAGCACAGGACACACGTCGACATTTTACATATATTACATTTTACAAATCAAAGATAAGTCACGACCGCGGTCGCCCAATTATCACATATCATAAATACATCTACTTTGGCCGTCTATATTTACGAGAGACACAGCAACACATGTACACACCCATACATGAGATTATGGTTAAAGTAATTTAACGTACATGAGAACAGCTAACATGTTAAGTTTATCCACGTTGTGCTAACGTCTACAGCGTTGTTGTGCTGAACATTAATCTGAATACATGTGTGCAGCCCATTTCTGGTGTCCACCGCCGTGATATTGCTGGAATATTGCTAAAAGCGGCGTAAAACCCAACTCACTCACTCACTCACTATTATGAATACATTTGGAGTGTCCAAGACCAATACTGTCGAGTTGATGCACGATGGCCCCAATACACATCATATCCCCTCTGTACCAGGCTGCACTAAATGTGCCACTTATATCAAACAGCGTCATAAACCTTCCACGTTATTCTAATTCTGTAGATCTGTGCAATATTTATTTCTAATGTCGACAATACATATCCATAAAAAAGGTCATTTGCATTCACTTATTGCAACATTACTTGCAATACTGTCTCGTCTCGGTAACTTTCTTCGTGAATGTTTCACTTTAAGCGTAATAGAAGTTTCATTATTGCACTTTCCTCAAAATATTAACCGTATTTAAACAACATACCTAAACATACACGCCCCCTGAATTCCCTATTAATAACCAATGTGTATAAGACAATAGAGCAACCTACATCACACAAGCAGAGCTGTGTTGGGGTGACTGGTGGTGTACATATTTTTCAGCTGCAAATGCAAACCGAGATATCTGTTAATTCACGGTATGAGCCTAAATATTGTTCAGGTTCATTATTTTTCAAATAGTCAATTCCATTCCACTGATTTGCCCACCTGAACTTGAAATTAAAGAGAGACGTGAGACCGCCTCAACTGTTACATGTTCAGATCTATGCATAAAGATTCAGAGTGACAGAAAAACTCTCCACAAGGCTGTATGACACGAGGGATGATTTCAACTTTCCAATCGTCAACTTTCCTTTCATGTCGAGCAATATTACAACGGCTCCAGCATTTGGTGTTGACATGTCACAACCGTTGAGGTACAATCGAGTGTACTCTTTTGACTAAGATTTCTAAGAGCGTTATACGACTCTTGCCCAGAAGTTGTTCGATGAAGGCTACAACATTCAAGGTAATTCCCTATTTTCACTTGAGCATATGTTCCCGAATTGTTTCAATGTTTATGACTGGTGCGATCGGAAGGGCAGGATACTCTCATCGTTTTGCAAACAACTATCATAATTGTGATTTATTTAGGAACACGTACCCTTCATGCTGTCAATCAGAGGATTGTCTTGTCGAGACTACATAGTTTACAAACCGTGTTGTAATACAACTGACTACGCTTTTAGCAGATATTTTTATGAATGTGGAAACGGTTTTGTCACTTCATATTTCTTTTTGAAGAAAATTTGTTTTGAAGAAATTTCAGAGACGATTAATTATTTTCTATAAAATCCACTCCTCGTTCCCTAGAAATGGTAGGTCGTTTTTGCTTGAAACCTGCTTTGAAGATAAGACATATGGCATTTCAATTATTTGTCATTATCTTCCACTTAAAGTCAAGCGGGGCGTTATTATCTGTGAGGTAAATGTAGGAGGAAGGGCATCATTACATACTCGTCCTGGCTGGAAATCTATATCAAGATAAATTGGACAATTACACCTTCATATCATACAAGATGTAGGACTAGAGACGTCAGCATTACATCATTTGCTTGTCTCAAAGGGCCGACTTAAACATATACATGGAACACAGACATGTCCATCTGGCGGAGAGAATTACTTTCATAACCAACATACAGAGAGGAGCAATTTCTACTGAGTACCAAATTGATGCCTGTAATTTGTTTTGCTTCTTGATTCTTTTTTTTTTCATCAGTAGCTGTGTGTCTGTGCAATTGATTTTCTGTCATTGAAAAATACACGTTCAGCACATAAGTTTAAAGCAAATTATAACTTAAGAACTTCTTTGAACGGCATTTAGAAGTTGGAGCAGTAAGGAAGGATAACAATATATGGATGAACAACTTCTTTATTGCTGTGAAACCTCACAAGCACACAGGCAGACACACACGCACGCAGACAGACACACACAGACGCACACACAAGCACGCACGCACACAGGGACACACACAAGCACACACCTGCATACACTATATAAGATACTACCATCGTGTTTAAAGTTGATTGCTATATATCAGTTAGGAAGACAATATTTCTCATGATCAAAGGTTCATCCGCCATTTAGCTCAATGCATGACGAGAAAGTAAAACTACCCATAACGCTTATCTCTGGTTAAATATCCAATGTCGGACGGAAGACGAACCGGTACAGCTGGACATGGTATACTACACTGAATATATCAGTAACAGATGCATGGTTACATGGTAGTTTCAAGGTTTATACATATACAGAACTTGGTTATTGATAAGCAGAGTACTGGATCAGCAGATCTTGAAGACTACATTGTATTCCCAAATAGACCCAAGGGTGTGTGTCAGTTGGATCATATCCGCCATGGCATAATCAAGGAATGCATATTGTACATTTCCTCTGCAAGTAATTACGACCAGCACATGAATTATTGAAATTGTTCATTCATGATCCAGTGCAGTTAGACAATCACAGATTAGTCGCTAGTCTGGCCAGACAACTGTTTTTGGATGAATGTATATGGTTTGCGTTGAGCAAAAAGATCAACATTTTCCAAATTTGTCCCGAGAGGCAATAGCCAGCCTCACAAGAACAAGATACTTGAACATTCTACACTAAGGCAGGTGATTCTGGAATAAGCTCCTATAGCCCTTTCCAGATCTTTCTGTCTAAATCTGTAGAAGTCCAGCCCCTCACTAAATCTAAGGGGAAATGTTAACCAGATGAAACATTGAAGCACATCTTATTGCACCGGACCTCCTTTCACAAAGCACTAAGGTGATCGTAAGTCACTAAAGTGACCTTTGTGCAATGTTAAAGAATGTGAGTTAAGGTTAACCTTAGTAAAGGTTGCTTCGTGAAAGGAGACCCTGGTTCATAACGGCGTAAACGCCAAGTAAAAACTATCCAAATGGACATCTGAAAACCTGTGTTAGTTGTGCCACTGTTTGTTCATGAATCATTATCAATAATCAACGTTATGACATACATTTTCAATGAACAATACTCAATGAATAATCAAAACATACACTGACAGACCTGATATGACTGTTAAAGTGGTGATTAGTACATGCCCGATACATTTGTGTTCTTTAAGGTTTAAGCTAATAAACTATCCCTCATCGCAACATTAACCTTCACGTTAAAGAGCACGTTAATTGATTTTCATTTGGTCAGCTTCTTTCCACTCATTTCATTCCACATGTACAACCTTTACACCACTGTGTCTCATCGAGAACACAGTTTCCCAACGTGAATCAACATACAGTTCCTGACCGATACGGTCGCAGAGATCGTCTCATTTCACTGGAGTCTCGATGTTACACCATTAGACCCAGTGACGCCATTACTGACACCTGACTGATGTCCTTTAAGCTGGATGTAATTACAGGGACATACAATCCTTGACTTATCACCCGGACACTCGTTACATGGGAGCAAATCACAAATCACAGCTTCCATTGCATCAGTTAATTAAACATAATCTACCAGCATCGTGTCATGTTTATGAATCTGTCCACGTCATGCTGTTGGACAGCTCGCCATTTCAGTTGCCAGTATCCATACCTATTTCCAGAGTATGCACTTGGCTTTCTTACCTATTTGATAGTTTTACATAACCAAAGACTGATAAACATCCTTTTAATATGCATGTTTCCTTGAAGTTAAATATTTATACGCTTTAACTTCAGGAAGTCGAAGTTCAAAGAAAGTGATAACGCTTTTTTTATGATCACAGTGCAGAATTGCTGACTTGTCATTAAATTATAGAACATTGTTATGATTCCTTCGCCGTCATCGTTATTCTACCATTATCAGGATAGAAAGATGGAAGGCATGGCGCTGCCACGGTGACATTAGGTTTCCACCTTTCTGTCTGTGTATGTTCTCTTTCTTTTTAACTGAAATACAGATACGAATATACGTCAAACGTAAATGTCGTATAAAGACACAAATTTCAGTTTAAGATGACCTTTGGTAAAGTAAAACTTGAACGTGCATGTGCTTACATTAATAATTATTCCATTTTGGTAAAAACAAAAACAAAAGTGTATGGCGTTGTTGATGGATTCCACCCCTTTAACAAGTAAAGTATCAACCGGATAAGTAACAGCCCAGTTGATTCCACTAATGCATCGTCCATATCCGCAGACCTTATTCGATTCCACCAATTTTACCCTGCCAACCATCTCTTGTGGAAAGCTAACTTAACTGGCAGTGAGAAGTAAGCAGGATAATAATATATGATATTTTTTGGCAAAATATGAAACCTTTCATCTCATAAGAAGCTAGTTCCGCAAAATAACAAATAGCAACAGTGTCTCAACTATTGTGCAACCAGTCACAAATGTTTAC